>NW_027397079.1:5140459-5258278 GCF_003265705.2 Callorhinus ursinus
ATCTCAACACATAAATCTCAGTTCTGCCCTTTGGACTAATTCCACATTTTAACCCTCATGATTTAAAGGCACCTGCTAAGCCCCTTTTAAGGCATCGATTTCCAAAAACAAACATGTATAGTTCATTTTACCATCATCATCATCCTGGTGTGTCCAGCCTTCAATTTCGTTATGGTTCCCTAAGTGTTGATTTTGGCATTTAGACTCAACACCAATTACTGCAATCTACGTTTGGTGGCATTTAGTTCAAGTGGTTGACTTGTGCTTTCAGTTAGCTAAAAATCCAGATATGTTTTATTTAAGTGCCCTGCCATGAAGCCAGATTTACCCCTCACTAACTGCTTCTACTCATGCCCAGTTAGATAGGTTGATGTGCAAACAATCAGAACCTGGCAGTCAATGTTTCTCCTTAAAAGTGTTTATGCAAACAGAAGAAGGATTTAACAAATCAGATTTTAAGGGATTTATAACCAAATGTAACAAACAAAAGAATCCATTAATCTACGCATGACAGAGAACTACAATTCTTCAATAAAGGAGTCACATATATTTTCATGAGTTCTAGGAAGCCGTTCTATCTCTCTCATATTCCAAATAAACTAATCTTCATCAAAGTAATTCTAAACATGAAAACTATTAGAAGGTTTTTATATGATAAGATAGAATGCAAAAGGAATTCTATCTTTTATAATTAATTTTTATAATGAATTGACTTTTGGTAATCCATGAAAGTATTTAATTTCTTAGACCAATTAACATGTATGCAATTTAGGAATTCAAGGAAGAAATTTTATTACAAGTTTCTATTGTCATGTTTAAAATAATCGCATAAATTTTGCTCATCTCACATATGTAAATATATATAACATCAAATATTAATATGTAACAGTATCATAATTATATTAAAATAATGTATTTAATATACATTATTTAATATAAATGTATTAAATATTTAGATATAATTTATTTTTATTTTTTTAAATATTTTATTTATTTATTTGACACAGAGAGAGAGCACAAGCCGGCAGAGTAGCATGCAGAAGGAGAGGGAGAAGAAGGCTCCCTGCTGATCAAGAAACCCTACGCGGGGCAGGATCCCAGGACCCTGGAATCATGACCTGAGCCAAAGGCAGTTGCCCAATCAACTGAGCCACCTAGGAGCCCCAAAATATTTAGATATAATTTAAATCAGAAAGCGTTACTAATGAAATGCAATTTGATATGATTTTTTCTTCACTTCAGTTTAATATTAAAGAAAACTCTCAGTCAAAAATTTTGTATGCAAACAAACCTCCAAATCATACAACCTAATTTACTTATTGCTTGGAAAGCTTTCAGCATAAATAAAGTTTCTGCGGATGAGCTTGTGATGACCGTAAGATGGTCCTAATTGGATAAGAAAAAAGAGATACAATGCTACCAACTATCATAACTGAAAAGTAGAGATTTTCTCTTTTTAAAGGTGCAGTTCAAAGAGGAATCTCCAAAGCCTTGCATTTCTCAGCTTTATAAAATAATTATGACATGTTTGCAAACCAACAATTGTAGACTTTCTCATAGGGTTCTTCTTATAAACAAAGTTTTGATTTCACGGTTGAAAAACAGTGCATGCTTTACTATAGGTAATTTGAAAAACAAAGGACAGGAAAAAAAGAAGGAAGGAAGGAAGGAAGGAAGGAAGGAAGGAAGGAAGGAAGGAAGGAAGGAAGGAAGGAAGGAAAGAAAGAAAGAAAGAAAGAAAGAAAGAAAGAAAGAAAGAAAGAAAGAAAGAAAGAAAACGAAAGAAAAAGAAAGGAAGGAAGGAAGAAAAGAGAAAGAAAGAGTAAAGAAAACAAGTTCCCATAATCCCCATCCAGCAATTCTTATTAGTATTTTGGTGTGTTCCTGATTCCATGGGTGCGATGTCCATATGTTACACCATTGTTCTTGTGCGGACAGGTACGTGAGTACCTGAGCATGGCCAGGATTTCTCATCGCCCGCTGCTAAGTGCCCCGGGGACCAGGGAGGGGGCGCTCTGTCTCGCGCAGGCTCACTGGCATTGCCATAGTAGTAACTTATTCTAGTTGAAAACAAGAAAAGTAAAATTGCTCCAGAAAAAAAGAGGTGATAATTTGGAGAAAAGTTAGGAAGGGGATATACAGATAAGAGGAGATTTCATGTCAGTGAGGCTGGCAATCACTTTTAAAGGAGGAAGTAATGTCTTATTAGGGCATCATGACCATTTCTTAATTACGAAAGCACTCTCTGGAGTTTGCAAGCTTCTGACTAGTTAACCTTTGTTAAATCCTAAATGCATCATGTACTTGAAGATAATGTTTTGTTTTGTTTTTTACATATTAAGGGCAGATACATCTGAAATAAATGTCTGTATTTACAGATGTCAAATTTATTTATACAGTATATTGTAAGCAATTTATAGATACCTACTAGAATAAGAAAGTTTAGTAAGGTCACAAGGGTGAAATAAAAAATATGTGTGTTCTAGCAACAAATAATCAGAAAACAATATATAATTTCATTTATATTAGCATCACACATTACACATTTTAGAATAAATGTAACAAACTAAGTACAAGACCTCTAGCGAAATCAAGAGAATATTTATACATAGAGATGACAGGCATGGTTGGCAAGCCTCCATATTGACAGGTTGTCATTTGTCTACAGATTTATCTGCAGATTCAAGGCAATCACATTTAAAAATAGCAACACGTTTGTACAGAAATTGGCAAGTTTATTCTTAAATTTATACAGAAATTCAAATGACCTAAAATAGTGAAAACAATTTTTTTTAAAAAGAACAAATTTAGGGAAATTAAATATTCTGATTTGAATACTTGTGAAGATTCCAGAAATCAGAAAGTGATGCGCTGACTTACAGAGAGACACAGATCAATGAAACAGATTACTGATTGAAGAAATAAATTTACAGCATTGGGCAATTTTCATCAGGGAACGAAAAGTCTTTTCAAAAAATGGTGGGAGATCAAATCAAGGCAAAAATGATTCTAGACTTAAATATAAATATCTATAAATCTTCCAGAGGAAAATATAGGAGGAAAATCTTTGCAACTCTGGCAAAGATTTTTCAGATGTAGTACAAAAAATAAATAAATTAATTAATTAAATAAAAATGTATGAACTATTAAAGAAAACTTCGCTTTACCAAAATTAAAAATGTTCTTCTATAAAAGCACCATGACGAAAACAAAAGTCAAACCACATTATGGGAAACATTTTCAAAATATTATCTGACAAAACAACCTTTATATGGAACTCTTACAACTCAATATTATGAAAATAGGAAATTAAAATAAATGGACAAAAATTTGAGCAGACATTGTATCAGAGAAGATATATGAATGGTGAATAATCATATCAAGCATGTTCGGTATGTTATCGGAAAAATGCAGATTGAAACCTCAAATAAATACCTTTTGACATCCATTAGAATGACTCAAATTAAAAAGACCAGATATCAAGGTTTTACAAGAATGCAGAACATACACTACTGATAAGAATTTAAACTACAACAGCTCTGACAGTTTGGTGGTTTCTTTAAAAATTTAATATGTACTTACTATTTGTCCTCACAATTAATTTTTATGCATTTACCCAAGAGAAATAAAAACATATGCCTACAAAATACTTGTGCACAAGTGATTATTCATGATAATCCCAACCTGGGAACAAAGACAATGTGTATCAACCTGTGAATGGATATAAAAATGTGGTGTATCCACACAAAGCATACCACTTAGTAGTAAAAAGAATGAACTGCTAATACATGTAAACAACATGGTCCAATCTCAGAATCAGTCTGCTTAATAAAAGAAGCCACTCAAGTATATATGGCAGGATTCCATTTATATAAAATATTAGAAAAATACAAAGTAACTGGCAATGACAGGAAGCAGATGGCTGGTTGCCTGGGGTGAGGTGGAGAGAGGGACAGACAGTCTAAGGACTCAAGGAATCCTTCAAGGTGAGAGATATGCCTCATTTCCTGTCTATGGTGATGATATCTGGTGTGTGCACATCTCTTAAACTCATTAACTGTGTCCTTTTAATTAATGCAACTTACGATGCATAAATTATATTTCAATAAAGTTGAAGTTTAAAAAGCAAAGTTAAAAGAAAAAACTCAAAATACAAAATGGAAGAGAACTTAGAGTAACAATGCAAAAGGCAAGTGACCCCAGTTAGTGAGCAGATAGATGGGTGGGGAGGGGGAATTAATCCAAATGAACCACAGGCGTTCTGAAACATTGACGGTGATGCTTTTTCTCTGTGTTCCAACATTTAAACAGTTAAACTAGTTTATAATTCTCAATCAGTATTAATGGTAATAGAAGTGGCAGAACACAAGTGGCAGAACACCGTAGCCCTCTGAGCTCTGATGGAAACACTCTGTTCCTGCACTGAGACATAGGGGACAATTTGGCTGAATGAAATATTTAGATTGCTGACTAGTCTGGGACCAGAGGGCTCTGTCACTATTAGCTCACGGATGATAGAGCAGATAGGACCTCAGCCTCACACTGGTGCATTCTTCAAGTGCTTATTTGTCTCTGCTAGTTTCCTTAGGACTCTAAGTGCTGTGGCTGCCATGTCACGATGCCCTGATGCTCTGTTCCGGACAAAAGCATTCATCCTCAGCTGCAGGTGGGATGAGTGGTTGAAGGCTCACAGATTCGTCTTGCGTGGAACTTGCTGAGTCTCTCCTTGGAATTGTCCTCCACCAAAGAGAGCTTCTTTCCTCAAGGTTGTACTTTTTCCCTGAGAGCAGCCTGGAGCCAGCAACTTCCGTATATGCCTCAATCAACTCTGGGCAAATTCAAGCACCATCCCAGCTCAAGAGTTTGCCCACGGGATTAGTTGGCACCACTCCTATAAGTGCAGGGCACCTGACCTCCATTCTCTGACTAATCCTGCTTCCTTGCCCCCCTCACATGCATCACTAGTGTGTTCCTTGGTGACTTTCCTGCCTCAAATTCAGTATTTGGTATTCAGGGATTTGAGTATCCCTATCTCAAATACTGATTCCCAGAGAATCTCACCTTAGAGAGTGTTGCTAATAGTAATCTGAAAAAGACTTTATAATGATGTTTTTAAACTGTGTCACTTCTGCTGTTGTCTGAATGTTTGTTCCCCTCCTCAAAAAAAAATCCATTTGTTGAAATTCTAAACACCAAATGTGGTGATATTAGGAAAGGGCCTTTGGGAGGGCAGCTCTGCCATCAGGTATTGTGCCTGATAAAAGGGACCCACAGAGCTCCCAAGACACAGCAAGAAGGCACTGACTATGAACCAGAAAGGGGGTCCTCATCCGACCATGCTGGAACTCACATCTGGGACTCCAGCCTGCAGAACTCTAAGAAATATTTGGTTCTTTATAAGGTATTTTGTTACAGCAGCCCTAATAAACAGAGATGAGACAACATCTTTTGCCCATTGTTTGGCCCATCACTTGTAGTAAGACCTGTGTTACCCCTCTCATTTCCCACACTGCAGCCATGCTGGTTGTTAAATCTTCCACAATGAACTGGGATGGGATAGCAATGAAGGATAATGCACTTGAGAGCTGAGTGGAGAGTCATGATAAAAAAGAAAAATGGGGTTAGATGATTTTTGCTAAATGCCATGGATGTAATGGAGGATTGGAAAGGGTGATAAATCACCAAAACATGAGAGTCATTTGGACCTCCCTGCCAGCATACAAATAGAACCCCTGTCTCCTGCAACCAGAAGGACCAGGCCCAGGGTCTCATGGTAGTGTAGTGAAGCTCTGGAGAACTGATTTCTCATTTGGCAAAGCTGCGATAGCAAAGCCCTAGGTAGGAAGGGAGAGGAAGGAACAGCATCCTGATACCTGGGATGGGGACACTGGAGGTGATGCTCTAGAGAACCCAGAAACTCCAAATCCCCCTGAAATTTCCAAGCCTACAGAACTGTCTCACCTGCATCTATGAGTCTAGTGACCTCTGTCCCCGACATCTTTAAAGATCACATAGAAGCCTCTGCTTTACAAGACAACATGCATTCCCTCAGCATCTACCCATCTAAACTCACCTCCATCAGAGAATAATGGAAGTCAAATCATAACAACCAAACAAGGAAAGTGTTGGACCCCAGAGGAGGCTACACCTTGAAGGAGCTGTCAAGACATAGCAGGAGCCAGGGTCGAATGCAGCTGGAAGGTTTGGAAAGGTTTCTAGTCAAAAGGGACCACTCTGCTCAAGGTTTGCTGCCTTGCACCTGCTGACTGAACCCGATTGAACTGGCTGTCTGTTGTGACCGTACTACAAGTTCATCTTTCTCTGTCTGGTTCTGTGTCCCTCACTCCTTCATGGTTTCATCCCAAGACTGCATTCTCCTGATGAGATAGAAAATCAGTAAAAATCTTTGCAAACTGGACAACAGAGGAGTTACCTACAAAAAGCAATGTTTTATTTTCTTTTTCTTTATAGGACCTGTGTCAGTCTTCTGGGGCTGCCCCAAGAGAACACCACAGGCTGGTTGACTTAAACAACAGGAGTTTATTTCTTCATGGTCCTAGAGGCTGGAAGTCCAAGATCAAGCTTTTGGCAGGCTTGGTTTCTCCTGAGGCCCTTCTCCGTGGTTCAGAGATGTGGCCTTCTTGTTGTGGCCTCATGTGGCCAATTCTGTGTACATGTTTGCAACCTGATCTCTTCTGGTAAGAATACCAGTCACGTTGCATTAGGGCTCACCCTGGTTACCTCATTTTAAGTTAAGTCACTTCTTTAAAGGCCTGGTTTCCACACACAGTCATATTCTCAGATCCTGAGGCTTAAGACTTCCACATATGGATTTTGCAGGGGGCCCAGTTCAGCTCACAACTATGCCAAACAAAGTGAGATATAAGAGAGACACATGTGGCAGATAATCAGCCAGCCTTGAACTCTTCAATATCAGCATCCACGCTGGGGAACCAGACAAATAAACAAAAATCATAGTGGATTGGAGGAGTTACTACAGAACAGAATGCTTGCAGTATGGCCCTGAGAAGACATTAAGCATCTAAGTGGACCCTGACAAAGATACAGGATTGTAGAAAGAAGATTGCTTCCTCCTACATTGTTCCTATCTGCAACAAGGTAGTGAGGGATCTAAGTAGTGCAATCCCACTCAACAGCTGCAAAGTGCAGAGGTTTAAGGTGTTCATGGGGAGAGGCTCTGAAGGTAGAGGTAGGAAAGCCCCTGTAAGCTCCTCTCTTCATAAGATATAATAGCAACATAAACAGCATATTTCAGTATGATTGAAGTGGCTGGGCTGCTGTACTGGAAGCATTAGAACATTGAAAAGATAGTTTAATTAAATCAACCATGGTTTAATCATATGCCTGGTAATCTTAAAGGGAACTAGCTGGTGTTGGATGTCATGGACACTGGAGAAGGTGAGAAGAAGAAACTCAGAGGACACAGCAGCTATACACAGCATATGTCCTCATGAACAATGGATGAATGTGAAGTTTTCCCTTATTTGAATATATACAAGTAGTTCATTAATATTTAAAACAATTCACCAGTGACAGTAAGAAGTACTATTTAGTAAACCATTGGGGAAGGTTATTTTCTGTTTTAGAAATTTACAACTTCAAGAAAACACAAAGAAAAATGAATAATCACCTTTCCCTTTTTAAGACACAACTCGAGGAAATGAACTCAACAGAAATTATTTCCTTTAGCAATGCTAAAGATTTAAAGGGTTCTGTCAGCAAGTTTAGAAACCAGGCAGATTAGGCATCAGGGTAAGCTTTGGGGTAAGGAAGAATATAATTTCAGGATCCATCTTGCCAATTACTAGCTCTGATACCTGGGGTACGCTGTTCAATTTCTCCAAGCCTCAGGGAGAAAGGAGAAACTTGTAAAAATGAGTATCAACTAGTATCATTCTAATAATTTAATTAGCAAATTGGGATAAAACACCTGATCAATTGTGGCTTATAGAAGAGCAGTTGTTTTTATTAGCAAAGTGTATGAAATAAACATAATTTCTAATCTCCTCTTATTGTGTGACTTAAAAAAATCGACATTAGCTTAAATCCAACCTAATATGTGTCTGTCAAAGTTTGTATGCACATATTTTTTTAAATGTGATTTTCAATATTTAGATGAAGAAAATCCTAATTCCTTAATAGAGAAGATAAAAGTAAATCACATAGGACTGAGAATCTCCACAGTTTGCAAGTCTGTGCTAATCACACCAAGGTTTTCATTTACTTGGGTGGTTTCCCTTAAAGGAGAACTTGGAAGTTAATACAGAAAACAAAACAAAACATGTGCCTTAGTTACCAGCAGGAATCAAGTAAGACATTGCAGATAAATCAACTCAAATGCTTCCCCGCTATACTGTTAAGCAGTTTTCATAGGCATAAATATGTAAACCATTGGCCAATGGGATATAAATTAAATGCAAGAGCAAACAGAAATGCTCATCACAGTTTTTTTTCTTATTTAATAGTGAGATGTAAATTATAAATAATGTCAAGCATACTATAGTAATTCACTCATAATATAAGAAATCTACTAAAGTTACTGTAGAAGGAACTGACATTTTTGCAAAAGTATTTAGATAACAGAATACCATCAAAATAAATATGTGAGGAACTCAACAGGAGGTCGAAGAAAAGAATAGCAGCAACTCTCTGAAAAGAAAAGCGACCACTTACTAGAAGGTAGGACATGCAGAGAAGTGAATCTGAGGCGATATTCTGGAGGAGAGGCGGTGGCGGAGGGGCCTCCACCGGCCGCTTCTGGCAAGTGCTAGAGCCGCGGAGCACAAAATCGGAACTTTTAGAAGTTGGCTCCGCTGAGGGACGTCGCTCCAGTGGCTAAGCGGGGGATGGAACCCTCGCGGGACAGTGTGGTCTCAGGACCCTCAGGGTCACAGAAAGACTGGGGGTGCCTGAGTGCGGCAGAGCTCTGAGGTATCCGAGCGGGGAAGCCGGCTGCAGAGACGGAGCCGAGGCGCGGGCTCTCAGCTCGGGGTTGCCATAAACCACGATCTGTGGCCCAGGCGGGCCACTGCTCCTCCAGCAGGGACCCAACAAGAGGCAGAGCCGGGGAGACTCCCCCGGGAGGAGCTGCACGGGAGCACACCACGGGGATCTGCTGGGTTTGGAGACTCCACACCGGGTCGGGTGCCGGAGATAGAAATGCTCGGTCACAGGCCGGGTGAGCACGGAGAGCGGCTGGAGACCAGGGAGATGGGAGTGATTGACTGCTTTTCTCTGGGGGCGCACTGAGGAGCAGGTCCCCGAGTTCTCGCTCCTCCTGGGCGGAGATTGGGAGGCCGCCATTTTCACCCTGGTCCTCCAAAGCTGTGCCGAGAGCTTGCAGGGAACAAAAACTCCCGAGAGCAAATCCGAGCAGATTGCTTACCCCGGACCGGCAAGGGCAGGGCAATTCCACCTCCGGCAAAGACACTTGGGAACCACGGCAACAGGCCCCTCCCTCAGAAGATCAGCAAGAACAGCCACCCAAGACCAAGTTTACCAATCAAGGAGAAGGGGAGAACTGCATCTCTAGGGGAATACTGCACATAGAATTCATGGTTTTGTACCCATGATTCTTTAGTCTTTCAAAGTTAATTTTTTTAAACTGTCTTATTTTTTTGAATTTTTATTTTTCCCTTTTCAACCAACATCTTATCAATCCCTTTTTTAAAAAAAATCTTTTATTTTTCATTTTTAGAGTCAATTCTATCCTTTCAGAGTAGTTAACCTTATTTTTGGTGTGTATATATATATATATATGTTTAGCTCTCTTTAAAATTTTGGGATACAGTTTCTTCTAACAGACCAAAATATACCCTAAATCTCTAGTATATGGCTTTATTCTAGTCTCCTGCCTGATCACATTCTCCCCCCACCTTTTTTTTTTAAATCCTCCTCTTTCTTTTCTCAACCAACTTCTTATCTTATCAATGACTTTTATAAAATCTTTTATAATTTTCATCTTTGCAGTCATATTCCAAGCCTTCATCATATTTACCCTTATATTTGTACATATATGTTTTTATTTCTTTAAAACTATGGGAGGCACTTTCTTCTAAAACAACAAAATACACCCAAAATCTAGTGTGTGGCACTGCTCTATGCACCAGCATGATCATATTTGATCATATTCTGTTTTTCTTTTTTGTTTCTTTGTTTGTTTTTATCTTTTTCTTTTTCTTTTGTTTCCTTTTTCTTTCTTTCCACTTCTTTTTCCCCAGTTGCAGGTCTCTTCTGATTTGTTTAGAGTATATTTTCTGGGGACATTGTTAAACTGTTAGCATTTTGTTCTCTTATTCATCTATTCTCCTCTGGACAAAATGACAAGATGGAAAAAATCACTTCAAAAAAAAAAAAAAAGAGAAATACCGAATGCCAGGGACCTAATCAATATGGACATTAGTAAGATGTTGGAACTAGTGTTCAGAATGATGATCATAAAGATACTAGCTGGACTTGAAAAAAGCATGGAAGATATTAGAGAAATCCTTTCTTGAGAAACAAAAGAACTAAAATTTAACCAAGTCAAAATAAAAAAGGCTTTAATGAAGTGCAATCAATAATGGAGGCTCTAACTGCTGGGATAAATGAGGCAGAAGAGAGAATTAGTGATATAGAAGACCAAATGATGGAAAATAAAGAAGCTGAGAAAAAGAGAGATAAACAAGTACTGGATCACGAGGGCAAAATTGGAGAGATAAGTGACACCATAAGACGAAACAATTTTAGAATAATTGGGATCACAAAAGAAGGAAGGGAGAGAGAAGGGCAGAAAGTATATTGGATCAAATTATAGCAGAGAACTTCCCTAATTTGGGGAAGGAAACAGGCATCAACATCCAGGAGGCACAGAGAATCCCCCTCAAAATCAATAAAAATAGGCCAACACCCTGACATCTAATAGTAAAACTTACGAGTCTCAGAGACAAAGAGAAAATCTTGAAAGCAGCTCGGGAGAAGAAATCTGTAACCTACAATGGTAAAAACATTAGATTGGCAACAGACCTATCCACAGAGACTGGCAGGCCAGAAAGGACTGGCACGATATATTCCAAGCACCAAATGAGAAAAATATGCAGCCAAGAATACTACATCCAGCTAGGCTGTCATTGAAAATAGAAGGAGAGATACAAAGCTTCCAGGACAAAAAAAATTAAAGGAATTTACAAACACGAAACCAGCCCTACAAGAAATAATGAAAGGGGTCCTCTAAGCAAAGAGAGAGGCTAAAAGTAACATAGACCAGAAAGGAACACAGACAATATACAGAAACAATAACCTTATAGGCAATACAATGGAACTAAAATCATATCTTTCAGTAGTTACCCTGAATGTAAACGGGCTAAAAGCCCCAATCAAAAGACACACAGTATCAGATTGGATTAAAAAAAAAAGACCCATCAATATTCTGTCTGCAAGAGACTCGTTTTAGACACAAAGACACCCCCACATTGAAAGTGAGGGGGTGGAAAATCATTTACCATGCTAATGGACAACAAAAGAAAGCTGGGGTGGCAATCCTAATATCAGACAAATTAGATTTTAATTTATTTTTATTTTTAAAGATTTTATTAATTTATTTGATAGAGAGAATGAGAGAGAGAGAAAGTACATGAGAGGGGGGAACGTCAGAGGGAGAAGCAGACTACCTGTTGAGCAGGGAGCCCGATGCGGGACTTGATCCTGGGATTCCAGGATCGTGACCTGAGCCAAGGCAGTCGCTTAACCAACTGAGCCTCCCAGGTGCCCCCAGACAAATTAGATTTTAAAACAAAGACTATAATAAGAGATGAGGAAAGACACTATATCATACTTAAAGGGTCTATCCAACAAGAAGATCTAACAATTGTAAATATCTCTGCCCCAAACATGGGAGCAGACAATTATATAAGCCAATTAATAACAAAAGCAAAGAAACACATCAACGATACAATAATAGTGGGGGACTTTAACCCACCCCTTACTGAAATGGACAGATCATCTAACGAAAAGATCAACAAGGAAATAAAGGCTTTAAAGGACACACTGGATCAAATGGACTTCACAGACATACTGAGAACATTCCATCCCAAAGCAACGGAATACACATTATTCTCTAGTGCCTATGGAATATTCTCCAGAATAGATCACATCCTAGGTGACAAATCGGGTCTCAAATGGTACCAAAAGATTGAGATCATTCCCTGCATATTTTCAGACCACAGTGCTTTGAAACTAGAACTCAATCACAAGAGGAAAGTTGGAAAGAACTCAAATACATGGAGGTTAAAGAGCATCCTACTAAAGAATGAATGGGTCAACCAGGAAATTAAAAAAGAATTTAAAAAATTCATGGAAACCAATGAATATGAAAACACAACTGTTCAAAATCTTTGGGATACAGCAAAGGCAGTCCTAAGAGGAAAATATATAACAATAAAAACCTTTCTCAAGAAAGAAGAAAGGACTCAAATACACAACCTAACCCTACACCAAAAGGAGCTGGAGAAAGAACAGCAAATAAAGCCTAAAACCAGCAAGAAAAGAGAAATAATGAAGATCAGAGCAGAAAACAATGAAATAGAAACCAAAAAAACAGTAGAACAGATCAATGAAATTAGGAGCTGATTCTTTAAAAGAATAAATAAGATTGATAAACCCCTGCCCAGACTTATCAAAAAGAAAAGAGAAAGGACCCAAATTAACAAAATCATGAATGAAAGAGGAGAGATCACAACCAACACCAAAGAAATACAAACAATTATAAGAACATATTATGAGCAACTCTATGCCAGCAAATTAGATAACCTGGAAGAAATGGATGCATTCCTAGAGATGTATCAACTACCAAAACTGAACCAGGAAGAAATAGAAAACACGAACAGACTTATAACCACTAAGGAAATTGAAGCAGTCATCAAAAATCTCCCAACAAACAAAAGCCCAGGGCCAGATGCCTCGCCAGGGCAATTCTACCAAACATTTCAAGAAGAATTAATACCTATTCTTCTGACACTGTTCCAAAAAATAGAAATGAAAGGAAAACTTCCAAACACGTCTTATGAGGCCACCATACCTTGATCCCCAAACCAGGCAAAGACCCCATCAAAAGGAAGAATTACAGACCACTATCCTTGATGAACATGGATGCAAAAATTCTCACCAAAATACTAGCCAATAGGATCCAACAGTACACTGAAAGGATTATTCACCATGACCAAGTGGGATTTATCCCTGGGCTGTAAGTCTGGTTCAACATCTGCAAATCAATGTGATACAATACATTAATAAAAGAAAGAACAAGAGCCACATGATCCTCTCAATAGATGCTGAAAAAACATTTGACAATGTACAGCATCCTTTCTTGATCAAAACTCTTCGGAGTATAGGGATAGAGGGTACATGCCTCAGTATCATAAAGCCCTCTATGAAAAACCCAAAGCGAATATCATTCTCAATGGGGAAAAACTGAGAGCTTTCCCCCTAAGTTTAGGAACATGGCAGGGATGTCCGCTATCACCACTATTATTCAACAAAGTACTAGAAGTCCTAGCCTCAGCAATCAGACAACAAAAAGAAATCAAAGGCATCCAAATCGGCAAAGAGGAAGTCAAACTCTCACTCTTTGCAGATGATATGATACTGTATGTGGAAAGCCCAAAAGATTCCACCCCAAAACTGCTAGAACTCATACAGGAATTCAGTAAAGTAGCAGGATATAAACTCAATGCACAGAAATCAGTGGCATTCCTATATACCAACAACAAGACAGAAGAGAGACAAATTAAGGAGTTGATCCCATTTACAATTGCACCAAACACAAGATACCTAGGAATAAATCTAATGAAAGAGGCAAAGAATCTGTACTCAGAAAACTATAAAATACTCATGAAAGAAATTGAGGAAGACACAAAGAAATGGGAAAAAGTTCCATGCTCATTGATTGGACATACAAATATTGTGAAGGTGTCAATGCTGCCTAGAACAATGTACACATTTAATGCAATCCCTATCAAAATACCATCCACTTTTTTCAAGGAAATGTAACAAATAATCCTAAAATTTGTATGGAACCAGAAAAGACCCTGAACAGGCAGAGGAATGTTGAAAAAGAAAAGCAAAGCTGGTGGCATCACAATTCCGGACTTCAAGCTCTATTACAAAGCTGTCATCATTAAGACAGTATGGTACTGGCACAAAACAGACACATAGATCAATGGAACAGAATAGAGAGCCCAGAAATGGACCCTCAACTCTATGGTCAACTCTCTTTGACAAAGCAGGAAAGAATGTCCAATGGAAAAAAGACAGTCTTTTCAACAAATGGTGTTGGGAAATTTGGGCAGCCACATGCAGAAGAATGAAACTGGACCATTTCCTTACACCACACACAAAAATAGACTCCAGATGGTTGAAAGACCTAAGTGTGAGACAGGAGTCCATCAAAATCCTAAAGAAGAACACAGGCAGCAACCTCTTCAACCTCAGCTGTAGCAACTTCTTCCTAGAAACATTTCCAAAGGGAAGGGAAGCAAGGGCAAAAATAAACTATTGAGACTTCATCAAGATAAAAATGTTTTGCACAGCAAAAGAAACAGTCCACAAAACCAAAAGACAACCAACAGAATAGGAGAAGATATTTGTAAATAGCATATCAGATAAAGGGCTAGTATCCAAAGTCTATAAGGAACTTCTGAAACTCAACACCCAAAGAACAAATAATCCAATCAAAAAATGGGCAGAAATGAACAGACATTTTTCCAAAGAAGACATCCAAATTGCCAACAGACACATGAAAATGTGCTCAACATCGCTCGGCATCAGGAAAATCCAAATCAAAACCTCAATGTGATACCACCTGACACCAATCAGAATGGCTAAAACTAATAAGTCAGGAAATGACAGATGTTGGCGCGGATGTGGAGAAAGGGGAACCCTCCTACATTGTTGGTGGGAATGCAAGCTGGTGCAACCACTCTGGCAAACAGTATGGAGGTTCCTCAAACAGTTGAAAATAGAGCTACCATATGATCTAGCAATTGCACTACTGGGTATTTACCCCAAAGATACAAATGTAGGGATCTGAAGGGGTACGTGCACCCTGATGTTTATAGCAGCAATGTGCACAATAGCCAAACTGTGGAAAGAGCCAAGATGTCCATCGACAGATGAATGGATAAAGAAGAAGAGGTATATATACACAATGGAATATTATGCAGCCATCAAAAGGAATGAGATATTGCCATTTGCAACGATGTGGATGGAACTGGAGGGTGTTATGCTGTGTGAAATATTTCAATCAGAGAAAGACATGTATCATATGACCTCACTGATATGAGGAATTCTTAATCTCAGAAAATAAACTGAGGGTTGCTGGAGTGTGGGTGGTGGGAGGTATGGTGTGGCTGGGTGATAGACATTGGGGAGGGTATGTGCTATGGTAAGCACTGTGAATTGTGCAAGTCTGTTGAATCACAGATCGGTACCTCTGAAACAAATAATGCAATATATGTTAAGAAAAAAAAAGAAGATAGCAGGAGGGGAAGAATGAAGGCGGGTAAATCGGAGGGGGAGACAAACCATGAGAGATGATGGACTCTGAAAAACAAACTGAGGGTTCTAGAGGGGAGGGGGTGGGGGGATGGGTTAGCCTGGTGATGGGTATTAAAGAGGGCATGTTCTGCTTGGAGCACTGGGTGTTATGCACAAACAATGAGTCATGGAACACTACATCAAAATCTAATGATGTCATGTATGGTGATTAACAAAACAATAAAAAATTTAAAGAAAATAAAAGGATATACATTATGAATAACAGGAAAATAAGAAGAGATATTCATCTGTTGTGTTTATGAAGTCTCTCAATTTCTAAACACCCTGAGAGTGGAAATTTGCTCTCTTGACAGAACTTTTTTTTCCCCCAGTAAAATATTTATAAGCTTTCTCTCTTTGCAGAATCCAATGAATCTAGATAAAGTTGTTCATAAAGATATAAACACTAAAGTCAGCCTTGACAAAATCATCATCACTCTTGGGATTTCTCTCTGCTGTGAGTTCTTTGAATTTGCGGGTATCAGGTATATGTTCAAATGACCCCTTTTATCCCACTTACCACATTTATAAGTCTTTCCATTCCACAGGATCTTGGACTGTTAGCAAATCTGGATCTTTATATTTGTTTCTCTTTTTACAAAGCATTTATAGAATATATTTCTTAAGAATCTTCTCATGCTGAGGCGCCTGGGTATCTCAGTCAGTTGAGCACCTTCCTTCAGCTCAGGTCATGATCCTGGGGCCCTGGGATCAAGCCCCACATTGGGCTCCCTGCTCAGCTGGGAGTCTGCTTCTCCTTCTGCCCCTCCCCTGCTTGTGCTCTCTCTCTCTCTCTAATAAATAAAATCTTTAAGAAATCCTCTCATGCCTTTCTGAAGGACACATTCTCCTCCTTCCACTGTGAAATGTACTGTAGTTACCACAACACAATCTTGTTTGTTCTACTGTATCTCAGCTATTGGTTATGATGAATGTGCTCACCAAGGTCTCCTGGAGCAACTTGCCCTCCAAGTGAAGAGAAAAGACCAACCTGAAGATGTTTCTGTATACCTCTTCCATCAAATATTTTCTAATTATCAAAATGGCAGCTGGTTAATAAATGTCTCTTGAGTAACCATCATTCCCAAGGATTCACAAAATAGAAACACTTGAAAATTTTATTTTCTGAAGTCTTTTTTTTTTTTGTGAAATCACATTCCATTCTCCTAATATAGGGAGACATGGACAAATGGTAGTCTCCATCAGGAGAGCTAGAGGATGTCATTGGTACTGATTGTTGGCGAGCTCTTGTTGAAGTGTCAAAGTTGTCCCAAATCTCTGATATCTTTGGTTGCAAGATGTCTACGTGACCATTTTCAGGCAGTCTCAACCATAATAAAGATCCATACATTCCAAAAGGTAAACCAGGTTTCCAGGTGATTTGTTTTCCAATGTAGTGTTCACTCAATGTTTATAATGCCCAAACCTCCCTTTTGTCCTCTTTCATTATCTTGTTCTCCTGCTTCCATAGAATTTTCAATCTTTCCATTCCTCACCAGTAAAATGGTGGTCTTGTCTGTACATTTCACTAACAGGTGGGTGAAAGTCACAATCCACAGGAGTGTAAACTCTTGTAGGGAAAAGAGCCAAATAAAAAAATTCCATTAAGTATTCTCTTTTAGAAAGCACTCTAATAGCAGATTCCCCAGGAATTAAAAATGTTCAGAAGCCAAGACAAAACAAAACAAAACAGACAAACGAAAACCCCACACAAGAATCATTCCCTACACTGATTTATTCTAAGGTGTATTAACATGAACCATCAAACACTTTTCTAATTAGTCTCCATAATGATAAGGTAAAGTATATTGTGTACTAAGTCTCTGTCAGTACTTTTAGGAAATAGAAATAACGATGTGGCTCATAAGTTCCACATAACTTGTACCTAATCATAATGAAGTGTGTTATACACAGTCCAAAATATATTCTAAAGATCTCTAATTCTTCATCAATGTTAGAATGTATCATTACAAGGAAATTCTAATAAAATTTAAAAATGCATAAATTTGTGGTCTTCTTTCATAAATGTGCTGTAAATTTGCCTCAATGTAGAGGAGAGATAAGAAGAAACTCACACCATGCACTGTGAATAAATCTTGTGGAACATTCCACAATTTTCTAAATTTATGTTGCCATAAACTCTTAGTCCTTACCCAATTAAGCAATATATACAGGGCTGGTAAAGTTTTCAAAGAGGAAATTTATACCATACCGTTTTACATCGACAGGAATTTTATAGGATAGAAACTATTTTATAAACAAAACTACTAGCTGTGTCTTCATGGCAGGGGATCCATTTTGACACAACAAGCCAGGTAGCCAATAGGGATTAATTCCCTTCAGGACATGCTTTCTTGTCAAAGAATGAACAATGAATTAGAAGTGAGGTTATCACATTCTAGTCTTTTCTCAATGACTAATGGGTTTTGAGACATTAGCTAATTCCTTATCTGGTAAGGTCTTGGTTTCCTTGTCTGTAGGGTGAGTAGTTTGATGTGTTTTTTTTCTCATGTTTTTTGAGTCATTTTATCTGTTTGAATCACATCTCTACTCCCAATGTCTAGAACATGTTCTAATTCAATTTAACTAATTTGTTAAATATTTATTGAATCTAGTGCAGAATGCAGAGAAAGACACCAGCCTAGGGCTAAAAATATAACTGTGAGCAAAAGCAGACATTGTTCAGAACATTTTCATGGTTACCAAACAGTGGGAAAGAGTCAAAGATTTTAGCAAAAACATATGAGTCCAAAGAATAATTCGAATCAATCTAAAAATTTGGCTTGGGAACTTTATTTAATGACCAGTAAAAAGTGATTGCATACCATGAATTTCCCCATTAAAGTTTTCAGTTGCATGTTCTTGAGGAATTGTATATTTTCTTTGGTAAAACAATTTATAGTTCTTCCAATCCCTTCAATTTCCACTAGTAATTATTAATTATCTAAGTATATTTTTTTTCATAGGTACATTGAAGGGCAAACTTCAGTCCTGTTTTTAAAAGGTCAGTCCAATTCCTCTACCAATTATCTTAAATATGAAGTTGTCTAGCCTTTCTTTCATAAGAGATGATTTTATGTTCAAGATAATATAAAGCCCTCTGTTTTCATGTGCCAATAAATTATAATCTTGGGGTTAGTGCTTAGGTTTTAATTTAGAAGAATTATAAAATGTAGCCTTGGGCGCCTGGGTGGCTCAGATGGTTAAGTGTCTGCCTTCGGCTTAGGTCATGATCCCAGAGTCCTGGGATCAAGTCCCACATCGGGCTCTCTGCTCCTTGGGAGCCTGCTTCTCCCTCTGCCTCTCTCTCTCTCTCTCTGTCTCTCATGAATAAATAAATAAAATCTTTAAAAAAATGTAGCCTTGATTTACTTTATTCCATAGGATCATCTACTAGGCACCCATCTTCTTCAGACTGAGATGAAATTCTATGAGAGGGGAGAGAAACTGATATTTATTAAATGTCCATAGCAGAAGATAATATATCTTGGAGTCCAAGTACCAGAAGCTTCCAAATAGACCTTACTAACAAAGATTTCTCATGACGACTCATGTTCAATCCCTCCATAGCTGATAAAAAGCTATTTGCTATACTATTAGCAAATGAGACCAGTGTGTTCTCTTTAGTTATAAATTAAGAGTTGACATCGGTATGGTGGTATCCTTGGGACAGCATAATGGGTCATAATAGAGACTTTCAGTCATGTCACAGTGATGGTCCCTCACACATTTGGTGGCTCAGTTCCATGACATGTAATAACACACAAGTATTGAGCTGCATGCAATTGTCTATAGGTATACGATATATTTCCCTAACATAATAAGAAAAATTACAATAACATTCGAAGTTCCTGTGGTTAAATAAGCTTTCTTTTATTCTATTATTGTGATTTTCTGGGATTAAGACATCTAAATATACGGCTAATGTGGAGCAGAACAGGATCCAAATAATCCAGTTATTGATACAAACACCAACAGCTAACAAAGTACTTGATAAACATTATTACACTTCACCACTGAGATACATGGTGGTGGTTTCATTTTACAGAAAATGGTACCTCAAAGGGCTAAGTAATTTTGCGGTAGCATTATAATCACTGAATTCCAACTCTGCCATGTATAGGCAGATTTCAAGAACCCATGTTATTTACATATCTAAAGACCCTTTAGTTGGTGTAGAGTGTTGGAATAAGAATGGGATTCATGGCTTCCAATTTCCAACTAAGGGCCATTGCCATCACATATTTGAGACTTTCTCAACCTGTCCTTAGTAATTTTTCCTGCTTTTTTTTTCATATATATGTATGCATTTGTTTCTCTCACTAGACTGTAATCTTCTTGAGGGTAATCCATTACTTTATCATCCATTGTTTCTAGGATAGAACACAAAGTTGCCTAATTACTCAAAAGCAAGTGTCCTCTTTCCACTTTGTTGTGCAGGTTTGAAATTCATCACCTTATAGTTAAGCAACAACATAACAATGTGGATTACCTGATAACCAAATTCCATTTCATTCTTGGAAACCACAATTCCACCAAAGATTGAAAACTTATTTTTGCTCTTTTAAGGGAATTTGTCCACTTAAAGTTTACAGTTGTTGTATAGGAAAAAGATTTTGCCAAATTCAAATTCAAATTCAGCAAATTAATGATTCTTCCTTCCTCCTTATCATCTTCTTTCTGAACGTGATCTAGTTGTTATGAGGGGGAATTGAGAGTTCAGCCCTTATCATCCTGGCCTAGTCTTGGCGTACCTGGTCTTTTCTCTCTTCTGAAGCTTCCTGACCCCTGTGCATCTTCCTGTGGGCTCTAGGTCCATGGGTCATGTGACTTGTGATCTGTTCTCTCCAACAGGGTCACTGCACAGAGCCATGCCCATCCCGCTGTCTCACTCCTTGACTCTGTGGTGTGACTGTCCCTCAAAGACTCAGGGCATCTTCTATCTCTTCTCATTGCATTGTATACCTTACATTCTTGGTTGTGGAGTCTCCTAGGTCTTTGTTACAAGAATTCCCTGGCCAGAACACTAACTCTCAAATCTTAGGCATCTCTGTGTCTCCCATGAGGCCTTGGGAACTTCACTGGCTCTGTTTCATTCATGCTGGAGAGTTGGAGAAGGAATATTGAGCTGGAACATGTACTGGGCTTTCTCGGGTCTGTCCTCTAAGCATGTCTGCCTCTTCCATCCTACTGCATGGTATTGAAGGATTCCAGCCAGAAAGAGGAGGCAAGATTCTCCTGATATTGAACCCACAAACCTTATTTGGGATCTGTAATCCTCCTCAAACTCACTGGGCCCTTCCAACCAAGAACACGCTGTGGGAGCCCAGGACATACACCACCATCCGTACTTTCTTTCCTTCCTCTCTCAGACCTCTGCATACCTCTTCACCCAAAACTGAAATCAAGAAAGGGTTTATATGAACCTCCTGAGGAATGTGAGAAAACAAGTCTTTCTTTTTTTTTTTTATTATTTTACTAATGCTATGGATTATGGTAAAAAATTCTACAATCACTTTACCAAACGTCTCTTGTTATTTAAATTCCAGACTTGGGACTTTATTTCTCTGAAGTTTTGTATGTTGGTAGTCTGTCTTATGAGCTTTTAAAAGTCTAATTTAAACATTAAACTTGAAAAGTGATGTCTTTGTTCTTGGCAGGGTTCTTTCTTTGCTAAGAACCAAGTAAAGAATGGTAAAACTTTGTGAACTGTACCCATATGTCTCAACTTTTTCCAGAAACTCCTCCAATCTGCTTCTCTCAATAACATTTATTAATTTATCAACACATATTCACTAAGTAACTACTATGTGCCAGACATTTGCAAATACTGGGCTATGATAGAACATACAAAATAGAAAATACAAAATACAAAATATTTTAAAAATCAACCAAGCAATAAAAACATACACAAAACCAAACACTCTTAGTGATTTTATTTATTTATATTTTAAGATCTTATTTATTTATTTGACAGAGACAGACAGCGAGAGAGGGAACACAAGCAGGGGGAGTGGGAGAAGCAGGCTTCCCCGCAGAGCGGGGAGCCTAATGCGGGGCTTGATCCCAGGACCCTGGGATCATGACCTGAGCTGAAGGCAGATGCTTAACGACTGAGCCACCCATGTGCCCCAATGATTTTAAACATCTAAGAGTCTACATATGGACTTGTGGTGGTCACCAGTAGTTGGAAACCTGAACTACAAAATTCCATGATTTCAGTGTCATACTAACATGAACAAAGAGGTACATATTTATATATTACACTAATTGTTGCAAATTTATCATGTTCTCTAGCCTCTCTCATGATTTCATAATAGGTTTATGTATAAACTCCTGTTAACCAACCAACTTGCCTCATTTCCACGACCTAAATAATGATAGGATTCCCCTCTTTATGTGTGCTGTTTCCTTGTCATACTGAATCCTATGTAAAAGTTTCATGGGAGAATCAAAGAGTATCACTCCCCTCATATGTTTTCTGTATATTGCTAACACAGATCTATTTGGGAAATTCACTTTTTGTGTACTCTTTCCCAAGCTATGAAACTGAACAATTACTTGTTCATGAAGACTATCTACATTTGATTATTAAGTGCTTCTCAAAATCTATCATCATAAATTATTTTTAAATGTGTATCAGGACTCCAACAGTATAAAGTTAACACCATACTCATAAAATATAGAAAAGAAAAATATAAAACAAAAGTAAATACAGTTTCAGAAAAATCTGTTGCTGTTACTTTTTCTCTAACATTTCTGGATGCTTCCAGCTGGATTAAAATGATGAAAGGTTTGGAAAAATTTAGTTTTGTTTCAAAAATAAAAGGATTTACTTTTCTATTACATGGCTTCTAAGAAAGAGGAGACATGAGCTAAAATGACCTTTTCATTTTCCTTTGATGGCTATTGTTAGATATCTAAACAACATCCCATGTTCTCTAGGGAGTTGTACAGAAGCTTGACTCCCAGGAGGAGTATTACTTCTATATGTCCCAGAGATTTTATTTAAAGCATACAATTGATGTCTGAACAACTCTCTTCTTAAAAGCTTGAATCTGTCTAAACTGTCCATTTAGAAGTGACTGGAACTGGGCGCCTGGGTGGCTCAGTTGGTTAAGCGACTGCCTTCGGCTCAGGTCATGATCCTGGAGTCCCGGGATCGAGTCCCACATCGGGCTCCCTGCTGGGCAGGGAGTCTGCTTCTCCCTCTGACCCTCTTCCTTCTCATATGTTCTCTCTCTCATTCTTTCTCTCAAATAAATAAATAAAATCTTTAAAAAAAAGTGACTAGAACTTGTACAGTAATATTCCAACAACCATTCTATGTGTTTTATTTAAATTCAATTAGCCAACATATAGTACATCATTAGTTTTGGATATAATGTCCAATGATTCATTCATTGTGTATAACACCTAGTGCTCTATGTGTTTTACTGACCATTTAAGGTGGAAAGCAGAGGGGGTTGTGGATGGGGAATAAGGAGAGCAGCTAAGGATGGAAAGGAATAATAACAGAAAACAACGAGAAAGAGCTCTCAGGTTTTCCTGGTAGAAATTCTGCATTGTTATGTGGAGATCCGTGGTAAAATGTGTCATGACTCTTCATTATCTCAGCGGAGAACAAGAGTCTCTTGGTAGCTGTTTAATCCGTTTACCAAGCTGTTTAATGGAAAATTCTGGTGAAAAGAAGGGGACCACCATTCTCTTTGAAAGTACGATCTCCTTGCTCACCTTTGGAACAAAATCCCTAGGCACCAGCAGTTCAAATGTTACAAAAGGATTGGTACCTTTCCCTTTGGCTGCTTAGGTTTTATGTGTCAAGACAACAATGTTACTTAGAAAACCTTTTTTTTTAACACTATCTCTAGAAAAGTTGCATTAATGTTCCAGTGGCATCTCTTAAGATACCTCTTAATAGATATAAAAAATTGAAAAGCTGTTGTTTTTCCTCTACAATCATGTGATTTGACAGGCTTCATACTGTGGATATGTGGGGATTTCTTCTTCTGAGGATAAAGGAGGGTTTTTAAGTCATATGTATAAAATTGGTGACACATGATTCTGAACGTAAATGGTGAATGTGTATTTCTGATTTATGTTATTCAGTCATTTCCTGAAATTGCAATTGGAAATGGTTCTTTTTTTTTTTTGCTCATTTCTTTTAATGGCTAAAACTGAATGAAATTCAATTCAAAATAAAAAAAATACTCGGTGAATTTCAATTCTGTATGTCCTGTTACTTTTTGAATTTGGAGTTCTGCCCAATCATTCTCAAGCTATTGTGTTATCTAAATCAACTGTATTAGTATGTTCGCACAATTGTGAAAAAATATTTTCATGAACCAAATGAACCAAATGTCCCAGCTGAGCACTTACAGGCAGGGGGGTGGAGGGGAGAAGGGGGTGGGAAAATTAAAGTTGGGTTATTGCTGATCTCTTGCCAAACTTTTTTCTGTTTTGTTTGGTTTCCATTGAGATTCAGGGATGGACAGAAGACATATCACCTGTTACCTGTGAGACAGATTCCTCCAACTTTTCCTTTACTCACATCATGCTTAAGCAAATGGATTGTGAAAATGGAACGATAAGTAGATTTAACAAGAACTTGGATAGATAGTTCTCTGTTAAACTTATACATACTATTTTTAACCAATGATTTGCAAGGGCATTTTATTTGAATAACTGATTATGATTTGGTTGTTATGTTTACAATCTGGCCAATGGCTGCTTATGGCTTATTCAGAAATTGTGTAGTGATTCCAGTCTACAAAGGAAAGGGCTATGGGTATACATACTCAAATCATGCTATTTCTACTTATGAATTTATGTTTGATGTTTGTATAATTAATTTTTCTAACTCTTTATCAAACAAAAATCTTTTCCTGATTACATTCCATTCATCTCAGAAAGGGGGTAAAAGACCTCAGGGAACTCAGGAGCCTGGAAGTCTCAGGCTGTGCCAAATGATAATCACATCTGATTTTTAATTTATTTATTTTTTAAAAAATTATTTTTAAGTAATCTCTACACCCAACATGGGACTTGAACTCACAACCCTGAGATCAAGAGTCACAGGCTGCACCAACTGAAACTGCCAGGTGCCCATACATCTGATTTTGTTAAAATCTCCTTCTGGGATAGTCTCTGTGTTACACTGTTATTGGGAGAAATAATTTTTATAGTGTTGGAAAAAGATGAACCAATTCAGTTTATTCATATTTTGTACCACAACTTCCATGGGCAAATAAGTTAGCTCTTTCTACAAAAACATTTTTTTGTTCATCGGTATAATAAATGAGAATGTGCTAATGGCATTTGGCATTAACTGCCATGGATATTGACCCTTTCCTTAACCACTCTGTACTATCTCCCCTGAGCCTGTTTTGACAAGGCACCATCCTTGGGCAGGTCCTCAAGAGACCAAGTTTGGCAAAGTTCTTGCTAAGTCAGTTTATGCAGAATCCACCCTATCCCTGATATTTCCTTTTAGTAATTTTCCATGCACCGACCCCACCCTGCTCCTTGGCTATAAATCCCTGCCTTTCCTTGTATTCAGAGTAGAGCCCAATCTCCCTCCCATACTGCAAAACCCCATTGCTGTGGTCGCTAAACCTAATATTGCAGTTCTGAATAAAGCCTGCTTTTGCATTTTAACAGGTGTCATGAAAATTTTTTCCTTGATAATACTTCTGCTTAATGCACCTTTGCATGCTGCATGAGTATAAAACTCTGAAATTTAGCAAATCGATGGACAGAAACTCGAAGTTACTTTAATTTTTTTGATTTAACACTTCTCTGTGAATTATTTTCTAGACCACTTACAAAAGGTACCAAACATCATTTCAAGAATATAAAGTTTCTTCCAAATGATCTGGGAAAGGACAAAATCATGTATTTATTCAATGAGTACTTATTTATTGCTTGTGCTAGGGGCTATGAATGCAGTAACAAAAACAGAACATGGTCTCTGCTTGCAGAAGGCCTAAGATTGGTCATTTAGCTGGCCATAATAGGTGACGATAAAATATACTAAGGTGTTGTTAGAGAGATGTTCAGGGTTTAGTGGGAGTAGAGTAAAGGACAGAACCCAACTCAGACTGAGGAATGGACAGTAAGGGAAACATTTCTGGAAATGGTGCCAGGGCTGAGTAGGTGATGGACAGACCAAAAACACATGAGCTGACTTTCCAACAAGAGGGAACCCAATGGTGGGTCCTTTATGATCCAAGCAGAAAAGTATATATCATTGGTTAATGGGAAGGGAACAATGGCCATATTGCCCAGGTCCTGCTATGTTGTGTAAGGGACATGGCTTTTAAATTAAAAAAAAAAAAATCATTGTTTTATCTTATATAACTTTGACAGTGACACAGATGCATACTTCATGTATGCATTTTCTAATGGTTTTGTCAAAAGCAAGACTGGAGGCTCAGAGTCCAACCATTCCTATAAGCATGCTTCAGTAGAACAAAAATCAAGGATGAGAAGCTGGACATGGGTGATAAAGGTGAATATAAAGAGTAAAGGTTGGAGTTGAGATTTAGAATGTGGTACTGCAGAATCTTGGAATAGACTAAATATGGTGCTCAGCAGGGCAGGTTTCCAGAATGGAAGAATATCAAAGTTAGTGACCTCATCAAAGATAGGAAGTGGCGTGTGGGGAACTGAGTCCCTCCTGAGGCTCTAGTATACTTTCTGCTAATGGAAAATTGACTAAGACAATAGTATATTTCACATTCGATGAAGAATTACTGATTCTCAGTAATCAACATCTAGTAGATATGCTGATTTCTTTGATGGTGGAGCTGGTAGCTTATGGACAGGACCTAACCTAGGAATGCTTTGAGTAAGTCCAAGCCAAATTCAATTAATCTCTTCAGTCTTCATGACTCAAAGGGGTCTACAGATAATCATCCAAACCCTTGAAGCTCAAAGAGAGACAGTGATTTATTTGGTCAACATCACACATCCTGAGCATGGAGAGCATCCCTCACATTCCTATAGAGTCAAGTCATGTGCTCCTTCCATATTGCCATCATGGCATCTGTTATAACTCCACAGTGCCCCAAATTTTGACCACATACTTATGTTTTTCACAAAGCATGATGTAACCCTTTCTCTCATCCTTTTATTCTTTTCTCTTCTCATGGAGAAACAATCCTTACAATTTCATTCATGAGGCTGATACCATTCAGTTTTCAAGCTTTCTCCAAATGCTTTATCATATCCCATGCACCCAACAGTCAACTTTCTGAATCATGGTTCTGGCTTCTTTGACGGATTTCTGGAGTCATCTATTTTCTTCTCTAAAAACAACCCCTAGTTAGTTTTGTTTAAAGATTTATTTATTTATTTGAGAGAGAGAGAACATGAGCAGAGGATGAGGAGGAGAGGGAGAGGATCTCAAACAGACTCTGTGTTGAGTGCTGAGCCCCACCTGAGGCCTGACTTCATGACCCTGAGATCATGACCTGAGCTGAAACCAAGAATGGGATGCTCAACCAACTGAGCTACCAAGTTTTTGTAACAACTATTGCATGTGACACATATATTTCTATTTTGGAAAATTAAAAAAAATCTATAACTGGAAATAAGTGACAAATTAGTTTTGTGATTTAGATGTATATTTAGAAGTCAATATATCTAAATATAAGCGCGTTTTACTTACTTATATTAACATGATATGTTGATTTGATTTTGCTTGCCAAATAAATATTTTATCATGCACCTTGGTAGTCATTCAGTCTGCTTGATTGAATACTCTGAATTATGTCCAGGGCAGGCAAAAGTATAAAACCCCACACAAGGGTTAAAATAGAGAATTGATCATAGGCTTTTGCACTTTTTTAAGCCTTAATTTTTAGAATAATTTTAGGTTCACAACAATATTGAGAGGAAGGTACAATCCCATATACTCCCTGCCCCCACATGTACAGCCTCTTTCCACTATCAACATCCCTCACCATATGGTACATTTGTTATGACTGATTAACCCACAGTGATACATCATTATCAGTCAGAGTCCATAAGTTTACATCAGGGTCACTCTTGGTGTTATACATTATAATATGGACTTGGATTGATGAATAATGACATGTATCCATCATTATAGTACCACATGGAGCACTCTCTCTACCCTAAAAAATGTTTTGTAGTTTTATTTCTTAAATCTCCCTAAAATACAGTAAGAAGATATTTTGGGGGGGGGAACAAAACTCAACAAAAACATGCAATTTGAGAGGAGACAACAGTAAGAAAAATAGTAATATGGAAAGGAGATGGTAGATTAATAATTGATTCAGTAGATCCTAAAAAGCAAAATAGCATTGGGAAAGGCTAAGAAGCCATTATATTTTTGTTGAAAAACTCCCAGTTCCCTGGAAGTTGGTAAGAAGGTCAGACTATAAAAAGAAAGATCTGCTGAAAGTTTGAAAAGCAGTTAGCTGGCACTCTGTTTTCTTAGCTCATCATGCCAGTTTCTGTCCTCTCTTTCAGCAAAAAGAACAGATAATTATCATATGGACAAGGTAAATCTAGGAACCCTAGATTTTAATGTTTCAGGCCTAACTGATGGTGGCACATTCATTTTGAAAGTAGAGGACTTAAGTAAATGTTTATACATAAAAAGATGAGACTCACAAACTTCTCTAACCAAATCCTAAAACTTAATCCTCATATTTTTAAATTATTACTTTAAGAGTAGTGGAGCCTTTTATTCACATCAAAATGATACCAAATTGTGAAGGGACAGACAGCAAAATGAAAAGTCTCAGCATTTATATTCTTTAATTTAATTCCATATGTAAGACCGTTTTCATTCAGTGCAACTCAATATATCCATCTGTATCTGTTTTCATGATTGCACTAAATTATTTTACAAATATTCAAAAGAAATACCTTCTTTGCAACTGTTGGAATTTGGAAGCAGTTTCCAACGAGTCAAAGAAGCTCTTGGGTTTTGAAGGAGTTCTAAGTGATCTCAGTGAGTGCTTGTAAATAACCTTAGTGGGTGTCCATGGAATGCCTCGGGTAATCAAGTGTGAAGAAATCTTGAGTGTTGTCTAGAATTCTTTTAGCTTGACAGCAATTCCACAACAAGGTTGTGTTTATAAAGCTTCTCAACAGGGACAGCTAGTGACAGTATCCACTTTTACTGTTTTTTCAGATGTGGATGGAGTAATGAGTATCATTAGTCTCTTATCTAATCCACAGTCAACAAGGAAAATGTGGTCGTGACATTGTACACAATTGTCTTTCTAAGGTGAAACTATCTCCATGTTTGAAAAGCAAAGTCATAGAATGAATGGATGCCTTAGTTTTTAAAGATCAATCCTAATATGCAACTTATTATTTATAGCAAACTACTAATTCATGAGGATATTCCATTTGGAGAGTTTGACTTCAAAACAGTAGAGCATCAATCTGATGGTCCAATGTAACCCCATGTTTGCAGTATAAACTTTTTTTTCCCCAGAAAATTGACTTAAGACCAAAAGGAAAGGCAGAAATGATGTACATCATTAGATAGCATCACTGTGGAAACTGTGTTGATGA
This sequence comes from Callorhinus ursinus, assembly GCF_003265705.2. Taxonomy (NCBI): domain Eukaryota; kingdom Metazoa; phylum Chordata; class Mammalia; order Carnivora; family Otariidae; genus Callorhinus; species Callorhinus ursinus. The sequence goes on from NW_027397079.1 coordinate 5,169,608, forward strand.
ACCTGACTTTTAACCTGTGATTGGGAGGGAAGTCCCACATCTCATCTCCATCCTATTCCTATCACAGTGAGAGATCTTAAATTCTGTCCTGCATGTATAGAAGTAAGCTGTAAAGACAATTAGCTTAGTATTTGAAATCAGCACTGGAACATACTCGATTGAATACCAAGGTACGTGTATATGTGGTGTGTGCACACACACACATGTGTGGTGGGCATTGTTTGCTTTTTGAATTAGCTGCAAAAATGCTCTGTCTGTCCACTTACAAGCAGCACCCTGGCAGACTCTGTATTCCAAAGATGGCCAGGACCACAACTCCAGCCCCGCATGCTCTTCTGCAGTATAATATTGGCCCCCTCTGCCTTTTGAATCTGGGCAGGTCCTGTCATCCATACAGAATGATGGAAGTGGTCCTGTGCCAAATATACGGATAGTCCTCTGGACTATCCTGGACATTTCTTCTTATTCCTGCCTCACACTTACTCTTCACTTGTGTTCTCCTAGAATCAGCCATCATGCTATAAGAAGTCCCAGATGACTTCTCAGCTGATAGGTAGCTCCGACTGACATCAATGTGAGTGAGCCATCTTGCATATCCAGCCTCGTCCAGCCTTCAGATGCCACAGCTCCAACCACTTCTAAATGCAAATGCGTGACAGACTTTAAGAATGAACCACCTAGCTTGTCCCAGCTTAGCCACAGAAACATGAAAGATGACTCATCGTTGTCTTAACATATTAGGTTTGGCACCATTTGTAACATAAATAAACCAGAACTACTGAGAAGGTCATCTGACATTTTTGGAACATCTCCCTAAATATGGATAGGCCCCCCACATTTTAAGTTATGCTATTCCAAGGTAGAGTCCAAAACATATATTTCTTAGTTCACTTTTGATTAGGATACAGGCTTGTGATCTAGGGTTACACGGACCCCCAGACCTCAGTGCAGAGGTGAGCAACTTTAGGGAAAAGGCTCTGTGAGGAGAATCTACTCTCTGGTAGGGAGGGCAGCTGTGGATACACTAAAGATCCCAAAGGCAGGCTAATAATGCAATTTGGCTTTGGGATCAGGGAAGGTTTGCAAGTTCAGCCGCACCGGTAGGACACAGCAGTAGGCCAGTTTGGTGTTAGGGTTTTGAGCATTATCCCTGCAATTTTATCCTTAAGTCTATTTCTTCGGCCATCCTAACAATTCTGATTCACTTAGGGATCACTGGGAAATTTATTTTCTACCTAAACAGAGTGAATTCCATTTTTCTGAAGTTAGAAAAAAGGGTGCATGCATGACTCAACTTGGCAATTTGAAAAGAGCTAGTGCACTCCAAGGCTTCCTATGGTCACCAATGGCATAGCTAAGATAAACTCCGTTTAAGGAAACTGTTGTATCAGTTGGGCCTGAAGATTAAAGAAGCAGTGCAGCCCAGGAGTGTGCTTACGTAACACCTGGGCTTCCCCAGATGGCTGCAGAGAATACAATGTCAAATGGTTAGCTGAGTGCAGGGCACCATGACTAATCCAGTGGCTCTCATCCTGTGGCCACTGGAACAGCAGCAGAAGCACCTGAAAATCTATTACACATAAATTATCAAGCCCCAGTTCAGACTTCCTGACACTCCTGAAGTCCAACAGTCTGTTTTGTTTTGTTTTAAACCAACCCACCAGGTGATTTTGATGCATGCTTAATTGTAACAACCCCATTATCTGGATACCTTTCTCACGCCCACTTTAAAATAAAAACAAAATTTGTGAGCCCAATATGGCTTATTCTAGGAGAATCCACACCGAATGAAGCACAGGGGTGTTGCTTCACCCAGATTCTCGCAGACTCAATAATTGTGGTTCCTCAGAGGTCACTGACAATATTTCAGCAACCCAATTTGCAAATTTCTAACTCCCTATCCTATAAATTAACTGGATTAAGTGCACTCTTAGGAAGTCCTCACCTGACTTGGGTTTCTCTTTCTCTATAACAGTTAATCTACTACTTTTGGTTCAAAGTATGTCAATCCCAGAGTACATCTTGGAAGCTGCTTTTATAATCTTTGTGAATTTATGAGCTCTCCTTTTACACTTAATAGTGTATAAATATTTCTGCTTCATAACAGAGCCTGCTTAGTCATGTTACAGCTAATCACTATTTTGTTTTCGGTGAAGTGTATTTCCTTTTCTTCATGGGCAGCAAATGATTCAAAGTCACATGCTCTGCCTACATAGTCTTTAAATGTTCCCTGCCCTGGTCAAGTTCAGCATGTCATGCATTCAGCTCTGCCACTCCCAAACTATGTGATTTTCCAAGTCCCAGTTATCACTCATATGTGGAATCTAAAAACCAAACAAATGAGTAGACAAATGAAAAGCAGAATCAGACATATAAATACAAAGAACAAACTGATGGTTGCCAGAGGGGAAAGGAGTGGGGAGTTGGACAAAATGGGTGAAGGGGAGTGTAAGTACAGGCTTCCAGTGATGGAACGAGTAAGTCATGGGGATGGAAGGCACTACGTCGTACACTAAAAAAATTAAAACTCAGTTAATACATAAAAGGGGTCTTTGTGTTCCTCACACAAGGACCTGTGACGTTCACATTAAACAATGTATCCAAAAAACATTTGTAAATAAAAGAGTTCTACATAAAGCATAGAGATTTAATCAATAAGACTGTAAAACATTGATTTAATCAACAGGAATTTAAACATAGATTCTTTCATCAATATGATTAGATAATTTAATACTGGCAAAAATTCCCTTTGAATATGAAAAAAGTATTCCGTATAATATATTTAGACATTTTAAGTATTCTGCCTAGAAGGAAAGCAATTAAGAAAATCTGAACTCAGAGAAAAGTCTAGGAATGAAGATTTTAGGCAATATAATTTTTAAGATTTTAGGTGCTGGTTGGTGGGTGAGGTCTTTTTGATCAAGCATGTCTATTATCTCAGAAAAATGTAACTACTGGAGTTAGTAAAATAACTAGAATCATTAGTGTTACTAATAAATTAAGAGTAGGGGCCCTGGGTGGTTCAGTTGGTTAAGAGTTCAACTCTTGGTTTTGGCTCAGGGATCATGGGCTCACGCCCTATTTTGGGCTCTGTGCTCAGTGGGGAGTCTGCTTGAGTTTTCCCCTCTGCCCTCCACCTCGCCGTGCACATGCACATGCACATGCTCGCTCTCTCTCGCACATATAAATAAATAAATCTTTAAACAAATAAATTGAGAGTAGAAAAACATGCCCATTCAAGTCAGGCAGATGCATTTAAATCCTATCTCTGTTTCTACTACTTGTGTGTGATTTGGAGAGTACATAGCAACTTTTCTGCACCCAAGTTTTGATTTTTTTTTAAGATTATGTATTTATTTATTTGAGGAAGACAGAGAGAAAGAAAGCATGAGCGGGTGTTGGGGAGGGGCAGAGGAAGAGGAAGGGAGAGAATCTCAAGCAGACTTCCCACTGAGTGCAGAGCCCCGGCTGTATCCCAAAACCCTGAGATTATGACCTGAGCTGAAACCAAGAGTCAGACGCTTAACTGACTAAGCCACCCAGGCACCGCCCTCCCAAGTTTTGATCTTTTTAAAGTAAGAAAAATACCATCTAATAGTCATCAAAGCCTGACAAATGCAGTGCACCAAAGGTACATGTAGCACACATTTGAAATAAATTGCCCACAGTCTCTGTTTTGGGAGATGGTGAAGAAAGGGGTCATCATTTCCTCCAAATGTGATACCCTGGACTTATTCTGCCCATGTTTGCATATGTGACAATTGATGTTGCAATGGCATCAGTCCATCGGTCATAGACAGTTTCATCTCTCTGGTTTCACTTACTTGTCTCTAGTATCCCTTCCCATCTCATCAATAAATGCATTAGTTGCTTATTCATCAGAATTCTCAGTCCCAAGATACAGAAACCCTACTCACGTTGGCTTTAGGAAAAAGAGAAAAGGAAAAAAAAATTTTATTTATTTATTTTTTTTGCCAGAAAGGAGGCATTCCTTCCTCTCCATCTTTGTCTCATGTCTTTGCCTTCTTTCCTGGGTGTAGATTTACTCCTGGCAAGTTCTCCCCCTACTGCCCTCAGCAGCCCCGTGCCCACATTCCAGCAGCCAGCAACTTGAGTGGAAAGGAAAATCTTTCTCGTTAGCTCAAGTGAAATTATACTTCTCTCTCATGGGTTCAAAACGACCTTGTAAACTGTGGTCAATCTTTGTGTCCTGTGTCTGGGCCAGTCGTTCCCTTCTAGAACTGGAGGGCAGCGGTCAAACAGTGCCAAGTACGCAGGGTGGGCGTGGGAGAAGGTAGGTCTCAAAGGAGCGCTGACAGTGTGAGCAGAGAAAGGGGCGTGATTCCTGGCAGGCGAGCACAGCCGCTGTCCGGGGGCGTTGTAAATTACAGCCGCTGCCCGCCCTGATCAATAAGCAATGGCCAGAGCCATTAGGAGTGACAGTACTCTTGTTCTGCAGACACGATAAATCTGACTTGAATAAGCAATCCTTTGGTGAGATGACAGAAGAATCCATCTTCCCTCACTTCACCTTCTCAACCAGAGCAGGATTGCTGCTTTTCGTGGCTGCCTTCTGAAGAGCAACTATTGAAACCATCCATGATGATGTACAAAAATAGGAGAAGGGGGGACATGGAAACCAACTCCAGATGGTTCTCCTTGCCTCGGATGTGGTTCATATCCCTGCCATTCTGGCTAAACTTTTAAATATACTCGTCTTAATAATACAGAGAATTGAAATTTTTAAGGTTTTTTTTTTTTTAATTCAACACACAAAGGAGTAACTGGATGCACTCTCTAGGGGAGAGAGGGATGGTAAAATACTAAGATTCGAAGCTAAATTCTTTTGAAACTTGGCCATGAACAACATTTCCAGATTATAATGGGATTAAATGACATAATTTAAAGAAAGTTTTCCCTCAGGCCTGGAAAGTGTCTTGAATGTTAACCGCCCTCCCCTCCCCCATCCTTTGCATCCCCAACTATTTTTGACAATAAGGAAATATGGAAAAATAAGAGTTCTCACAGCTTTATCTGCACTCTTTATAAGAAAACAGTGTAACAACAAAAAGCTACCATTTTCCCCCTATGTTTGGCTTTTAATTGCTAAATAAATAAAATATTCCTACGTATGCACAATATTGAAAATAAGATAAATGTAAACTGATAGTCTCACCAGTAGTAGTGGGATTTTGCATCTGTATTTATAAGAACAGCTGTGTTTTAGCTGTCCTCTGATCAAGCTGCTTCCTTAATTCTGCTCTGCATGACTTCAGCACACTCCTCTTCCCACAAACTTGAGCACCATTCAGCTCCGTGGTGCTACTTGATTGTGGTAGAGGGAGAAGCCGACTCTAGGCGATTGACTCCTTTGGATGACCAGGTGGATGCTGTTTTGGCAGCAAAGGATGGAAGATTATTATATAGATAGAGCCTCTTTCCATCCTATTTCCCCAATATGAGTAATTATTAACCTTGCTTGTTATGCAAATGCTCCCTGGCATAAAAATCTCAGGTTACTTAATAATAAATTACCCTGCTTCACCTGGTCAGACCAAACTCCAAATAACATCTGTGAAAATGTAGTAAATCAACTGCATATGTTCGACCTCTTCAGCCAACTATGGACAAGCATGAGGATGGCAGCAAGCCCTCTAGGACCACCAGAGAATATATCGATCCACCATTTTGCAGGAATGCCAATTTAAGAAGAAATGAGTTACAGATAAAAAGGTAGGGTACCTAAATCACGAATATGCTTACAGATAAAAGACAAGGTAAGAGACATTTTTCATGGAAATATAGATAGTAGTGAGCAATGGTATATTTCAATGACTTCTGGCTTCTCATCCAATTTACAATCTTGGTAAATACTTAAATAAGCCTTTTAAAAAGTATGTTTATGGGGCACCTGGGTGGCTCAGTCAGTTAAGCATCTGCCTTCAGCTCAGGTCATGATCTCAATGTCCTAGGATCGAGTCCCACATGGGGCTCCCTGCTCAGCAGGGAGTCTGCTTCTCCCTCTCATTCTCTGCCCCTCCCCCCTGCTCATGATCTCTCTCAAATAAATGAACAAAATCTTTTTTTAAAAAGTATGTTTATGATATATTAAAAATATTAAGCTAGAGAAAGCACACATGAAGTATGACATAAGAACAGTGAAGGTAAGTGGACATGAAGAACACTTTCATTTGCCCACATCAGAGCCTGAGACAAGGAGCTGGATGTACACAATTTCTTCTTGAGGTGATTGCAAGGAACAGACGTGAGGGAGTAGAGAGGAGATACAGAAAAGGCAGTATAAGTATGCATTGCCAGTTCCAGGAAAGATGATCTAATATATATATGTATTAAGCACCCCCCCACACACACACAGGGACTTAAAACCAAAACCAAAATTCAAAGCAAGCTTGAAAAAAGAAAAAGAACAAAACATAGCTAGAGGTCTTATACTATCTAACTTCAAGATATACTCAAAACTACAGCAGCCAAAACAGAGGGATGCTGGCATAGGAAGTAAAAAATAGTTTTATGGAATAGGACCAAGCACCCAGAAATAGACCCATACATGCAATTTTTGATTAAAATGCCAAAATAACCTTACAGAGAAAGGAAAGTTTTTTTAACAAATGATGCTGGATTACCTGGATATCCACCAAAAGAAAAAAAAAAAAAAAAAAAATGAAACTTTACCCCTAACTCACACCTTACACACAAATTAAGTCAAAGTGGATCAAAAACCTAATATAAAAGATAAAATCGTGAAGCTTTAGAGAAAAAATGTAAGAGAAACTGTCATGATTTGCTAATAAGCCAAGTTTTCCTAGACAAATCTCAGGGATCAATAATGATAAAAAATCCTAAATTAGGCTTTCCACATATTTTTAAAAACTCAAAACTTCTATTTATCAGAAGAAAAATGAAAAATTCATTAAGAAAATGAATAAGAAAGTCCCAGACTTGGAGAAAATAATGAAAGCATTATAAAACATGTATTCGACAAGGGGCTGGTACCTTAGATACAAAAAAGTCCTTTACAACACAGTATTTTCAAAACTCACAGGAAAAAAATAGAACAAATTTGTAAAATATTTAAACTGATTAAAATATTAACCATTTTCCATAAGGAAAGTATACAAATGCCCATAAACACATAAGCACTCCGCATCATTAGTAACCTGAGAAGTGCCTATTAAAACCATGGTGAAACAGACATTTTTCCAAAGAAGACATCCAAATGGCCAACAGACACATGAAAAAGTGCTCAACATTTCTCGGCATCAGGGAAATCCAAATCAAAACCTGAATGAAATACCACCTCACACCCATCAGAATGGCTAAAATTAACAAGTCAGGAAACGACAGATGTTGGCGGGGATGTGGAGAAAGGGGAAACCTCCTACACTGTTGGTGGGAATGCAAGCTGTTGCAGCCACTCTGGAAAACAGTATGGAGGTTCCTCAAACAGTTGAAAATAGAGCTACCATACGACCCAGCAATTGCACTACTGGGTATTTACCACAAAGATACAAATGTAGGGATCCAAAGGGGTATGTGCACCCCAATGTTTATAGAAGCAATGTCCACAATAGCCAAACTGTGGAAAGACCCAAGATATCCATTGACAGATGAATGGATAAAGAAGATGTGGTTCTCACACACACACACACACACACACACACACACACACACACACACACACTGGAATATTATGCAGCCATCAAAAGGAATGAGATCTTGCCATTTGCAACAATGTGGATGGAACTGGAGGGTGTTATGCTGTGTGAAATATTTCAATCAGAGAAATACATGTATCATATGACCTCACTGATATGAGGAATTCTTAATCTCAGGAAACAAACTGAGGGTTGCTGGAGTGGTGGGGGTGGGAGGGATGGGGTAGCTGGGTGATAGACATTGGGGAGGGTATGTGCTATGGTGAGCACTGTGAATTGTGCAAGACTGTTGAATCACAGACCTGTACCTCTGAAACAAATAATACATTATATGTTAAGAAAAAAAAAAGAAGAAGAGAGCAGGAGGGGAAGAATGAAGGGGGGGCAATCGGAGGGGGAGAAGAACCATGAGAGACAATGGACTCTGAAAAACAAACTGAGGGTTCTAGAGGGAGGGGGGTGGGGGATGCGTTAGCCTGGTGATGGGTATTAAAGAGGGCACGTTCTGCGTGGAGCACTGGGTGTTATATGCAAACAATGAATCATGGAACACTACATCAAAAACTAATGATGTAATGTATGGTGATTAACATAAAAATAAAAATTAAAAAAAATAAAACCATGGTGAAATATACACCATTAGAATACGTAAAAGGGAAGAACAGATTTATAGCTCATAATGATAGCAAGGAGGTAGAGTTAACAGGACACTCAAGCATTGTTGATGGGGATAATGGTATCCCCCTCTGAAAAAAGCCTGATACACTCTTATAAATTAAACATACACCTAAAATATCACCCAGAAGGTCAACTCCTAGGTATTTACACAAGAGAAAGAAAAAGAAACACACACACACACTTTGTTCTAAAATGCGCACAGTAACTTTATCTATAAGCATTCTGATTACTCTTCCAGGGTAATACTAATCAGTAATAGGAAGCATTACTGCTGATACCCACAACATGAATGGACATCAGTTGATTGTGGTTCATTTTTTTATGCTGATTTTTGACAGAGTAGATTTAACGTTTACTAAATCTATCGATCTTGTGGTCCTTAGACGCCTTTTCTCATCCCTCGTGCAGATAAATATTCCTTCAATTGCTTCTAGTCCTCATGGCTTCATTTTTCCCATTTCCAAACCCATTTACCTTTAAGTATGGTGGATATTCTGAGGAAAGGTTCTAATTGCCTGTTTTCCCAAATAATTATTATTCTTAGCATCATTACCAAGTAACTCTTCCCCTCCTTATATGTAAAAATGTTCTTATCACTTACAAAATTCTCATATATACTGTTTTTGTTGGCCTTTTTCTGTTGTATTCATCATCACTTTTGCATGACAATAATACAGTACTTAGCCACCCTGACTTTATAGTTCGCTCAGCTTCAGAGAGCACAGTCTTACTTGTCCTTGTACTCAATACTAAACTTCGTACAAATTCAGATGAATCAACCACAGTCTTTCCTTCTACACATTGTGTTTTAGTATCTATTTTCTAGTCTCCACTGTTTAAAAGATGCCTGCTTTGTTAAAACTGCTGATGTCTAAGAAAAGAAAAAGGAAAGAAGTCTAAACTATAGTAGCATGGTCCTAGGGATATTTTTAACTTACTGAAACTGCCTATTATAGATTTGGGTTTATATCTATCTAATCATGCAGAAGTTTCATAGAATAGAATTTAAAATGTATACAGCAGGGCAAGTTTTGTAGCTGGGTTTGAGAATGGACAGATACTAATTTCTGAAGGTTTTGCAATAAAAGAAAAAGTTACTTTGACTTGAAAACTAACAAGGCTCTCAGAACTGCTTAGTTCAAAATCTTCATTTTGCTAATAGGGAAATAGAAGTTCAGAGGCAAAGTGATTGGTTCACCATTATGCCGCTTGCACGTGGCTGAATCGGGGTGAGAACACAGGTCTTCTCAAGCCCTCGTGCCATTTTGTCTCTACCCATCAGGCTAGAACTATGGCTCAGTATGGCTTTGTACAGGGATCTTATACACAGGGCTGCGCAAGTTTGAAATCCTGTTAGAAGAAAGGCAACAGGAGAAAGCATAAGCCACAAAGGAAAGCAATTAGAATGCAAACAGGTTTGATCTGTCCAAAGGCAGGCACTTTAAAGGAAGCATGTGCTCATTAACCAAATCATCTGCTCACCACAGGACAGAGCAGAGTTTCCACTCCGCCAGCCCCAAGCTCACTAACTGCAGCAGCTGCTCTGATGATGAAAGCGGCTGGGTCCTTGGTAACCCCTCGGCTGTCTGTCTCATTGTTTTGTACCAGGAGATGGAAGACAGAGGCAGACATCCCATCATCTTAAAATGCATTTTGAATATTTCTGAGAAACAATTGTTCGGGAGCTGAACTTCTAAATCTCTAAGGCTGTGCCACAGAGGGGAACTTTTCCATCAAAGAAAAGTGCACACGAAGGGGATTGGAAATGGCCAACTGGGAGAAAATTATAGCATTTGCTGAGATGAGTCTTCAAGAAAGTCATTTCCACAGAGAGAGCTTTGCCACACGGGAAGATCTGTCATTTCAAAATGCAAGATTTAACATTTGGTTTAAAAACTTTTGAATGTGTATTGCAAGTTTGCAATGCTACCTGCAGAATCACTGTTACTTTTGGGGGAGAAAATTGTGTTTTTTTTTATTCCTGCTACCATAAATAGAAATATTTTAGCTTAGCTACTAAAACCACAGGTACTTTCATATAAATCTATATGTAATTTTATGAAATATTATGTATAATTACATACACACACATATATAAGCAATAATATGAACAACAAACTTTTTAGCTTGTTTTTCTTAAAATACTTTTTCTTTTTCAAATTTTTATTTAAATTCTAGTTAGTTCATGATGTGATGAGCAGCGGGTGTTATACACAACTGATGAATTATTGAAATTTATCTCTGAAACTAATGATGTACTGTATGTTGGCTAACTGAATTTAAATAAAAAAACATTTAAAAAATAAATTCTAGTTAGTTAACATGCAGTGCAATATTAGTATCAGGAGTACTGTTACTTTTATAATCTAATTTAATCTACATTCTATACGGTAACTGCTGCAGTCTTAAGTTTACAGATGACAGAACTGAGGCCAATCAAATCTTATTTGTCTTAGAAACCTCATGTGATGGTTGATCTTTAAACTGTTCAATATACAAGATAAAATTTGGGTTCTAAAAACAAATTATCAAGATTTTCAGTGTTGCAGGGATAGATACATGGATGCATCCAGGTTACTTTAAGTACTTACATAACTGAATGAATTTAGTAAGTCCTTATAATGAGATAGAATTTTAGAGTTAGGGGAAATTTGGGGGAAAAGACTCCTAATTCTATAGTCTATCCACTTCACAATTTTAACTTCAGGTTGATTCTGAATACTTGTCTTTTGTGGGTGAAAAAACTAAGCAGAAATGGAAATTGAATCTATGATCCCAGGACTGGCTTTACCCTCAACACAGATTTCCCCCTCCCTGCAAGATATTCTAGAAGAAGCCGGGATTTGCACCTAATTGTTTTTAGGAAGGCAGGTTTGCAAAGAGCCAGAGCCTTTTTACTAGGTTTCATGGTCACTGGATTTCACATTGTGGATGAAGGAGAATGCATAGGACAGAGACAGGTTGCAGTCAATACAAGGCCCTAGGATTATGGATTATGTATACAGCATGCATATATCTACACATGTATATGGTCACATCAGATGTAAATATATATATTTACATACAATATTACATGTAAAATATACATATTGCTAACTCACTATAGCTCTGGTTTAGGGCATTGGGAGATGAGGTAGAAGTTCTTCAGGACTTTAATGCCAACAGATTCATAGCTTCTGAGGGTAAACATTCTGTAAGCATAATTTTGATCCTCAGATCTTTTAAGCATTGGTCCCCAGAAATGAGTATTTGTGTACTGTTGACTATCTGTGCCTGATCCTGACCTATAGCATATGGTCATGCTGCTGGCATCCCTGCTCCCACTGACCAAACACCTTGCAAAACCATTCAGAAGCCATCCAAGAGAGGATATTATTTGTGTCAGTAGCTGGCCCATGATGATAGAATCCACAGATTGGCTGTTTATCATGGAGAGTGCTTGGGATGTGCATATTAATGCTTAAGAGGAGATCTTAATCTGATTTATAGCTGAACTGGCTCCTTTTTTTAAAACTCTACACAATTATTTATGATCACTTGCATAAGATGACTTAATGATGACTCCAAATGAATTTTAAAAAAATCCTCTTGTTTCAAAACAAATTTAGGAGGAATAATGAACATGAATCCTATATCCATAGAAGATTCTTTATAAGCCTTTATAATAGCAAGTGACTAATATGGAACTAAAATATTAGTACGGCATAGTTATGTGACATGTTTCACAAAGTTGTTATCACCTGAGTTCACAGGTTCTGTAGTTGTAATAACATCTGCAAGTGTGTGTATTTATTTTAGGTCTGTTTACAGAATGGCCACATGACTGTAAACCACAATGTTCTACTGGGAATAATATTTTAAAACTGTGTGAACCTGTGCACATGTATTAATTTCTATATATCTCATTTCTGCCAAATGATAAGGACACAGAAGTGAGGTTCAATTTGAATAACATAGTAAGACTTCACGATTGGAAAGTTTCAAAACCAGGTATTGAACATGGGTCTTGTTCCTCTCACTGAGTTCTTTACACCGTATTTCCTTTCACAAGGAAATGTAACCCAAATGGAGGGCTGGCATGGACCACTGACTAATTAAATGAAGTGCACTAAAATAATGTTACAGAGATTCAGATGCCATTGTGTTGGGATTAAAATAATCCTGTGCAATGAATAATCTCAAATCAAAAGTCACCAAGTACCCATAACTTATAAACAACGAGGGATCACCGCATATTAGGTATATTCATTGACATAGGATCTTTCGTCCTAATAGAACTCGCCTATACTAGCTGGAGAAAGATAATGGAAACATTTTTTTTTTCATTTTTGTCCAGTTTTATTAAGATTTAATTGGCATACAGCGCTGTGTAAGTTCAATGTAGTCAGCATAATGACTTGACTTTCATATACTGTGAAATAAGTTTACTTAAAATCCATTATCTCAGATAGATTTAAAAAAGCAAAACCTTGTTTTCCTTGCAAGGAGAACGCTTAGGATCTTTTCTCTTAACAATTTTCAAATATACCACACAGCAGTAATGAACTATAATCATGTTCTATAGAACATCTCCATGACTTCTTTTATTTTTTTAAAGATTTTATTTATTTATTTTGACAGAGAGAGACACAGCGAGAGAGGGAACACAAGCGGGGAGTGGGAGAGGGAGAAGCAGGCTTCCCGCGGAGCAGGGAGCCCGATGCGGGGCTTGATCCCAGAACCCCGGGATCATGACCTGAGCTGAAGGCAGACGCTCGACTGTGCCACCCAGGCGCCCCTACATGACTTTTTTATCTTATAACTGGAAGTATGTTTTATCTTATAACTTGGAAATAAGTTTGAAATTTCTTTCCTATTAAAATGCTAGTGCACCATGGGTATTTTAGAGACTCTGGTTAGAGGTGGCTTTCAGAGTCACCTAACAACTAGATACAAGGGCCCTGGGAACCACAGTCCCCGATTTTTCCTGGCAACCCCACCATTCTCCGAAAGGGGAGCATCAATTTTTATGGACGCATTATTTTATCTCCTGTGTCAATTTGTCAACTAATCATCTTCAGGTTTCCAAAATCCTATTTCATGGGGAGAAATAAAAACCATGCCCTTCTATCTAAAGGTAAAACTATTCTGTGGTACACTCAAGTCATGGATGAGAAGTGTCACATGCAAGAAACGTTTTAGAGGATCAAGGTTCAAAATCTAGTTTTGTCTTAAGAGTTGTATCACTGTGGACACGTCATTACAATTTGAACCTGTTTCTACACAAGTGAAGAATTGTTTCTGATGGGGGATGATACGAGCTTGTGTGAAAATAACTCATCGGTGTCACGGCACAGACAATATTAATATTTCCCATTTACCAGTGTGTTTGCTCCTCACAGAACCATTAAGAGTGGTTGATGAGAAAGTGTTTTATAAAAACCACTCTATCAACATGCAGAGAAGTTGTTTGTATGCGATAATCAATACAGTCCTGCCTACGATTTTGTTAAGGAGGGAAATGCTGTGTAATCTGTTCTTTTTGGATAGATTTTTGGGAAACCCTGAGAGATGAGATGTTATTTCTTATGAAAAATTGACTGCATAATAGGTGTTCTGCTTGACACTTTATGTGTTATAATTTAATTTTTCTAGTAGCTCTGTGAAATGGGACTATCACCCATGTTAGCAATAAAGAATTCAAAACTCAAGAGAAAATGGTAGATCCTGGATTCAAACTTAAGCTTCTCTGAAAACAAAACAAAATAAAACAACCCACTATTTATTTTTCTATTATGCCACAAATCTCTCCTCAAACTATACTTCTGTTGGATGCTGATGCTACAATTTGGCAGAAACAAACTTGAAGAATTACTAGTCCTAATTCAACTTTCATTCTTGTTATTGGTCCAAGAAGATTTCCTACTTCTTGGATTCAAGATCCATGATTCAATCTTGGTAACCTGTGCATTTTTAGGGATTACTTGTTTTTCTTCTAAGTTATCTGATTTGTGGATACATAATTGTTTATAGTAATCTGTTATCACACTGTGTTTTTCTGTGGTTATCTATTGTATTGTCTCTTCCATTTCTCATTTTGGTTTTGGAGGCTTTTCTGTCTTGTTTTCCCCTTAGTTAATGTAGTTAAAGCATTGCCAATTTTGTCTATTTATTTATTTAGAAAAACTGGTCATTACTTTCAATGTTACATTATTGTTTATTCTGGTTTCTGTTTTATTTATTTCTGATTTTTCTTTGTTATTTCCTTCCTCTACTAAATTTCAGCTAAGTTTCTTATTTTTCTAGTTCCTTGTGGCGTGATTTTTTTATTTGAACTTTATTTCTTAATATAAGCATTTACAGCATAAATTTCAATCTAATATCTGCTTTTGCTGCATCCTATAGGTTTTGGAATAATGTGTTTTCTTTTTCTTTTTGTTTTTTTATTTTGAGACACATTTTGATTCACCATTTGATTTCTTATTTAGCCCATTGCTTGTGTAGTAGTGTGTTGTTTTTAATATTTACATTTATATTAAATACTTAATATTTACAGTGTAGATTTTCCAGCTTTGTTTTATGGTTGATCATTAGTTTTGTACCACTGAGATTGGAAAATATACTTGGCATGATTTCAGTCTTCTTAAAAAAAAAAATAATTGCCATGGCTGTAATAAATGGAAACTGAGCTACATGTCACATGCATCCCACCTGCAATGCACACCAGCAAGCTGAACTAACCCAACTCCCTTGCGCCCCATTTCCCATGTATAGGATTTGTCCTCTTGAAAGGGTGGAACTCTTAATTTACTATTTGTTCTGTAATTCTCTGAGTCTCCCCATCTATTATACATTTAGTGGGAGTAAGGCTAAATTCAAGTATGAATACATGGTTTTTATTTAATCAGATAATGAAAAGGATACATTCAGGGACATAATACGTATTACAGTGACCCAAATTACTTACGCTATCTCATGTTGTTATAAGATACTATCCAATTTGCCATTATAATTCAAAGTAACTTCATTTTCCCTGGTGGAGTACTGAAAATTACTGTAATTTATAATTTTATGGTAATTATAGTGAGAACTCACATAATTAGTGTGGCAAGATCACTGTTCTATTTATTTTCTTAAATGAATCATGTCCTTCATAGGGGAAACTCCTGAAGTATAGGTTTGAAGTTTTAATTGCTATCTATAGAGTAAATGGCAGCTCAGTAATCATAACCCGATTTATTTTCTGTTTTCTCTCTGAAATATTCTCCCTGGTCAAATTAAGGAGAGATCTAAGTTTAAAATATATTAATTCTAGAAATGTGGGTGTGCCTAGGACACTCATGTTATATTTTTATAGGATGAAAAGAAATGAATGGCATGCAAACACTTGCACATGTTGGGCCTCATGGTTTTCATACATAATATGTATTTATTTCACAAACAAATTTCACTCCAAGCACCTGCCCCCACTCTCCACCTCCATGCGGATTGGCCACACTGCTACTCACCTTTACTTCTTTAAGTCATATTTTCACTTTTTAAAAAATGACTGATTCTTCTTCTTTCAGTTTTTTACTAACAACTTTCAGTTGCATCTTATGAATGTCCGGATTCCTCCTCTCCATGCCCAGCATCCCTGTGTTAGTTCAGGCCCTCATTACTTCTGACTCTATCCACAGTCTCCTTGGAAACCCGCATACCTATAGAGATAATCACCCCATTCTCTCTGTCCCAGGTATTCTTCACATACCTTTAGCATAACAAAACTTGAAAATGTGTTGGCAAGGATATAGAGCAACAGGAACTTTTGTACTCTACTGGTGTGAACTTGAATTATGACTGACATTTTGAAGTGAAATTTGATAATATTGAGTAAACCTGAAGATGATCATATCCCACAGCCCTGAAATTCCACTTACAAGTTACATATTAAGAGTAACTCTTATGAACTTGCACAAGTGTAGGAATGTATATGAAATTCCATTGCAATATTGTTTCTAAGAGTAAAGATAAAGATATAATCTAAGGTCCCTCAACAGAAAAAAACTATAAATAAGTGGGTATTTTATACAAAGTAGTAACAGCACCAGTTACAAGTGGGAAACTATATATTACTTTGACAGCTTTGGTTATTCAAAAGAAAAACTAAGTTACAAAGAAAAATAAAATTTAAATACTTGCAATAGAATATCAAGTAATATTTTGAATAGATATGTAGTAAAATATCCTGAACATTTACTAAGCACTTACTGTGTGCCCAACATTGTTCTAAGCACTTTACCCTTGGGAGGGTAAACAGGGAATTTCTGAGAATATTTTTCTACAGTGTGGGAGTTTATGGTGGAGAGGGTAGGAAATACATACACAGAAGATATCTCAGTCTCATTTATGATGTTTGTTTTCTCTTCCAAGGTGTCTGCAGTAAGAACTGAACTCTCCACCTATTGTGCCTGTGTCATCCTCCTATTGTAATGGCTTTGTGGTCTCACATTTCACAAATCTGCCACTCTTTTTAGAGAAAAAGCTTTGTAAATTAATCTTCTCTGAAAATATATTCCCTGTGTAAAAGGGAAACTTGTAATAGAACACACAAATCTAAATAATCTCAAGTATATAAAATCAAGAAAAATTAAGAAACAATAAAAGTGTGACATGTTCATGTTTCCTTTTAATGCAACAAGGCACCAAAAGGCAAAAAAATATGTCCATTGATAGATGAATGGATAAAGATGTGGTTCATACATACAATGGGATATTACTCAGACATCAGAAAAGATCAATATCTACCATTTACATTGACATGGATGGAACTGGAGGGGATTATGCTCAGTGAAATAAGTCAAGCAGGGAAAATTATCATATGGTTTCACTTATATGTGGAATATAAGGAAGAGCACAGAGGACTGTAGGGGAAGAAAGGGAAAACTAAAGGGGAAGTCATCAAAGAGAGAGAAAAACCATGTGAGACTCTTGAATCTAGGAAACAAATTGAGGGTTGCCGGAGGGGAGGTGGGTGGGGGAATGTGGCTATTGGGTGATGGACATTTAAGGAGGGCACGTGATGTGATGAGCACTGGGTGTTACACGCAACTGATAAATTATTGAACACTACTCAGAAACAAATGATGTACTATTTGTTGGCTAATTGAAGTTAAATAAAAGTAAATAAATAAATAAACAAACATATAAACATGAAAGTAAACTATTCCTATGGTTAATTTTTAGAACATTTATTATACATAAATAGAAACTGAAATTTCCAATCATATCTTTGTTTTTATGAAAAAATAAGTTTATCTTGAAAAGACAAAGCAGATTGGGAGAAAATATTAGCAAAAGAAATACACTATAAAGGACTGTTATCCAACATATACAAAGAATTCTTAAACTCAACAATAGGAAAAGAAACTGATTAGAAATGGGCCAAAAACTTGAACAGACACCTCACCAAAGACAATATACAGATGGAAAATAAGCACATGAAAAGATATGCCACCTAATTTTAATCAAGGAAATGCAAATTAAAACAACAATAAGATACCAATACACACTTATCAGCATGGCTAAATTACAGAACTCTGACAACACCAAATTCTGGCAAGGATGTGGAGCAACAGAGACTCTAATTTAGTACTGGTGAGAATATAAAATCTTATAGCCACTCTGAAATACAGTTTGTCAGTTTCTCACAAAACCAAACATACTCTTAAAACAAAATCCATCAATCACACTCCTTGGCATTTATTCAAAGGTATTCAAAACTTATGTCCATGCAAACCCCTACATGTTGATGTTGCTGAAACGTGGAAGCAACTGAGATGTTCTGCACTAGGTGAATGGATAAATAAACTGTGGCACATCAAGACAATGGAATATTATTCAGCACTAAAAAGAAATGAACTATCAAGATCTGAAAAGACACAGAGAGACTTTAAATGTGTGTTACCAAGTGAATGAAACCAATATTAAAAGCTGTATACTGTATGATCCCCACTATATGACACTCTGCAAAAGGCAAAATTATGGAGATAAAACCAATTGTTGTCAGGATTTGGGTTGAGAGGATGAGAAGGGATGAACAGGCAGAGCACAGAGGATTTTCAGAGCAGTGAAAGTACTCTGTATGATACTATAATGATGGGCACATATCATTATGTAGTTGTCCAAACCCATAGAATATATGACAGCAAGAGTGAACCCTAATGTAAAGTGTAGACTGTGGATGATTACGATTATAACAAATTGGTTACAAATGGTAACAAATTGGAACAATTTCTTATGGAGGATATTGATAATGGGAGAGGCTATGCATGGGATGGGGCTGGGGGTCTATGTCTCATATACATGTGGGAAATCTCTGTTTCTTCTATCAGTTTTGTTGTGAACTTAAAACTGCTCTAAAAATAATCTATTAAAACAAACAAGTTCCTCAATTTTGTTAATTACTTTTAACAATAAAGTCTCTAAAAATCGCCTCTAAATTCTAAGTGCATACTGAATGAATAAAACATATGTATCTGGGGTCTATAATATATGTCAAATTAAAATATATAATCATGGACTACTTCCATGAATAATCAACTACTGTCAAAATCGTGTTCACACAATACACTACTAGTAAACTACACAGAATATATGAAATTGTTATTTTCATAAATTGAGTGATGGACAACAAAGTGTTGTGATTCTTGAAAGAAAAGAACCAACAAGGTAAGTCCAATGACAGATACAGCTGAAGGCTGGGAGACAGTTTTCAAGCTATAGGGGAACAAAAATGAACACAGTCAAACATTCTCTGAGTTTAGGAGATAGAGACAGAATCATTGAGGGGGAAGCTGTGAGATTTTAAGGGGCCAAGCACCAGAGCGGAAGCAGGTAGACAGAGAACTTTAGATCTGCAGAACAATCCCCTGAAGTTTCATGTAGGAGGTGAAACCCAGTGATGCTAGGGAAAGAACCATGGAAAGAAGTAGGTTGGACAACTCACAGAGCCCAGAGAAAGCTAGGAATAGTTTGCATCCTACCAGATGGGATATAGGGACAGTGAGATCACAATTTGGTAGAGTCCTCCCATAGGTGATAGTGGGCAGCATTAGCTGTAGACTGAAGAGTGCTCTGCTCTCGCCCTAATGAAGATTAAAAGCAAGCGCTGCATGGGTAAAACTCACTCTAAGTAGCTTAACAGGATTTCAGAACAAAAATCAACACTATTAAAAGAATAGAACAAAACTCAGCATCCAGTTATGTAAAATCACGGTATCTGTCACCCAATACAATATCACCAGGCACGTGAAGAAACAGAAATATATGCCCCAAAGCCAAGAGATAAATCAGGAATAAAAATAGGCACATAACTGAAAGATGATAAAATTAGTAGACATGGTAGTTAATGCAGCTACTGTAAATATGTTCTATATGTGCAAGAATGTTGAAAAACATGAACATAATGAAGAAAAACACAAATTCATTTTAAAAAATGTAAGTGGAACTTCTAAGGGATAAAAATTTAACATCTAAAATAAAAAATAATTTGGGTGTGATTAATAGCCTATTACAAATCCAGAGTAAAATATTAGGAAGCTGAAGAAATAGCAATAGAAACTCAAAAATTAGAGAGAGAAAGTGATTAAAAATGAACAGAGCATCATTGACCCAGGGGAAAATATCAAGCAGTTAAAAATAAATGGAATTTGAGATCCAGATTAAAAAAAAAACTAAAATAAAAAACTTTTAGAGAAATAATGAAAGAAAACTTACTTATTTGATGAATAGTATAGACCTACAGATGCAAGAATTTCAACAATCACCAAGCACACACACACAAAATAAGATTATGAAAGATATATTACAATAAAACTACTAAAGAACAATAATGATATGAAACTCTATAAAGCAGAGAGAGATGGGTAAAAATACACCTAACTTTTAGACCAAAAATGATAAGAATTATCACCAACTTCACATGAGAGATTCTGTAGGCCAGAAAACAATGTAGCAACATCTTCATAGCCAAAAGACAAAAACTGCCAACTTAAAGACATCCAAATGGCCAAAAGATACATGAAAAAGCGTTCAACATCACTTGGCATCAGGGAAATCCAAATCAAAACCTCAATAAGATACCACCTCACACCAGTCAGAATGGTTAAAACGAACAATTCAGGAAATGACAGATGTTGGTGAGGATGTGGAGAAAGGGGAACCCTCCTACACTGTTGGTGGGAATGCAAGCTGGTGCAGCCATTCTGGAAAACAGTATGGAGGTTTCTCAAAAAAGTTGAAAATAGAGCTACCATATGATCCAGCAATTGCACTACTGGGTATTTACCCCTAAAATACAAATGTAGGGATCCGAAGGGGTACGTGCACCCTGATGTTTATAGCAGCAATGTCCACAATAGCCAAACTGTGGAAAGAGCCAAGATGTCCATCGACAGATGAATGGATAAAGAAAAGGTGGTATATATATACAATGGAATATTATGCAGTCATCAAAAAACACAGAATCTTGCCATTTGCAATGACATGGATGGAACTAGAGGGTATTAGGCTAAGCAAAATAAGTCAATCAGAGAAATACAAGTATCATGTGATTTCACTGATATGAGGAATTCTTAATCTCAGGAAACAAACTGAGAGTTACTGGAGCGGTGGGTGGTGGGAGGGATGGGGTGGCTGGGTGATAGACATTGGGGAGGGTATGTGCTATGGTGAGCGCTGCGAATTGTGCAAGACTGTTGAATCACAGATCTGTACTTCTGTAACAAATAATACATTATATGTTAAAAAAAAAAAAGAAGATAGTAGGAAGGGAATAATGAAGGGGGATCGGAATCAGAGAGGGAGATGTACCATGAGAGACTATGGACTCTGAGAAAAAACTGAGGGTTCTAGAGGGGAGGGAGGTGGGGGGATGCGTTAGCCTGGTGATGGGCATTAAAGAGGGCACGTTCTGCGTGGAGCACTGGGTGTTATTCGCAAACAATGAATCATGGAACATTACATCAAAAACTAATGATGTAATAATGTATGGTGATTAACATAACAAAATAAAACTTAAAAAAAGGTGTACTTACATTCATAACAAAAACAAAACAAACAAAAAAGTCTATACCCAATGTAAGTATATTTTAAAAATAAAGTTAAGATAAAGACATTTTTAGACAAAATGAAACTAAGAGAATTTATCACCATCATATACACTGCAACATTGTTAAAGCATATCCTTCAGGCATAAAGAAAAAAACTCAAGACATGGGAGTTATCATGATACAGAACATCATACTTGTTATGGATGTGGTTAAATACAAAAGTTTTCTTTCTCACTTTTGAAATTTTTAGAAAATAACTGACAATTTAATGCAAAAATATGATCAATGTATTATAGGGTTTCAAATATATGTAAAAATGGAATGACAACAATAGCTCAAGGGACAGGAGTGTGGAAATGAAATCATGCTCTTGTAAGCTTCTTACATCATAAACAAAGTGGTGTAATGTTATTTGAAGACAAACTGTGATTGGTTAAAGAAGTATATTGTAAATCCTAGAGTAGCCATTATAAAGAGTACAACAAAATGAAACAATTATACCTAAGAAGCCAAAAGGAAAAAAATGAAGTTGAATATGTCCATTTTATAAAAAGAAACAGGAAAAAATAAACACTTGATAAGCACAGGAAAAAAAGTAGCATGACAGAAAAGTGAACACATACATATGAATAAATACATTAAATATAAATGACCTAGGCATCCCAGTGAAATTCAGAGATTGTATAAAAAAAAAATCCCTTAACTAATTTGCTGTTTTCAAGAAATGAACTTTCCATATAAAGGCACAAATGGTTAAAAGAATTAACAGTAATAAAACTGACTTCATTATATAGTAATGTTTTTATTTGCCGGCTGACACACTATTAGGGAGAACCCAAAGTCACCTCATTTTATCCACTGTCCTTCTAAGATGTACCTGATAAAGGACTTGTATCTACATTAAGGAAAACACTGTTAGGAATCAAAGGTGAGAAAGCTGGTAACAAACGGAACATTGGGCATATGGTATGTGTATTTCTAACTTCATAAGAGAACACCAAACTGTTCTAAAGTGACTATACTATTTTTTATTCCTTCCAGAGATGTATGAGCATTCCAGTCACTGCTTGTTATTGTAATTTTTAAAGCAATTCTAATATAATACTTATAGTGATATTTTACTGTACTTTATTTTGCATTTCCCTAATGGATAATGATATTGAACATCTTTTCATGTAATTATTCGGCATCTGTATATCTTTTTTATGTACTGGTTATAAGTCCTTTATCAATATGTGTTTTGTAAAAAATCCCTTCCAGTCTGCAGTTTCTCTTTTTATTTTCTTAATACTTGCTTTCAAAGGGTATGTTTGTAAATCCAATGCCATCAAATTTATTATTTTTTCTTAAGGGAAAATACTTGCTTAACGCAGGGACACAAATATCCTTTTCCCATTTCTGTGGTGTTCATTGGTATTTCTCCTCTCTCATCTATGATTTTATTTATTTGAATCCTTTCTCTTTTCTTTTTGCTAGGTCTGGCTAGAGGTTTATCAATTTTAGTGATTTTTTTTTCAAAGAACCAGCTCCCAGTTTCATTGACCTGTTCCATTGTTTTTTTAAGATTCTATATCATTTATTTCTGCTCTAATCTTTAGTATTTCCGGGCGCCTGGGTGGCTCAGTTGGTTAAGCGACTGCCTTCGGCTCAGGTCATGATCCTGGAGTCCCGGGATCGAGTCCCACATCGGACTCCCTGCTCGGCGGGGAGTCTGCTTCTCCCTCTGACCCTCTTCCCTCTCGTGCTCTCTATCTCTCATTCTCTCTCTCTCTCAAATAAATAAATAAAATCTTTAAAAAAAATCTTTAGTATTTCCTTCCTTCTGCTGGATTTAGGTTTTGCTTGCTGTTCTTTTCCTAGCTCCTTTAGGTGTAAGGTTAGGTTATTTATTTGAGATTTTTTTTGCTTCTTGAGGTAGGCCTGTATTGCTATATAGTTCCCTCTTAGGACCACTTTTGCTGCATCCCAGAGGTTTTGGGCAGTTGTATCTTCATTTTCATTTGTTTCCACATATTTTTTTTTTATTTCTTCTTTGATCTCCTCTATTTTCTTCTAGAAATTTTATATTTTTACAATTTATATTTAGCTTTGACCATGTAGGTTATTTTTCAAATGGTGTAAAATATGAATGAGTTTCGTTTGTTTACATATTTATAAAAAATCTTATGGGTTAAGAAGTCAAAAGGCAATTAGAAAATATATCAAATGAAGTAAAAATAAAAATACAATACATTAAATTTGTAAAATGCACTTAAAGCAATGTTTATAGGAAAATGTGTTTCATCACATTTACATTAGAAACTATTTTATTAATTTTTTTTCACTTTACTGAGATGTAACTGACATGTAACATTGTGCAGATTTAAGGTGTACATATGAATGATTTTAAATGTATATATTTCAAAATGCTTACAATAAGATTAGCTAACACATTCTTCACCTCACATAATTTTTGTTGGTGGTGGGATTATGGTGAGAATATTAAAACTTTACTCTCATAGCAAGTTTCAGGCATTTAACATAGTATTCTTAACAATACTCATCATGCTGTACATTTTATAACCAGAAGTTTGTACACTTTGACCAACACCTTCCCATTTTCTCCACCATGAGCCCATGGCAACCACTATTCCACTCTTCCATTCTACCAGAATTTGAAAGTTTTAAGGTACAAAATCAATACATAGAAGTCAGTTGCCTTTCTTTATGTTAACAATGAAATATCAAAAAAAAAAGAATTTAAGAATGCAATCCCATTTACAATTGCATCCAAAACAATAATATACCTAGGAATAAATTAAACCAAGGATGTAAAAGATGTGTACATTGAAAATAAGATATTGATGAAAAATGAATACACAAATAAGATATTCTGTGCTCATGGTTTAGAAGATTTATAGTGTTAAAATGTCTATACTACTCAAAGGAAGCTACAGATCCAAAAAAGTCTTACTAAAAATCTTGTATAGAATTTTAAACCCAAAAAACTGTATGGAACCAAAAAAGACACTGAATAGCCAAAACAATCTTGAAAAAGAACGAATCTAGAAGTATCATGTTCTCTGATTTGAAACTATATTACAAAACTATAGTAATCAGAACACTGTGTAATTGGGATAAAAATAGACACCTAGATCAATAGAACAGAATAGAGGGCCCAGAAATAAACCCACATATATATGTGGTCAATTAATTTATGATACAGGAAGCAAGAATATACAATGGAGAAAAGATGGTCTCTTTAACAGCTGGTGCTGAGAAAACTGTTCAGCCACATGTAAAATAATAAAACTAGATCGCTATCTTACAGCATACACAGAATACTAACTCAAACTGGATTAAAGACTTGAATGTGTGACCTGTTGCTATAAAACTCCTAAGAAAAATAAAACTAGGTGGTAAACTCCTTGACATTGTTTTTGGTGATTAATTTTTGGATGTGATTCCAAAGCAAAGGCAACTAAAGCAAAAACAAACAAGTGGGACTACATCAAATTAAAAGGCTTCTCCATGGCAAAGGAAACAATGAACAAAATGAAAGGCAACCTACTGAATGGGAGAAAATATGTAAATCATATATTTGATAAGAGGTTAATATTCAAAATTTATAAAGTACTCACACAAATCAAAATTAAAAACCCTCAAACAAACGAAATAAAAAGTGGGCAGAGGGTCTAAACAGACATCTTTCCAAAGAACACATACAGATGACCAACAGGCACATGAGAAGATGCTTAACATCACTAATTACCAGGGAAATGCAAATTAAAACCACAATGAGATATCATCTTACACCTGTTAGAATGGCTATTATAAAAAATACAAGAAATGGAGAGTGTTGGCATGGATGTGGGGAAAGGGAAACCCGTGTGTACTGTTGATGGAATTGTAAATTGGTGTGGCCGCTATGGAAAACAGTATAAAGGTTCCTCAAAAACAAACAAATAAACAAAAAAATCTAAAAATAGAACTACCATACAATCCAAAAATTCGACTTCTGAGTGGTTATCCAAAAAAACAAAAAACAACAATTTGAAAAGATATATGCATCTTTATGTTCATTGCACCATTATTTAAAATAGCCAGTATATGGAAACAACCTACATGTCCATCAGTAGACGGATGGATAAAGAAGATGTGAGATACACATACACACATATAACACACACACACACACACACACACACACACACACACACACACACACAGGACTACTCCTAAGCCATAAAAAAAATAACAGAATCTTGCCACTTACAACAACATTGATAGAACTGGAGGGTATTTTGCTACATGAAATAAGTCACATTGAAGAAGACAAATACCATATGATCTCATTTATGTGTGGAATCTAAAAAAAATAAAACAAAACAGATGAACAAACAAAAGAAAACAAAACTCATAGATACAGAGAACAGACTGGTTGTGGTGAGAGAGTAGGGGACTTGGAAGTGGAATAAATGGTAAATAGGGTCAAGGGGTACAAACATTCAGATATAAAGTAAATAAGTCATTAGCCTATAATGTACAGCATCATGACTATAGCCAGTAGTATTGTATTGCATATTAGAAAGTTGCCAAGAGAGTAAATGTTAAAAGTTCTCATCACAAGGCAAAACAAACAAAACAAAACAAAAATGTTACTGTGTATGGTGACAGATGGTAACTAGACTTACTGTGGTGATTCTTTCACAGTGCATACAAATTTGAATGATTACGTTGTAAGTCTGAAACTAACAATGCTCTATATCAATTGTGCCTCAATAAAAAATAAATAAAAATAAAACAATGCTTCCTTGAGGAAAAGAAAACAGACCAATAACCAAGTCAAAAGAAAAATACAAGTCTTGGGGAAAAAATTGAAGCTCATATGAGAAACAAGGTCTAAACCCTAATACGCATAGATTCATGTGTGTGTATGTATGTGTATATCATAGAAACTAAGAATAAAAAGTTCAACAAGAGAGAAAAACAGTCAAAGGACGTGCCAGAAAGTTCACAAATAAATACTAACATATCTTGACTGTATAAACAATTTCAGTCATAATAAGAGAAATATACATTGACAATATAGTGAGATTTCATTTTTACCTCTTAAATGGGAAAACAATTTTTAAAATTGACAAGTTTTCACATATCTTTCACTCTTTGATCCAGAAATCCCACTCTGAGAATTTACCCTTTAGCTATAACAACATATGTACACAGGATATGTGTTCAAGGTAACATTTCAGCGTACTGTTCAGAATAACAAAAGACTGGAAATATCCATAAGTCCACCAAAGAGATTGTTAATGCATGATACATCACACAATAAAATTCTATGCAGTTATAAAAGGAAATTAATGAGGAAACTCTCTATGCACAAACACAGAAATATCCCCGGCATCTATTAAGTAAAAAATAAAGTGAGATTCAGAGCCATAGTTGTCATTGAAAAGGTGCAAAGTAAAAATACATACTACAAAAATCCTTGAAGAATGAAGATAAAATTTGAAGAGACCTTGCCAAGCAGCAGAAGGCAGATTCCATTGCAATAGAGTTGTACCACTCGACTGTATTTTTATATGTTAAAATGAGTCTTCAAGTTGAAAAGGAATGAAAACAGATGACCAATAGAATCCTCTAGAAGGAATGAGGAGCACCAAAAGTGAGAACTAAATAACAAAGAAGAAAATTCCTTAGTAAAAGAAACCTATAGAAAGTATCTATAGGAAATAACAAGGTCTCCTCCTAACCTTTTGAGTGATATAGAGGGAATTCAATGACTTTCCTTTTATTTTGATTGCTTCATAGATATGTATATGTATATATATATAAAACTTATTTATTAGAAAAATACTAATCAGGAAAAGTAATTGAAATTAAAAAGTAATGTAAGAAACCCTTCATGATCAGGATTCACATACATCAGAGACACAAGATCCAACTGAAAGAATTTTAATGGCCAAAGCTGGAACATTAGACCAACAAAATATATAAAGGACTATTGGATCATAATCTAAATCATAAAAGTAAAAACCCATGAGTCCATAATGTCATAAAGAAGTGATTGAATGAATAAATAAATAAATGGTGAAGAACAAACAAATCTCCTGTGTAAAAGAATTCCAAATGATTTATAATCTGCCCTAATTTGTTGGAGAATGAAGTGGGGGCTATGTATAGTGAATTTTTTCCAAAGAATTTAGCATGGAAAGAAGGGGGAAATATGTAACTTACAGTGAACAATTTTGACTTAGCCAAATGACCAACATAAACATCAGTGAGAGCAAAAGTACATGAAAATAATTTTACATATCTGCAATATGATGGAAAAGGCACTTGACCTCTATGGTCTTCCTGCCCCAAACTCACAATCCCAGGATAGCAGCCAGGAAAGAACCAAACAGTACCAAATGTAGTACCTTCTATAAAATACCTGACGAGTACTTCTCAAAACTGCCAAGTTCATCACAAACAAAACAAACCTGAGAACCCGTCAAGGCCAGAAGATGCCAAAGGCCTCTATTGATGACTACAAATAACCTGGGACCTGTTGAAATTCTGGAACAGAAAAATGATTGTGGATAAAATCTAAGGAAATCTTGGGGACCTGGGTGGTGCAGTCTGTTAAAAGTCTAACTTTTGTTTTGTCTCAAACCGTGATCTCAGGGTCCTGAGATCAAACCCCTCATCGGCTCTCTCTGCCCCTCCCCCTGCTCTCTCTCTTTCAAATAAATAAATAGATCTTTAAAAGAAATCCAAGGAAATATGAACAAAGTATGGACCTCAGCTCATAATAATGTATCAATATGGGTTCACTGCTTGCCATAAATGCCATACTCAAATAAGATGTTAATAATAGAGGGTCCTGGGTGTGGGATATGTGGAGATTCTCTGTATTGTCTTTTCAACTTTTCTATCAATCTAAAACTGTTGTTAAATTTTAAATTTTTATTCAAAAATAAGAAAAGAAATAATAATGTCAGGCACTTGGTCTTCATTTTCTTGACCAAGAAATTTTTCTTGATCAATAGCCCAGCTGCTCCTGCCTCCAGCACCTCTATTTAAGCATATATTTTATTATCCTAACCAG
The DNA here is from genome assembly GCF_003265705.2 of Callorhinus ursinus. NCBI lineage: Eukaryota > Metazoa > Chordata > Mammalia > Carnivora > Otariidae > Callorhinus > Callorhinus ursinus. The sequence goes on from NW_027397079.1 coordinate 5,198,107, forward strand.
GAAACTATTGAAATTAAAAGGAGAAGCTACTGAACAAGAATCAAAACAACAGCCTTTTTGTTAAATCGCTTAGTGAGCCTAAAAACAGCTCCATAAAAAATGCTACCTTAAATGAGCGCTGTGAATTGTGCAAAACTGTTGAATCACAGATCTGTACCTCTGAAACAAATAATGCAATATATGTTAAGAAAAAAAAAAAAAAGAAGAAGATAGCAGGAGGGGAAGAATGAAGGGGAGTAAGTCGGAGGGGGAGATGAACCATTAGAGACGATGGACTCTGAAAAACAAACTGAGGGTTCTAGAGGGGAGGGGGTGGGGGGATGGGTTAGCCTGGTGATGGGTATTAAAGAGGGCACGTTCTGCATGGAGCAGTGGGTGTTATGCACAAACAATGAATCATGGAACACTACACCAAAAACTAATGATGTAATGTATGGTGATTAACATAACAATAAAAATTAAAAAAAATGCTACCTTAAAAACAAATTCTTACTTAGAATCAAAATGACACGTGTACACACATTAAAAAAAATACAACAATGTATTCATAATGATAATCTCATCATTAGAAAACCATAGCAGAATAATTTACCTTGTTACATATTTAAGTATCTCATACTTTATACCTAATATTATATAAATATAATCAATATTAATATTATATTATATATATTATATATATAAAATTCTTAATAACTAAATACTCGAGGGGCTCCTGGCATCTAAGTCAGTAGAACATGTGACTCTTGATCTCAGGGTATATATTTTTAAGTAAAATTGTCTTCAATCTTTAAATTTACATGTCATGGTTAATAAATTTGAAATTATCAACAACTTTAATTGATACTTTTGTATTTTTAAATGAGAAAACATTGTTTTTACAATGCACTAGGGACATGTTAAGCTTAGCAAATTATTCAAAATGAAGTATATTCTCAGTCCTTATATATGTAATATATAATATATAGGTAATATATATGTAATAGAATAATTTGTAAATATTTAAGAAACAAGAGTTTTACCAATATGTCATCTTTTGTCTGTATTTATGATACTTCCCAACGTTTATCTTACAAGGGAAAACATTATTGATTGTTTTTCTCTATTTACAATTTTAAATGTTTCACCAAATTTAGACACTACAAAACCATAGACCTTGGCTTTTCCCTTCTATTACAGTATAGGACATAACATGTACCCAACTAAAATTAAAGCCATCATCAAACAAATTAAGCTATCCCACACAGTAATTATAGAATGTCAAAATTAAACATTCTAGGTGTTTTGGGTTTCCTTGCTGTTTGCTTTGTTTTAAATAAATGCAAGTTTATAAAAGTATCAGAAGCTGAAGTTTGGTTTCTCATTGATTTAAATATTTTCAACTGATTTTTTAATGAATTACAACCAAAATTTATAGAATTTATTTACAAAAAAATGTTCAGTATTTTTCTAGGATACAGAAGCTGATTTATTTCTTTATTTAATTTTAATTTTTTAAAAAGATTTTATTTCTTTATTTACTTATTTTGTTTTATTTAGAGCAGGAGAGCAGGGGGAGGGAGGGACAGAGAGAGACTCTCAAGAAGACTCTGAGCTGAGCATGAAGCCTGATACAGGGCTTGATCCCAGGACCCTGAGATCACGACCTGAGCTGAAATCAAGAATTACATGATTAACTGACTGAGCCACCAGGCACCCCCAGAAGCTGATTTATAAAGTAGGTTTTAAAGGCTCAAATATTTCTAAAATACAATTTATCACAGGCAACAAACAAGTTTAATATATATAGATAAGCTCATTTTATATTTGATACCACCTTAATCAAAAATACCTTTTGAAGACTGTTATTGTTAAATACTTTTCTTCTTTGTTGCCTGTGATCAATTATATTTTAAAAACTTTAGAGCCTTTAAAGCCAACTTTTTAAATCAGCTTCTGTATGGTAGAATAATATTAAGCATTTTTTGGTAAATAAGTTCTCTAATTATCAATATACTAATTATATATATGTAATTGTATTTGTGAATTTTGAAGATTATGGTTTCTTTCTGCTGTTTTTGAATGCTTTTTGAGTGACATTATGAATTATTTCAATCACAGTTAATTTCAAATGTATTCATATTACGTAACATACTTAATTCAGCAAGACAGTTTTACTATGATGTTTTTCTTCCCCCAAAAAAGTCTTTGTACATTTTTCACATTTCAAAAACAATGAAAGTTCTTCTTTGAGGTTAAGACTCAGAATTCACTGTAGAATTCATGATAACTTCTGCTCTTTCACGTTCAACATAATGAATTTTTAAGAGCTTTATTTTTCTGCCATAAATTTGTGTTAAAAAAAAAACCTGCTATTGGAATTAGTATGATATTTTAGCTTGATGAATACTGCTTTTCATGTGTCCCCTTTTTAAGTGTTTGTGAAGTTTTGCCAGTGCTAACGGAGCCTGCACTTAACATCTATTCCTTGACCTTTCATATATACACCCCCACTCCTTATGCACACTTTCAATTGGGAATAAGATGAATTAATTGACAAGAAGTAATTGTGTAAGACTGTTGAATCACAGACCTGTACCTCTGAAACAAATAATACATTATATGTTAAAAAAAAAAAAGAAGAAGAAGAAGATAGCAGGAAGGGAAAAATGAAGGAGGTGAAATTGGAGGGGGAGGCAGACCATGAAAGACTGTGGACTCTGAGAAACAAACTGAGGATTCAGAGTGGAGGGGGGTGGGGAAATGGGTTAGCCTGGTGACGGGTATTAAAGAGGGCATATACTGAATGGAGCACTGGATATTATACGCAAGCAATGAATCATGGAACACTACATCAAAAACTAATGATGTAATGTATGATTAACATAACATAATAAAAAAAAAGGAACAGCAAAAAAAAAAGTATCATTTGATCTAAATGAAAGCTGATGATCTGTAGAGGGCTCCTTACATAGCCTTTCTTCTGCTCAACATGTCAAACCACCACTTGGCCACAGACTTTGAAAAACAATGACATACTTTTGAAATAGGTGCTGATGCTCCTGACTCAATATCTTCTGGATTTTATGTAGACAAGTGGTGTCAATCAGTACAAGCCCCAGGGTGGATGGAAAATATTGACAAGCATTTCCTGTAGGTTATGTGCTTGTCAGGAATCTTCTTTTATAACAAAACCATACCTTGATTTTTAAAAAAGATTTATTTATCTTTTATAATTATATACCTGTAATTGTATTTGAGAGAGAGACAGGGGTAAGCAGCAAAGGGAGAGGGAGAGAGAATCAGCATGGATCTCATGACCCTGAGATCACAACCTGAGCCAATACCAGAGTCAGGCACTCAACAGATTACACCACCCGGGCACCACCATGTTTTGATTTTTTAACACTCATTCAGTTTGTTTGTCATTTGCTGTTTTCTTCTTGATGGAGAAAGGGTTTTTGGAAAAGGGGGAAGCCCAGTGGAGATCAAGGGGTCCCTGCAGGATGGATGGTATGGGGCAGCTGAGGGAAGATGGACTGCTGCCACACTCTGGGGGCCAGGTGCTCACAACAAAACCAAACCAGTTTTTTTTTTTTAAAGATTTTATTTATTTATTTGAGAGAGAGAATGAGAGCCAGAGAGCACGAGAGGGAAGAGGGTCAGAGGGAGAAGCAGGCTCCCTGCTGAGCAGGGAGCCCGATGTGGGACTCGATCCCAGGACTCCAGGATCATGACCTGAGCCGAAGGCAGTCGCTTAACCAACTGAGCCACCCAGGCGCCCACAAAACCAGTTTTTGAAAAAAGAAAAAACAAAGGCCAAGATTGATGAATAAAAGTAAAGACTTTCAAAAGACCCACTGCCTCTGAAGATGTTCAAACAGAATCAAACCACTCCACCAAATAGTCCACTCCTATAAGTCTTTGCATGAGAGTTCTCTGAAAACCTCAATCAAGAGAAAACCTTCTGCCTGGTGAAAGTTATACTTCCTCACTATAGACTAAAATGAATGCTGCTAATTTTGTAAGTTTAATATAACCTTGATTACAAAGCCAGACAAAGAACAAAATGCATAGCACAGCTCTGAAAATCCAAAGTCTAACATCTAACTAAATCCAGCAACGTGTTTAAAAAATAAAGCATCACAGTGGAAGTGAGTATATTCCAGAAATGCAAGACTCTCATAATATCAGAAATAGTCTATAATTTCGGCTATTTCTGCAGCTCGGCTATTGCAGACATTGAGAGCTGAGATGCCCTTCAACAGATGAATGGATAAAAAAGATGTGGTCCGTATATATAATGGGATATTACTCAGCCATCAGAAAGGATGAATACCCAACTTTTACATCAACATGGATGGGCCTGGAGGAGATTATGCTAGGTGAAATAAGTCAAGCAGAGAAAGTCAATCATCCTATGGTTTCACTTATTTGTGGAACATAAGAAATAGCCTGGAGGACATCAGGAGAAGGAAGGGAAAAATGTAGTGGGGAAATCGGAGGGAGAGGTGAACCATGAGAGACTATGGACTGTGAGAAACAAACTGAGGGTTCTAGAGGGGAGGGGGTGGGGGATGGGTTAGCCCGGTGATGGGTATTAAGGAGGGCACGTCCTGCATGGAGCACTGGGTGTTATATGAGAACAGTGAATCGTGGATCACTACATCAAAAACTAATGATGTACTGTTATGGTGACTGACATAACATAATAAAATTAAATTAAATTAAAAAAGAAATATTCTGTATTTTAATTCATCACTTCAATCAACTATACAAAAATCATGTCATTATCTGAACACATGTATAAATTTTTTGATAAATTAAAAAAATCTAAATTAACATACAATAGCTGAAAACTTTAAAATATAAAACGGAAACTGCCTTACATGAAAAAAATGTGCAAAAATCTTACAGCAAACCTCATTTACAGTAGAAACAATTTTGTTGTGCTTCCTTTACTATTTGAAACAAAGCACATATTATTACTATGATCATTCAACATAATGCTAAAGTGGTTGGGCAAGTAAAGCAAAGAAAAAAAAAACGAGAAAGGAAGAGTCAAGTTTACAAATAGGCACCAGAACAGACACCTTTGCACACTTTCACACCCTCCCAGTGTTATCTACTTACTGTTTCAGCCACTACTGAAGTGACCAATTCCATCTGAATTCCCAAGCAAAGTCACTCTCAGTGCAACCACCTCCTCGCCCAAGTGGCATTCTGTTGTGTTCTGCCCCATAGTCTCCTGTTAATGATTCATTATTCTCCATTTTTTCCTTAACATGACCTTGTCATTAATTCTTCTCCTTGAGATTACATTCCCTAGTGAAAAAGTAGCACAGAAGTCTTAGCCCAAGATTCTTTCTGAGAGACAAAAGCTAAGAGTGCAGTTGTTAATGTTTGGCCCTAGAATACCAACTGTCACCTAGGGACTCTGCAATTGCGCTGGGTCATTTCACAGCCTCAGGTTACATACAAACCAAATCCTGGTGTAAATCTGGCAGTGAGTACTACTGACCCTTAATGGTGTTCTAACTAAGGCTGTTGTCTGTGATTAGTCCTGAAGACAAATAAGTGCAGGATGAAGTGTTGGCATATGTGGTAGCCATGGCACCTGGACAGTTCGGGGAGCGTTGGAAACAACAAGGAAGGGAGGGTGGATTGGCTTATATTGACTACATTTGGAATCTTTAATAAAAGAAAATAAGTTTAGGGCAGTCAACTTCCAACTCAAAATGCACCATGGATTCCGAGGGACGTTTCAAGAGATCGTTTTCAATGAGAGTGTAACCTCTGTGGGTGCAGAGCAGAATATGCTAAACCTCACACCCAGGATCCAGCTGTAAATGTGGTGATAAAACTATAGAGGAGACTCACTGCCTAAGGCCAACACTCTCCAAAGTCAGAATTCGAACGCTGACATGAAAAGACCAGACTCTTGGCTGTTAGGATAGGGATGTTTGGGTGCGTGAGTGTGGGGATCTTGAATCCTGAGATTCTCATGGAAGTTGGGGTTTTCTGTTTTGTTTTGTTTTTAAGATTTTATTTATTTGAGAGAGAGAGAACAAGAGAGCACATGCATGCCAGTGGGGGTGGGGCAGAGAGGCAGTGGGGGGAAGGGAGGCGGGAGGAGAGAGACAACCGGACTCTGCCCTGAGCACAGAACCTAGCATGGGGCACCATCCCAGGACCCTGAAATCCTGACCTGAGCCAAAACCAAGAGTCGGATGCTTAACCGACGGAGTCACCCAGGGGCCTCTCTCCTGAAAGTTTTTATTGGTAGAAGCAATCTCTGATTTTGTCAGAGGAAAGTAGCCTCACTCTGCCAAGAGACAATGCAGTGACTTCACTGATGCAGGGGCATGCCACAAAGATGCAGACTTTCCTCGGGATTTGCCACCTGGCTTCTTACTGCTTCCAGGTTAAAACCAGAAGTAGGACGCATCTCATCCTGAGAGGAGAATTATCAGTTTCTGCTCTGGGGTGAAAAAGTTGTATGGCCACAGAAATTGCAACAGCTGGTTAAATGATACCAAGGAGAAAAGGGAAACACAGGGATCATAAAGCTGGATGTTAAAGGTGTTGAATTGGAGGTTAGGAGGTTCTAAAGGGTGGGGGGTGGGGTTTTATTGACACGGGGTACACAGCCATGTCAAAGTCTCAGTGTGCTCTCTTTAACATACAAAGACTGGGGGCGCCTGGGTGGCTCAGATGGTTAAGCATCTGCCTTCGGCTCAGGTCATGATCCCAGGGTCCTGGGATCGAGTCCCGCATCAGGCTCCCTGCTCCTTGGGACCCTGCTTCTCCCTCTGCCTCTCTCTCTCTCTCTCTCTCTCTCTCTCTAGCATCTTTCATGAATAAATAAATAAAAAAAAATCTTAAAAAAAAAAATAAAAAAAAATAAATAAAACATACAAAGACTGGATCTGTGAATAAGGTGATGATGCCAGAATTTTCTTGGCATGGTATTGAGGGAAATGTCAGAAGTCTTAGTGAGGTGATAATGTTGAATGAGATTAACTCTGTAAGATGTGAGAAACTACTTCTAATAATGTTTCCTGAGATGGTCCAAGGACACACCCTTTACTAAGAAAATAAGAAACGTACTTCTTTTTTTTTAATTTTTATTGTTATGTTAATCACCATACATTACATCATTAGTTTTTTTTTTAAGATTTTATTTATTCATGAGAGGCAAAGGAGGAGAGAGAGAGGGAGAGAGAGAGAGAGAAGCAGAGGGAGAAGCAGGTTCCCAAGGAGCAGGGAGCCTGATGTGGGACTCGATCCCAGGACCCCGGGATCATGACCTGAGCCGAAGGCAGACGCTTAACCATCTGAGCCACCCAGGCATCCACATCATTAGTTTTTGATGTAGTGTTCCATGATTCATTGTTTGTGCATAACACCCAGTGCTCCACGCAGAATGTGTCCTCTTTATTTTATTTTTTTTAAGATTTTATTTATTTATTTGAGAGAGAGAGAATGAGAGATAGAGAGCACGAGAGGAAAGAGGGTCAGAGGGAGAAGCAGACTCCCCGCTGAGCAGGGAGCCCGATGTGGGACTCGATCCCGGGACTCCAGGATCATAACCTGAGCCGAAGGCAGTCACCCAACCAACTGAGCCACCCAGGCACCCAAGAATGTGCCCTCTTTAATACCCATCACCAGGCTAACCCATGCCCCCACCCCCTCCCCTCTAGAACCCTCAGTTTGTTTTTCAGAGTCCATCGTCTCTCATGGTTCGTCTCCCCCTCCGATTTCCCCCCCTTCATTCTTCCCCTCCTGCTCTCTTCTTCTTTTTTTTTCTTAACATATATTGCATTATTTGTTTCAGAATTACAGATCTGTGATTCAACAGGCTTGCACAATTCACAGCGCTCACCATAGCACATACCCTCCCCAATGTCTAAGAAACGTACTTCTAATAGAAGCACAAGGATATTTGAGAAAACAATATATTATCCGTAGGCCATGGTTGATGGTAAGATGTGCTCCTGTAGGATGAACCCCCTAATATCAGTGAGGATGGAAGGATTACAGAATGACATGGCAACACACGATCCCTTTTGAGACAAGGCAGATGTTATTACTGCAATGGGGAGTAAGGACAGAGTGCCCACAATGGTGACTTGATCATGGTATTCTCCTGGTGAAGAGAGAATAACAACCAATTAGGGATATATATGTGGGGTGTGTGTGTGTGTGTATGTGCATGTAACTTTTCTGGACTGCTATTATGTACTCAAGGTGGTAACCTAAATGCTGATATCAGATGACAAGTGGAATATTATGGTTCATCACCACCTTTCTAGATCAAATTCAATTCATAAATCAAGAGCCCTCACAATGTGAAAAATGTCATAAATGCTTCTTCAACTTTCCCCAGCAAGTTCTATGACTATTTTCCAAAGTAACTGTGCACTGTGCACTGTGCACTGTGATGAAGGTAAGGATACCCAGGTATTTTGCAGATTAGCAGAAATAAAGCCTGAGCTGGTGTTGATACCAGGAGATAACTAAAACCATTTTGATTCTCTGGATAGACAAGGGGCATTTAGAGGTTGCATGATAAATGGAGGTTTAGCTAAGGCCTGTTTCACAGTAGGACTAAAGTAACTGAATATCAACCCTGGGGTTATTCTTCTGCTCTTCTAGTGTATAAGAAAATATATGTGCATCAATACCATTTGGAAAAAAAACAAGACAACAAATAACACATTCCTCTTCAGAATGAAGGTTGGGTTACCACACCATTCAAGCCACTAAGATCAGCCAGAATACTGGCCAAAGGTGAGTGAAATCTGAAATGAATGTTGGAGGAGGAAAGGATGAATACTAGTTATAATGTCAGCAAATTCTCAGCAGCAAGGACTGCAGCTTGCCCCACTCCCCATCTTTCCTGAAGTCTTTGTGGAGTCTACATCTGGCTGCCATTTTGAAGGAGACAGTGCTGGATTTCCTCTCAGGAAACAAGTGACAGCATCTGTTCTCACATTGGTGGAGCCCCTATATTGTAATAAGATGGTAAGAGGGTAAGCAACAGTGGAGTGATGGAGTGATCTGAGAGAAGTCCAAGTGGAGACTCAGCAGGCACATCCTACATACCACATCAACTTTCATGGGCCTCCTTAACTATGGCTTCTTTCAGCCATTGATAGGGACTGACTAGTCAGCAATTTAATCAATTTTCACTTAGACACAACTGGAGAGGACCTTGCTGCTTGCCCAAGCTGAATCCTCTCCTTCACAGTGTATGCTGGGACATAAGGCTTGTAGTCAATGCACTGTAACTCTTTGCTTAATTGGAGGAGAGAGCCAATGGGTTAATTCTTCTCCCTTTTGCCCTCAGTACATACTGCCCTACAATGCAACTAAAACGTCTTCTTGGTAAACAAAACCAAGGATCAGCGCTTAGTGGCAGCTCATTTGACAGCGTGTGTCATGTTGGCTCTCCCTCTTCTGCTTCCCTTTCCCAGGCCCTCAATTCCGTTCCTGGAATTCTACTCTCTAAAATTGGTAGCACATAAGCCATTTCCGAATCTGCTGCTTTCTAAGGGTTCTAGACTAGAAGAGAGGGGAGTCAACAACTGGCATCGTGTACAGACCATATGCTCATTATTAAAGAAAATACAATAGAATCATCAGATAAACGTTTAAAACAAATTAGAGTTCTGCAAATTTGTCAGGTACAAGATGATCAGCAATAATGAGTCAGGAAAACATCATGAAAAGAAAGTATTTTTCACAGTGAGAGTATTAAAAACAGTGCCAAATTAGCACAGAAAAAAAAACACTTAAGCAGATTATACAAAATAAAACACTCACATTGCCATAAATACAAAGGAAGCTGTGTCTCATAGAGACAGCCCAAGACAGTGCGAAGAAATGATGGCTAGTTTAATGTATCATGCTGGGAAGAAATGGTTCATTGTGTGAAAAAGAATAATACTGAGTCTCCACATGGAAAAAAAAAAGTTTTAAGAGTTTGACATGAGGGGCGCCTGGGTGGCTCAGTCATTAAGCGTCTGCCCTCGGCTCAGGTCATGATCCCAGGGTCCTGGGGCTGAGCCCCACGTTGGGCTCTCTGCTCAGCGGGAGCCTGCTTCTCCCTCTCCCATTCCCCCTGCTTGTGTTCCTGCTATCACTATCTCTCTCTCTGTCAAATAAATAAAATAAAATCTTAAAAAGAAAAGAGTTTGACATGAGTCCCTTCTCTAGCCTAAAGAAAGTGTGCCTTACATGGTGTTAACCTTGAAGTGCCAACACGAGAGTCCTGTGGTCAGCTACGTATGGAACCCTGTTCTGGAATCACCCTCAGTGCGTGGTGTGGTTGCTTCATTGCGTGACTGATGGACCGCGAGCTGCTCACTCAGCCTGACTCTGTTGCTAACAAGACATTTAAGGAGAAGGAACCTGAATCCCATGGCTTTTCTGTTCTGATAGGTCTTCTGCATCGCATCAGCTTCCTGCCAACTTCTCCACTGCCTTCAGAGGGGATGACTAAGGACATCCTGAATCTCTGTCTCAGTGTCTCCTTCTACACTCTCTCCTGCTCCCTGTCTGCATCCTTTCTAAGGCAACTGGGTGCTGACTAAGCCCAACAAAGCTCTTTGAGTTGGATTGACAATCTGAGTAAAGGCATTTCTGGTGGTTTTGTATCCATACCATATACAGAAGTGAACACTTGATGTGTGGAGAAAAGCCACGTCAAAGGCACACACATAAAGGTGGCAGTAGAGAAATCAGAATGTATTAGTGGTCTTAGACAGGAATACATCAACATTAGAAATTTGTGCTTATGTAATTATGTTAACAAACTAAACAGATTGGTGACAGATGAGGAGAAGATATCTGTAACATCCAAAAATTTTAAAGAATTAGTATCTAGAACATCAATGGAAATATTGGAAATGGGTGAGAATACATGTAATTCTAACTTAAAAGAAAGCAAATGACATACACAGGAAATTCACAGCATAGAAAACTGGAAGGCTAACAAGTAACAAGGAATGGTCATAAAATAGAAGAAAGTAGACAATCAGCATGATGCCTTTTCAGAAATAACCAAAATAGGGCGCCTGGATGGCTTAGTTGGTTAAGCCTCTGCCTTCGGCTCAGGTCATGATCCCAGGGTCCTGGGATGGAGCCTCACGTAGGGCTCCCTGCTCAGCGGGAAGCCTGCTTCTCCCTCTCCCTCTGCCTGTCGCTCCCCCAGCTTGTACTCTCTCTCTGTCAAATAATTAAAATCTTTAAAAGAAAGAAATAACCAAAATAAGCTGATTTTAAGTTTAGAAACACTATATAATCTAATATCAAATTTAAAAAAAATAATAATAAATCACAGGTTATTTGATGTAATATACTAATGAGCCCTGAAATATAATTAAACTAAAACTGGCATGCATTTCAAATGAATTAGTGTCTTACACATGATAGAGAGAACCACATTTTGCTCAACTTTGCATGGTAATAGTTTAATCCATGTATACCCCGAGGAGGTCAAAGCCCAAAGAAGAGATGATAGAATAAAATAAAGACATTTTATGAAACCTTGCAACACAGTGCTTTGTTTTTTTAACTGATAAACTTTATTGGGGGGAAGTTTTAATTTTATGGAAAAAGTGGGAAGTAAAGTGTTACCATATATCCCCTGACCCCCAACCCCAGTGTCCCCTTATTGATATCTAACATTAGCCTGGTACACCTATCACAACTAATGGGCCAACATTGATACATTATTATTAACTAAAGTACATAGGTTACATCAGGGTTCACTCTTGTGTTGTGTATTCTATGGCTTTAACAAATATGTAATGGCATGTATCCACCATTACAGTGAGGATAGAGATAGATAGATCCCTATAGAGATATCTCTCTCCCACATATTATATATATATATATATGCCCCTGGAATGTCATCTTTAACAGACACATGAATAGACTCAAATATAATGAGACAGCTTTAAGAAAGTCAGATCAGGGGCACTGGGTGGCTCCGGCTAAGTTTCTGCCTTTGGCTTAGGTCATGTTCTCATGATCCCAGGGTCCTGGGATCTAGCCCCACCTCGGGCTCCCTGCTCAGCAGGGAGCCTGCTTCTCCTGCTCCCCCTGCTGCTCCCCCTGCTTGTGTGTTTCTTTCTTTCTCTCTCTCTCTCTCTCTCTCTGTCAAATAAATAAATAAAATCTTAAAAAAGAAAAAAGTGAGAAAGTCAGATAAATTATGGAGCCAATAAAGCCCCTTGGAAATGTTAGCCTGATGCCTTGCTTACAAAGCTCTCCACAGCCTTACCGGGCCCTGCTACAAAATACTAGCTGTCTCTGCAGAAGTCTGGACTCTAGGTCAACTGATATGGTTGCAGCCTAAGAACAAGCAAGGCCCTGAATTCCTCACCTGAGATAAAGAGTCTAAGACCCCATCCAGGTTGTATCAGCTCTCAGAGCATGCCCACAGCCCCTTCCCCTTGTCCTAAGATAACCTCCTGACATCAGGGACTCAATTTTGCCTCATTCTGGTAAGTCTCCCCCCCAAAGAAAATATGGGAATATATGGTACATAACTACATACTATATATTTATCACCATAATATGTAATAAATCTATCTACTTATCATTACCTTTCTATCTATTATGATAGGTCAATAGATAGGTAGATAGATTTATCACATATTATAGTTGCATTGTTCCCCAACTCCCCTGTGTTCCATATATTAACCCTTTCCCCCAAACTCCTGGCAATCACTGATATTTTACCATCTCCATGGTTTTGTCTTTTCCAGAATGTCATATATTTGGATTCATATAGCATGTAGCCTTTTAAAATTAGCTTCTTTCACATAGCCATATGGATTTAAGCTTCCTCCATGTCTTTTTATGGATCATTTCACTTTCGTGCTGAGTAATATTCAATTGTCTGGGTGAACCACAGGTTATCCATTCATCTACTGAAGGGCTGTTTGGTTACTTCCAAGTTTGGGCAATTATGAATAAAGCTTTTAGAGATATCATGGGCAGGTTTTTGTGTGGACATAAGTATTCAATCCCTTTGCATAAATACCAAGGAGCATCACTGCTGGAGCATAGGGTGAGAGGATGTTTTGTTTGGAAGAAACCATCCAACTACCTTCCAAGGTGGCTGTACCAATCTGTATTCCCACCAGCAATGAATGAGAGTTCCTATTGCTCCGCATCCTCACCAGCATGAAATGTTCTCAGTGTTCCAGATTTGGCCATTCTAATGGTTGCATAATGATATCTCATTGTTGTTTTAATCTGCATTTCCCCAATGACGCATGATATGCAGCATCTTTTGGTATGCATACCCAACCATTTCTGAAGATTTTCCTCAACTTCACTTCCCCAGCAGACAAAGGAATCTCTTTTGGTTTCTCTTAAGTTGTCCTGAGTCAGGAGTTGCTGTGCTTCCCAAAATATCTGCTAAGAGCTGCAGACATTCCAATAATAATTTCCATCATGCAAATACAATTAATTTGTGCTGGTATCTGTGCCAGGGCTCATTTGTAATTAAATGTCCCAGGTTTCACTGGGAAGGTAGTATCAACCCGACAGGTTAGGGTTAGGGTTAGGGGCGCAGGCTTTCTGCAGTGCAAGAGCCCTGAGACTCACCAGTGCAATTAGGCCTCTTTTTTTCCACCTCAGGTAAGTGATCTTGTTTCCACCTGTTTTATCTCATGCCACAAACACAGAGAACAGCTTCTCTTTCTTGCCTTCCTTTGTCTTTTGCATTTCAGATATGTATTAAGGATATCAGATAATAATGGATATAAATTTGAGTTCCTTTTATTTCTACTGCTGCAGGCCCCAGACCATTCACCCATCATTTTGGCCCTTGTGTGGATGGTCACCTCGTTCTGCCATTCAGATTAAAAACTCAGTACCTTTATTTCCTCTGCCTTGCATTTCATGTCCAAATGCTCAGTGATTCTCATTCAACCTTCCTGGAACAAGGTCCCAAATCCCCCTCTCCACTCACTCTCTTAGTGGCTACCCTATTTCAGCTTTCACTGTCTCTATCCAGACTAGTTCAGTGCATTCCCAGTCACACATCCCCACCAGTCCCCTTCCACAGAAATTAGAGTCACCCACCTTTTTTTTTTAAGATTTTTTAAAAAGATTTTATTTATTTATTTGACAGAGCGAGAGAGGGAACACAAGCAGGGGGAATGGGAGAGAGAGAGAGGCAGGCCTCCCATGGAGCAGGGAGACCGATGTGAGGCTTGATCCCAGGACCTTGAGATCATGACCTGAGCCGAAGGCAGATGCCTAACGACTGAGCCACCCAGGCGCCCCTGGAGTCACCTACTTTTAAGGCCAACCCAAGGACTGGCATTTGTGACTTGCTTCTGCTTCCCTTTCTATTCTCCTCTGCACTGACCTCACTTCCTTGCAACCGACATGCTGCTCCTTGGGATTGTTCCCTGGGAGTGCTCCAGGCAGCCGGCACACACAGCCCATCTGCACATGTGCAACACCCCATTCCCACCGGTCTCTCAGCTACGCCTGCTCTTCCTGACCTTCCCATTTAAAAGCTGATGAGATCCTCTTCATTCTTCAAAGACCTTCCAGAAAGTTTTCTGAAACCACTATAGAGAATTAATCAGCCTTTGCTCTGTGATGAGATAAACAGGATTCCTAATCCTTTTTATAATACTTAATTATGTCATCACTGATATGTATTACTGTTTTTTTCTCCCAGACTGTGAGCTTCTCAGAGGTATAGGTGTGTATACTGCTCCTTGTCCACCAGTATGAGCAGTATTTCACACATGGAAAGTACTCATGGGTCTGCTTAAGAAGGAAATTGATGAATATGTGGGTAAAAGTAATTGGCTAATTGTCACCTTTATTCTCTTTATCACTTTCATAAGATGAAAACTGGAAACACACCTCTAGACATTTTTTAAGTGCATGTGCTTAAGCCCACCACAAACAATTAATCTGAAGATCTTTTTCATCAAAGCAACATTTTAAAGATCTCCATGTCTATTTTGTCTACAACTAAGACTTTTTGGCTGATTGCCTAAGGTGCTGTGGTGGCCAAGAATTATGACTAACTTTTTAATAATGGAGTCTGAAAACATACATTTAGTTGTTTTTAATGTTCTAATACATGTATTTCAAATACATGCTTTCTGAAATAACATTTTAATTTGATCATGCCCTATGAATAAATGCAAATTCAATTTACCCGTGACCCCAGATTTCAGGGTTTCATTGTAGTTTTTTTTTTTTATGGAAGGCTACAATAAGTTAAATTCTGTTCCTGCAAAATGTGTAGTCCAGCAAGTCCCCTGGCAGTTTGAAAGATGACAAGTGAAGACAACACAGTGAGTCTGAGTCACTGTGTCATCAGCAACAGAAACACTGCTTGCTTATGTGCAGGTGCAGGAACGCTGGGGTTGGAAGAATGACTGAAGCATTTCACGGCTCACCCTTTGGCTTTTAGTATCCATTCTGCAGTCTAAAAAATTAACTGGGAATCTCATAATCGAAATGGGGCAGAGTACAATCAAATTCTCTGCTGCTTCAATTTTCAAAATGATGACGGCTGGAGCAGTTTTCATACTTTTCTTGTGTGCAGGTTAGCTAGGGAATCCAGGAACCTGCCCACTGTAAGTGAAATGGCATTTTCCCTGGCACACATATCAGTCACTTGTCATAGCTGGCCAAAAGCATCATCAAAGACTCCCCGAAAGGGGACCTGCGTGAGTCCTTTCCTTTGCAGGACATTGCTGAGAAAGAACATACAAGGGTTCTTTGGTAAAAATCTGCTTCCTGAGTATGGAATCTTCAGAATATGTGTGTCTCCCAGACCCCTTGGTGCCCATAACTAGGCTCATTAGTGCACCTGGCTTGCCTTGTTCCCTAGAGAATTTCTAATCCTGAAAGGGAAGTGTTCTTTCCCTGCATGAAAATGAATGGAGTGACCAGAGGGGGAACATTATATAATACATATATATGTATAAAACTATATATATAAAACATATATTGTGAAAAAATATATACATATGTACAATATATAAATATACATATACATTATATATGTATAATATATAAATATACATTTTATTATTATATATTATATACATGAATTTATATACATATGTATTAGATTTTATACTCCACATAGTGGTTTTTTTCAAAGAAAATTATGTATATATTATATACATAAATTTATATACTTATATAAATAAATGTATAAATAAATAAAATCTTAAAAAAAGAAATTTTCATCCCAACTAATTCTAGATAAGCATTCCCTTTCAGATGTTCATCTGTTTTTTATTCATTGGAGACCTCTGACATTTAACTGAAGCCTGAGAACAGAGGTAAAAGAATTAAAAGAAGATCACACCCAAATGTTACACCTACCTTGTCTCCAAGAAAACTGTGTCTTTCCTACTTTTTGTTAGCGTCCTAGTTAGTAAAGGCAAACATACAGCATTTGAAACACAGCCTCTTACTAAGACCAATAATGGATCCTTATAATCTACCAAGAAATTTTAAAAAACTGAAGATAGCCAGGGAAAATAGAAAGATTTTACTCTTCAAACAGCTCTGTGAGTAAGAAACATGGATTCTACTCTCTCTGTGTGGCTGCATTTACATTTTTCCTCTTTTTCCCTTACTTTTATGGATTAGCGAGGGAATGGTGCCCCATCATTAGAATCCACTTAGGGATAGGCTAAATTTCAGGTCTCCAAATATTTTTCACAGTTTCTGTAAATGGTAAGATGTCTTGCAAATGTTTAAGGTTCATGGTTCAGAACATAGTATTTATGTCCTCAGACACCATTCTGCTTATAAGCACGATTTGCGGGCAAGAACCTATTTCTAGGGATGATTGATGTGACTTTATATTTGGCTTAAGAACATTGACTAAAATCCAACTAAAATGCCAGATAGAAGATAAGGACACTTACCCAACCATTCTCATTTAATTTTAGACAAAATGCCGCAAAGTTTCAAACTGTGAAGTCTGCTATCCAGAGCAGGTGGGGCACGGGCCAGCTGCCTTGGTGACCGGGAGGCTTCGTACCAGCTTTCTGGTTTGTCTCTGGAACCGAGCTCAGAGACGACTTTGCTACTTGACAAGGTTCCTGAATTCTTCAGGGCTGTTGTGCTGGGGACTCCTTCAACAACCTGAGCCCACTCTTCAACCCAGGGTCTTCAGTGTTTAAGGTAGGAGAATGATAATAGATTTCATTGATTAATTTACATAGTATGGTCTAACATAATCTGTGTTCCATTCTGGAAAGGCTATTTGCCGGGCGCCTGGGTGGCTCAGTTGGTTAAGCGACTGCCTTCGGCTCAGGTCATGATCCTGGAGTCCCGGGATTGAGTCCCACATCGGGCTCCCTGCTCAGCGGGGAGTCTGCTTCTCCCTCTGACCCTCCCCCCTCTCATGCTCTCTGTCTCTCATTCTCTCTCTCGCAAATAAATAAAATCTTAAAAAAAAAAAGAAAGGCTATTTGCCTTTTTTTTTTTTTTCCTCTTCAAACTATACGCTTCTCCACTGAAGAGGGAAAAACAAAGTTGATTGCACAGGCTGTTCCTGCTTCTCCTATCATATTAGGCTGCTTCTCTGGCCAAAAAAAAACAAAAACTCAAAAAACGAAAACAAAATAAAACAAAACCCTCCAAGAAGATAGAAAAATAATGTAACACAAAAAATCATGTCTCTTTTAGGATCAGTAGCTTAACAGATGAGAAACTGAATGGCCACTGAAAGACCACAAACACTGACACAGTTCCAGCTAGTTCTGCAGGCAATATGGATCAGTTGGAACCAGACAGATCTGGGTTCAAAGCTTCTTTCCAAGGTTCTAACACTTACTGCACAGATGACTTTGGACAACTAACTTAACTTTTTCATATTTCAATCACTAGTCTGTTAAGTTATATAAAATCATTATCCTTCTGCTCTAATAGTGAGAATTACATTAATATTCAAATTCTCTGGACATAGTATATGCTCAGTAAATCACTTCTCTCCCACCACTAAACCCTTGTCATTTCCATAATATGTAAAAATAACAGTATAACTTAGGTGAGCAGCAGAGAGGACTGAGACTGTCTTGATGACAATTCTCACAATACTTGAACAGATGCTGCACAGAATGTTAGGGTCACAGGACAAACACGTTTCGGAGAGTAAATGCTTTGTTTGGGTTGAGGGACAGCAATGAGGTTCATTCAAAGGAGTAGTGAGTGCATACCATTGGCAAGTTTCTTTTCTAACAAGGTTTTAAAGAACACATACATATGTGCCAGGTACTGTTCTTAGCAGAGTAAAGGTTTTATTTGAATTATCATAATAAATAGCTCCAAGAGGAACATGGTATTTATGGCCTATTTTACAGATAAGCCAAACAAGGCAAGGAGATGAAGCAAGCTACAGGGTAGAAGAACAAGATTCTTTGACAGACAGTTAACTATGGAGACCGTGGTCTATTCTACTCTCTGGCATCTCAGTTCCCAGGGAGGCACTTACCACACTGACTTCCTGTCTCTCGTGAAGTTTGTAATTTTTTTTAAATTTTAATTATGATGTCTTTCTTTCTCAAGTCTGTCTGAACTGTATCTGTTCACACTAATTTCATGCGTCTTGCTTAATCTTTGTGCATAATCTTTGGCTAACTGCTGCATCTGTCTCCACGTTTTTGAATCTGGAGAGAAGCTTGCCACAGAAGAATCTTTCCTTCTATCCAAATAAATTTAAGGCAAACTTCTGGTAAAAATTCCTACACAGTAGCTTCACTATGTAGAGTATAAAATCTAAATAACTTATGCTGGTAGGTGATATCCTCTATGATTGTACCTTGACATACTTTTTCTCTCACATAATTTTCTCCCAAAACCATCTAATTCTTTAACATTGGACTTCTTTTCTCTCTTGAAACAGACCCTACATGTCTCTGTCTCAGTTCATAAAGCATCCTTTCCTATCACCTCTCCCTCTTAACATTACTCATTTTTTTCTTCAAGGTTCCATTTAAATACATCTTCTCAAAATCATCTCACAAATTCTCCCAGGTAAAAGTATTTTCTTGTTCTTGGTAGTTTGAGACAGTTCAGCCTAAATTGGATTCTGGCTCTGTCACATGCATCATGTGTGACTTTGGGTAAATCACATCATCTCTGGGATTCTTGATGCTTTATATAAAAAGCAGGTAGGCACTTTGGAAAATCCTGATGAGGGACCTGAAGTCTCTGGCCTCATCGTGTTATGATTATTACCTTTAACTGAAAACATGTGATAGCGACACCCTGTGACCATCAGATATTCTTCTTAGTGAATTACACTTAAATCTGTGCACCTATTTTCACAGATAAACATGACCGAAGTTGAGAACTGGTGCCACCTTGAAATCTTCTGCTCAAAGAATTTTTTAGCCATGAGTTTGCTTCCTTTTTTTTTATAAAAATAGATAAAAGATGTATCTTCCAATATACTAATAAGTTAAGGAATGATTGCAATTTGAAAACTGATGAAAAATGAACTAAGGTTGGCATGATCTCTTCTGTATTTCTCCAAGCACAGAGGGCATGCCATGCCTGTGCTAAAGCAAACTGCTCAGGCAGTTGAGAGATTTTACCTTCACAGGTAGGGCAGGACAGTACTGAGAGCAGAGTCCCAGGGAAGACTTGGCATTTCATTCACTAAGGAATGACATAACCGGACCTTTTTACTTGTAACTGCCCCATATCGTCCCAAAGTTTGTATTACTGCGATCATGTACAATAAAGTCAGATCTTTCCCAGTGAGGTGAGTTAATTCCAGTGTTGGTAGATTGTAAATTCTTAGTTCCTAAGACCACTGTAAAGACATGGATAAAATAAGAGAGGGTGTGTACCTCACATACTGCCAGACATACGGGAGACTATCAATAGAAATCCCCTACCCTGTTTCTCTAAATTCCAACATTTTGTTATACTGTAAGAACATATTCCTTT
This sequence comes from Callorhinus ursinus, assembly GCF_003265705.2. Lineage (NCBI taxonomy): Eukaryota > Metazoa > Chordata > Mammalia > Carnivora > Otariidae > Callorhinus > Callorhinus ursinus. The sequence continues at coordinate 5,218,063 of NW_027397079.1, forward strand.
TAACCTAGTCTTCTTTTTTTTTAATACAAAAATCTGTACCTATTTATGTATACAATTTGATGAGCCTTCCAACTGGGAGTGGACCATCTATTCTGTCCAGGGAGTCAACTCTTTGTGGGCAAAATCCATGACTTACCATTGCCTCTCTGCCAGGTATTTTGCCTACCATAGTTATTAATGAATGTCTGAATTAAATTGACCCTGCTGAGTTTGAAATATGGAAGCTACATTTATCAGACTTCTCACTGAAATGATAAAGTGAGCTCAGGATGCATGCAGCTTAAGTAGACAAGAACAGATGTAAAGTTTGGTGGGATGAACTGTGAAACCTACATGGCTTGAGGATAAGAGACCCTCACCTGCTCAGCCCTTTCCAAAGACCTGTGATGAATGCACTCTGGATTCCATACAATCATATATTTTTGTTAATTTTGTAAAATCACAATTGATGACAACAGCTTTCTATTTCCACTCCAGTTTGCCCTTTGCCTCAATTCCCCTTGTATTAGTGGCTATTGCAGTGACTACACATACTCTTGCTTTCCAGTACAAGGGAAATGGAGCTGAGAATGCATTTAATACAATAATGTGGTTTGCAATTACTTCTGTGAACATCTCTTCCAATATATAAATGGTTTCCAGTAGTACTTTTTTAGCCCATGCCGTCAACCAATGCAGCACTATGACAAATTTTCAGGGCCAAGAGTTGAGTCCCTATAATAAAACTTGGTATTGTAAGTATATGTATAGTATACAAAAAACAAAGTTTGAAATGTGTGTAGCTAGCAGCTAGACTTGCAAAATTCTCCAACCATCAGATGTATAAAAACATAGGCAGAAGACACAGTTCTAATCAAAACAGAAGTCACCTCTTACCTAGTAGGGATATCCTTAGTGATTCAGTACATAAATTATAAATGCATATGGTGGATTGAATAATTAGCTCAATTCCTTTGCATTGCTAGTCCATCCCCATATTGGTTATGATCTTATTATTGGGAAATTACACTTGCCTGATCCTGGGCTCTTTGCTCATACAAAGGAACGAGATAAAAATGTCAGTGTGCCAATTCTGGCCTGGGCATTCAGAGACCGAACACAGTTCCTCTTGCCTACCTCTCCTCTGTTATTGCCATGAACGAAATATGTCCTGGCTTGCTTCCACTATGAAGACAATGAGAAAAACATGGAGTAGAGACACCCAGCTGACCCACAGAACTCTAGTAAGAAGCAGGGTTGTTCCAGCCATCTAGCTGAGCCAGACTAGACCAGCCAAATGCCAGTCAACCCATAGACCCACTGAATTTGGTATAAATTTGTCTTGCAGTAGCACTATGGCAGTAGTGAAATGATTCAATACGATCACTCTATTTTTTGACAGAGATTATATGACATACAATTTATTAGTCCTGAAAGGTTTGAGAATACTGTAGTTGAAGTACAGAGTAGTAAGAGTAAAGTTGCATGTTTTATGCATCCAAGTATCTGTAATAAATTGTGACCGATAATAGTAGAGATTAGGGGTGCCTGGTTGGCTCAGTTGGTTGAGCGTTCAACTCTTGATTTCAGCTCAGGTCGTGATCTTGGGGTCATGGGACCAAGCCCTGAGTTAGGCTTCACGCTCAGTGGATTCTCCCTCTCCCTCTGTTGCCCCCCCGTTCATGCTCACTCATGGGCCCCCCAAATAAATAAATAAATATTTAAAAAAATAGTAGAGATTAAATTACCTTTCTATTTTTTCTATAGAAAATAAAACAAAGTCAGGACAATATGAAAACTTCAAAGAGATTATAAATCTATGTAGATATTGTTAATGTGTGTGTGTGGTCTTTATGGAAATGTCAATTTCTTTAAATTTACATTTTTTCCAGATTATTGTTTAAACTGCTTTATTAAAGTGTAGTTTTCCTAAAATAAATGGTCCATGTTTGAAGTGTATAATAAGTTTTTTACGTGTAGACATCACCACAATCAAAAAATGAATATACCTATCATCTCCAAAACTTCCCTCAGACCCTTGGTAGACCCTGACTCCCGATTCTGCTAACTCATGACCACCTTAACTAAGCAACCATTGAGCTGCCCTCTATTGCTATTGATCAGTTTGAGTTTTATAGAATTTTATGTACATAAATTTATTTGCTCTTTTTATGGCTTCTTTTATACAGCACAGTTATTTTGACATTTATCCATGTTGCCATAGCAATGGTTGGCTTCTTTTTCATTTCTTAGTAGTATTCCATGGTGTAAATATGCTACCATTAGCTTATACATTAACCTTTTTTTTAAGATTTTTATTTATTTATTTGAGAGAGAATGAGAACAAGAGTAAGAGAGAGTAAGAGAGAGAGAATGAGAGAGAGAACAAGCTGGGGGAGCAGCAAAGGGAGAGGGAGAAGCAAGCTCCCAGCTGAGCAGGGAGCCCCATGTGGGACTCGATCCCAGAACCCCGAGATCATGACCCCAGCTGAAGGCAGACGCTTAACCAACTGAGCGACCCAGACGCCACTACATTCACCTTTTGATGAACATTTGGGTTGTTTTCATCCTTTGGGTAATACAAATAATGACAACATGCATGTTCATCAACAAGTCTTTATACAGACATACACTTTCATATTGTTTGAGCAAATACTTAGGATGGGAATGAATGAGTATATGGTCAGTGTGTATTTAGTTTTTTAAGAAATTGTTGAACTGTTTTCTAATAATTATTATTTTCACTCATTTTGTTCTTTGAAAGTTGAAATTCCCACACATCTTTGCACAAACTTGGTATAGACACTCTTTTTCTTTTTTCCCCTTTAGTCATTCTAATGGGTGGGTAGTGGCCTCTCACTGTGGTTTTCATTTGTATTTGCCTAAAATGACTAATGAGTTAAGTACCTTTCAAGTACTAAATTGCTATGTGTGTATCTTCTTTGGTGAAGTATCTGTTCCAATTTTTTCCCATTTACCTATAGGGCTGTTTTTCTTATTATTGAGTTTTGATCATTATTTAAGTGTTTTCTGCGTACAAAATCCTTTGTCAGATTTCTGATTTGCAAATTTTTTCTCCCAGTCCTTGGCTGGTTTTTTTCTCCCCCCACTGCCCGCCCCCCCAAGTAGTGTCTTCTTTGGGGTGGAAGTTTTAATTTTGATAAACTCCAATTTATCAATTTGTTGTTTTATGGATCATTCTTTTGGTGTTGCATCTATAAAATCTTTGGCTAGCCTATAGTCACAAAGGTTTTCTCCTACATTTTCTTTGAGACGTTTTACAAGTTAGATTTGATGGACTTTGAGTTAACATTTGTATACGGCATGAGGTATAAAGCCTATTTGTTTGTTTTTGTTTTTTCATTTTACAGACTATCTTCTTTTTCACTGAATTGCTATTGCATTTTTATTAAAAATCAATTGATCATACACACAGGACTATTTATCTGGAATCACTCTTTTGTTCCAATGATGCATCTGCCTATCTTAATGCTAACAGCATACCTTCTCTTGGCCATTGTAACTCTCGAATAAGTCTTAAAGTCAGATAGTGTGACTTTCCCAAATTTGTCCTCTTTTTTCAAAGTCATTTGACTATTTACATTTCCATGTAAATTTTAAAACTCACATGTTATTTTCTACAAGAAAATTCAGCTGCACTTTTGTCTGAAATCACATTACATCTGTCTATAGATCAGTTTGCAAAAAATTGACATTCTATATTAAATTTTCCAATCTGTAAAAATGATGTATTTCTCCATATGTCCTTCTTAATTACTCTCAATATTTTGTAGCTTTGATCTTAGAGTCTTGCATAAATTTTATATGACTTATCCCAAAGTGTTTCATATTTTAATACCATATTATAATTTTAATTTCAAATTCCATTTGTTCATTGCTAGCATATAGAAATACACATGAATGTTGTATGTTGATATTGTATTCTGAAAATTTGTTCAGCTCAGTACTTTGTTCTACTAGCATTTTGATAGAATCCATGGGATTTTCCATATAGACTAGCTTGTGAATTGTTTTTACCTCTTCTTTTTTATTTTATTTATTTCTCATGCCTTATTGTACTCATTAGAATCTTTAACATGATTTTGAATTAATTTCATGAGAGTGTACATTCCTGTCTTTGTCCTGATATTAAAGGAAAATCACTCTGTCTTTTGATATTAATGATATCTGTTTTCACTTATGCCCTTTATCAGTTTTATCAGTTTTAAAATTTTTCCCTTTATTACTACGTTTTTGAAAAGTTTTAGCAGGGATAAATGTTGAATTCTTTATGTGCTTTTAATATTTTTGATCATGTTTTTTTCATTTTTGGTCTCTTAATATGTTTCAATGTAAACTGATTAATTTTCAAATATTAAACAACTATATATTCCAAAATAAATTCATCCTATTTCTTGTATGTATGCAAGTTTTAATTCCTCAGCAGTACTGAATTCCTGAGTGCTGGGAATATGGGGACTGCTGCCATCATAATGGAGCCTTGCGGACAGCATCAGTATAGCTTAGTAGTTAATGGCAAACTTCTGTGCCAGATGAAATCCTGAGTCCTCTTCTTCACATCCCTGGGAGAATTTTTTAAAATCTCTCTAACTACAAGTTCCTTAATCTATATAATAGTGATAATAATAGTACTTACTTAACACACGCACAATTAAAATTACATAGGAACTAATGAAAAGACTCGGTGCCAAGCCTGGCAAAAATGAAAGAAATAAACATCAGTGTCACAGGCTGAATGTGGGTGTCCCCCTAAAATCCGTATGTTGAAACCTAACTCCCAAAGTGATGGTGTTAGGAGGTGGGGGCCTCTGGGAGGTGATTAGGTCATGAAGGTGGAGCCCCCAAGAAAGGGATTCATGCCCTTATAAGAGGGACCTCAGAAGACGCCCACATCCCTCCTGCCGCAGAGAGAGTACAGGGGTTTATGAAGCAGGAAGTGTGCTCTCACCCCACACCAGATGTGCTGGCATCTGGATCCTGAACTTTCAGCCTCCAGGACTGTAAGAAATAAGTTTGTGTTGTTTATAAGCCACTAGTCTTTGGTAATTAGTCACAGCAGCCCAAATGGACTAAAGCATTTAGCATATATTATCCTTGTTTAGAAACAGACACATAGAGAAGTTAAGAATGTTGTCTGTCTCCCCCTTAAGTAAACGGCGGCTCCAGGGTTCAAGCCAGGCTTTCTGATCTGAGCTCTTGCACAGTACACTTACTCTCTTACTAACTTATTCTGTCTCGAGTTTTGTCAAAGCCTTGCACTTGTTACTATATTCTTTTTAATTTAATTTTATTATGTTATGTTAATGACCATACATCATTAGCCTTTGATGTAGTGTTCCATGATTCATCATTTGTGTATAACACCCAGTGCTCCATTCAGTACGTGCCCTCTTTAATACCCATCACCAGTCTAACCCATCCCCCCACCCCCTCCCCTCTAGAACCCTCAGTTTGTTTCCCAGAGTCCATCATCTCTCATGGTTTGTCTCCCGGTCTGATTCCCTCCCCCTTCATTTTTTCCTTCCTACTATCTTCTTCTTCTTCTTCTTCTTCTTCTTCTTCTTCTTCTTCTTCTTCTTCTTCTTCTTCTTCTTTTTTACATATAATGTATTATTTGTTTCAGAGGTACAGGTCTGTGATTCAACAGTCGTACACAATTCACAGCGCTCACCATAGCACATACCCTCCCCAATGTCTATCACCCAGCCACCCCAACCCTCCTACCCCCACCACTCCAGCAACCCTCAGTTTGTTTCCTGAGATGAAGAATTCTTCATATCAGTGAGATAATATGATATATGTCTTTCTCTGATTGACCTATTTCACTTAGCATAATACCCTCTAGTTCCATCCACGTCATTGCAAATGGCAAGATTTTTTTTTTTTTGATGGCTGCATAACATTCCATTGTATACATATACCACCTCTTCTTTACCCATTCATCTGATGATGGACATCTTGGTTCTTTCCATAGTTTGGCTATTGTGGATACTGCTGCTATAAACATCAGGGTGCACGTCCCCTTCAGATCCCTACATTTGTATCTTTGGGATAAAACCCAGTAGTGTAATTGCTGGATCGTATGGTAGGTTTATTTTCAACTGTTTGAGGAACCTCCATACTGTTTTTCAGAGTGGCTGCACTAGCTTGCATTCCCACTAACAGTGTAGGAGGGTTCCCCTTTCTCTGCATCCTCGCCAACATCTGTCATTTCCTGACTTGTTAACTTTAGGCATTCTGACTGGGGTGAGGTGGTATCTCATTGTTACTATATTCTTGCAGCAGACATCCTAATATAAATACTTAAGGTACCTAAGTGACTTCACAGTCTATGGAGATTATGGGAACCTCTGCCCGTGTCTAGAAAAATTGACCAGTGGTACAGTCAAGACATGCAGTCACAGGAGAAAACCCAATGTTGCAAAGAGCAAAGGCAGAAAAGGACAAGGTAAGTAGAACAACTCAATGCTTAGCAAATTGAGATAGCTAATAAAACAAAAGAAAAAAAAACTAGTAAGTATCCTCACAAATAATCAAGATGATTTTGTCCACATAAAATAGGGAAATGATACAATGAATAAAGAAAGTTAGAACAGGATGACAAGAGGTATGGTGACAGATTGTTGTTTTCAGAAGGAACAGTTCTGTAACGTTAGATTTTTTAGTATGGAAGTGTAGCATAAAAATTATAAGTAAATAGCTTGAGCTATTATCACAAAATCAACACCTCTAGGTTAAGGAATAACCACAAGCCAGAATAGAATACTATATTGTGTTTTTATTACATGCATCTATCATTTGGATTTAAAAGATTATATGCATTTATTGATGATTAATTATAGTTATATTCATTTATATTTCACCAGTGGGATCAGTTTTTCTGGGAATTATTTTTAAAATTTAAAAAAAAGGCAGGAATAATATACCCAGGATTTCAAACTAAGAAAATTCCAGCCAAAAGCTCAGCTGCTAACTCTTCCAAGGTTTATGAATATTTCCTGTAACAGTGGTAGAGGAAGTGACTCTCAGATCTATAGTAGATTCCAGTGAGAATGACCCTGCATTAAACAAAAAGGGCAGAAAGAAAAAGACCATGCCTTCCATGACTTTTTAGACTAGAAGATCAGATCCATTTAAAATATCACAGTTATTTCAGCACTTGTTTGTTTTTGTTTTTTCCTCCTTTAGGAGTATGGTTTTGACTTCGGGAAGAGGTGCTTGTGAAGGTCTGGACCTAATAGGAGCCATGAGACCAATGCTGTCTTCTAACAGACACACACTAATGAAAAGATTGCAGTTTGGGTGGATAGTCAGATCTATGGTATTCAATTTTAACACAGGAAGAATGTGAAACTATATATTTTGACACTAGATGCTTCATCATGGTTAGTCTGATGGGATGGGATGCCTGCATCAGGAGATAGGGAAGGGACCTTCTTAAGCTTCTCTCTCATGCTCTCCTACATTGTGGCTGATAGGAAGCATATCTGCAAAAATCTGTTCCTTCTACATAAAAACTTTTACCTCCCAGAGAGACCACCTCTCTACTTCACATATTTGTTAAAATGCAAGAAAGGGAAGAAAATACTGAAACTTTGATAGATAAATCCCACTGTTTTCCTGTGATGATTACTTTTTTGTGCCAGTGTGGCTAGGCTATAATTCCCAGATATTTGTTCAAACACCAGTCAAGATATTGCTGTGAAGTATTTTTTCTTTTTTTTTTTTTTGAGAGAGAGAGCATCAGTGGGAGTGGGGGTGGGGGGCGCCTAAATCAAGAGTTTGATGTTTAACCTACTGAGCCACCCAGGTGCCCTGCTGTGGAGGTATTTTGTTAGAGGTAATTAACATTTAAATCAGTAGACTCTGAAAGTACAGACTATCATCCTGAATGTAGGTGGGCCTCAGTCAATCAGGTGAAGGTCTTAAGAGGAAAGAATGAGGTTCACTGAAGAAGAGATTTTGCCTGCAGATAGCTTTCAGACCTGAACTATAGCATCAGCTCTACCCTGTGTCTCCAGTCTGCTGGACTGCCTTGCAGAACTTGGACTTGCCACCCCACAATCACATGGGCCAGCTCCCTATAAAAAAAGTCTCTCACTCTCCCTAGTATTTGATGTAACTATATTTCCATCTATGTTAATAATGATTGTATTATGTCTCCTTTGAGTGCAATTTATATGTAACTCGAGTTAATTCATCAGGACAGGTGAGGTCTTCCTAACCTTCACTCATTCTGCATGGCTAATGTAGGCTGATAGGAGAATGCTCTTCATCACTGTCATCACAGCTCATGCTGCTGGGGATCCATCTCATTGAATGCATGCACTTACAAACATGAATTGTGCGCTGCCTTTTAAAGTTTCTGCCCAGAAAAGACTCAATCACTTTTGTTCACATTTCATTGGCTGACATATGACATTAACATCAAAGGTTGAGAAGTGCAATTCTATCATATACCCAGAAGAAAGAGAAATTGAATTTTTTTCATGAGCAAAAGTAACAAAAGCAGTCTGTGTCCTTCTAAACACATCTGACTCAGTACACTTTCTTCATATAAGATACACTCACCTTTTCCCCAGGGAGAGAATCTAAATCTTATCATGTCAGTGTCAAGGTCAAAGTCTAGGATCTCTGAATGACACACATTTTATGCATATGATATTCCCCTGTCATTGTTCTTGATAGAAACTGAACCAAAAAGAAATCTCCCTTGCACTCCACAACAGTAACAGGACAGGAACAAGGTCACCACAATAAATAATGCCCTTTGGAAAGGGGAAGGATGGAAGGCACACAAAACTCACCAGTCCATAGAACTTCTACAGTTCACAGGGAAGACACAGAAAGGAGTGAAGAATACTCTCTGGTTGTGTCTGATTCTTCCCCTCAGAGGACCGGGGACTACACAGCTCTGCAGGCTGCTCCCTGCCAACAGAACATTGGAAGCCTGAGTTTTGTTGGACACACTGAATAATCACAAGCAGTTTTTAAAACTAGGATGTGGGTCTCTGTAGCAATACAATTCTCTTAAAACAAATCTTACTTATTTGACTACAGTCACACTTTACTACATTTTTTTTTCAATCCGAGGACTCAGCATGTCCATTTTCTTCCACTTACAGATATCCATCAGAATGTAAATAACAATGTTGGGGCGCCTGGGTGGCTCAGTCGTTAAGTGTCGGCCTTCGGCTCAGGTGATGATCCCAGGGTCCTGGGATCAAGCCCCACATCCGGCTCCTTGCTCCACGGGGAGCCTGCTTCTCCCTCTCCCACTACCCCTGCTTGTGTTCCCTTTCTCGCTGTGTCTCTCTCTGTCAAATAAATAAAATCTTAAAAAAAAAAAGAACATAAATAACACTGTAAATGGGTACTTTCTCTAAAATGGGGATAAATTCATTTCCCTGCCCTTATTTCAGAGAGAAACTGATGTAAGAGCAATAAACCAGAAGCAGTTTTAGTAAAAGCACAAGAGGAAACTAAATGCAGGCCAATTAAATCCTTGAAGAAATAATAACAAATACCAATCCAGTTAAATCATAAAATTCTTAAGTACTTTATTCAGAGAAAGAGCTGCTAAAAAGGTTCAGGAATGCAAAATTTTATGATTTGAAAAAAAATTATGATTTACAAAGGAATTTTCTTGGCAAGATGGTGATGGAGTAGGAGACCTAAATTTCATTTGGTCCCAGGAATTCAACTAAATAGGGATCAAACCATCTGAACACCTATGAACTCAACAGGAAATTGAAGAAAAGAATAGCAGCAACTCTCTGAACAGAAAAGCGACCACTTTCTGGAAGGTAGGACATGCAGAGAAGTGAATCTGAGGCGATATTCGGGAGGAGAAACAGCGGGGGAAGGGGCCTCCGTCGGCCGCTTCTCTCAAGTGCTAGAGCCACGGAGCACAAAATTGGAACTTTTAGAAGTTGGCTCCGCTGAGGGATGTCGCTCCAGTGGCTAAGCGCGGGGTGGAACCCTCGTGGGACAGTGTGGTCTCAGGACCCTTGGGGGTCACAGGAAGACCGGGTGTGCCTGAATGCAGCAGAGCTCCCAGGTATCAGAGCGGGGAAGCCGGCTGCAGAGACAGAGCCGAGGAGCAGGCTCTCAGCTCGAGGTTGCCATAAATTGTGATTGGTGACAGTTGGACCACTGCTCCTCCAGCAGGGACCCAACAAGCGGCAGATCGGGGAGACTCCCCTTCCTCCCCCTGGAGGAGCGGCGCAGGAGCTCACCGCAGGGATATGCTGGGTTCGGAGACTCCACATGGGGTTGGATGCCAGAGATAGAAATGCTCGGTCACAGGCCAGGTGAGCATGGAGTGCAGCTGGAGACCGGGGAGACGGGAGTTACTGACTGCTTTTCTCGGGGGGCAAACTGAGGAGTGGGGCCCAGTGTTCCCGGCTCCTCTGGGGTGGAGATTGGGAGGCCACCATTTTCACTCTCGTCCTCCAAAGCTGAATGGAAAGCTTACAGGGAACAAAAGCTCCTGAGAGCAAACCCGAGCAGATTACTTACAAGACCAGCAAGGGCCAGATGGCTTCCCAGGGGAATTTTACCGAACATTTAAAGAAGAATTAATACCTATTCTCCTGAAACTGTTCCAAAAAATAAAAATGGAAGGAAAACTTCCAAACTCGTTTTATGAGGCCTCCATTACCTTGATCCCAAAACCAGACAAAGACCCCATCAAAAAGGAGAATTACAGACCAATATCCCTAATGAACATGGATGAGAAAATTCTCACCAAAATACTAAAATGGACAGCAATACAATAATATTAGGGGACTTTAATATCTCACTTTCAAAAATGGGTAGATTATCTAAAGAGAACATTACAAAGGAAACACTGGAATTGAATTGTACTTTAGACCAAATGGACCAAAAGTCATAAACAGAACATTCCATTCAAAGGCAGTAGAATACATTTTCTTTTTTAGTACCTTTGAACATTCTGTAGGATAGATCATATGGTGGGCCACAAACAAATCTTAATAATTTTAAGAAGACTGATATCACACCAATTATTTTTTCTAACTACAATGATTTGATACTAGAAATCAATTACTAGAAGAATACTAAAAAATTCACAAATATATAAAGGTTAAATAACATGCGCCTGAACAACCAATAGGTTAGAAAAAATAAAAATAAAGGGGAAATTAAAAATCACTTGAGACAAATGAAAATGGAACTACAACAAACCCCAATGTATGGATGCTATAAGCAGTTTTAAGGGGGAAGTTTATAGCAGTAAATACCTACATTAAGAAAAATGAAAGATCTCAAATAAACAACCTAACTTTAGACCTCAAGGAACTAGAAAAAGAAAAAAACTAAACTAACCCAAAATTATTGGAAGAAAGGAAAAAACAAAGATCACAGAAGAAATAAATGAAATGAAATGAAAAGGAATAGATCAATGAAACTAAGAGACTTTTTTTAAAGGATAAAATTGAAACACATTCAGTTAGACAAGCTAACATAAAAAGATTCAAAGAAAAAGAAATGAAAGAGGAGATATTACAACTGATAACAGAGAAATACCAATCATCATAAAAAATACCATGGAATAACATATGCCAACAAATTAGATAACTCAAAATAAATGAGAGAAAACCCTAAAGACTCCTAGGAAAGAACATGGGCAGTGATTTCTTTGATAGTGACTATAGCAATATTTTTCTAGATGTCTCCTGAGGCAAGGGGAAAAAAAGCAAAAATAAAGTTTTGGGATTACATCAAAATAAAAAGCTCCTGCACAGTAAAGGAAACAACCAACAAAACTAAAAGACAACCAACTGAATGGCAAATGACATATCCTAAAAAGGTATTCAAAATATATAAAGAAGTGTAAAATTCAATAACCAAAATGAATAATCCAATTTAAAAATGGGCAGAAGACATGAACAGACATTTTTCCAAGGAAGATATACAAATGGCCAACTGATACATGAAGAGACATTCAACATCACCCATCATTAGGGAAATGCAAATCAAAAATACAATGAGTTATCACCTCACACCTGTCAGAATGCTAAAATCAAAACCACAAGAAACAATGGGTATTGGCAAGGATGTGAAGAAAAAAGGAACCTTCTTGCACTGTTGGTGGGAATGCAAGCTGGTGCAGCCACTCTGGAAAACAGTATGGAGTTTCCTCAGAAAGTTAAAAAATAGGGCGCCTGTGTGGCTCAGTTGGTTAAGTGACTGCCTTCAGCTCAGGTCATGATCCTGGAGTCCTGGGATCAAGTCCCACATTGGGCTCCCTGCTCAGCAGGGAGTCTGCTTCTCCCTCTGACCCTCCCCCCTCTCATGCTCTCTCTCTCTCATTCTCTCTCTCAAATAAATAAATAAAATCTTTTTTAAAAAAAAGAAAGTTAAAAAATAGAGCTACCCTACCATCCAGTAATTCCACCCTGGGTATTTACACAAAGAATACAAAAACAGTAATTCAAAAGGATATATGCACCCCTATATTTATGGAAGCATTATTTACAATAGCCAAATTATGGTAGCTGGATACAGAAGAAGTGGTATGTATATACAATGGAATATTATTCAGCCATAAAAAGAATGAAATCTTGCCATTTACAACAACATGGATGGGGCTAGACAGTATTATGCTCAGTGAAATAAGTCAGTCAGAAAAAGACAAATACCTTATGATTTCACTCATATGTGGAATTTAAGAAACAAAACAAATAAGCAAAGAAAAAAAAATACAGAGACAAAACAAGAAACAGCCTCTTAGCTGTAGAGAACAAATGGATGGTCACCAGAAGGGAGGTGGGTAGAGGAATGGGTGGAATAGATGAGGGGGATTAAGAGTACACTTATCATGATGAGCACTGAGTAATGTATAAAGTTACTGGAAAACTATATTATACACTGAAACTAACATAACATTGCATGTATACTATACTGGCATTAAAATTAAAAAAATTTCAAAAATTCCTAGAAACATACAACCTACCAAGATTGAATCATGAAGAAATAGACCAGACCAGACCAATTATAATTAAGGAGATTGATCAGTAACCAAAAATCCCGCAATATAAAGTTCAGGGACAGATGGCTTCACTGGTGAATTCTGCCAAACTTTTAAAGATGAATGAATACCAATCCTTTTGAAACTTTTCCTAACAGTGGAATAGGAGACAACACTCCAAACAAATTTTATGAGGCCAGCATTACCCTGATGCCAAAAGTATATGAGAACACACACACACAAAGAAAATTACAGGCCAATAGCCCTAATGAACATAGATGCAAAAATCCTCAACAAAATATTTGCAAACCAAATTCATAAGTTCATTACAAGGATCGGGTAGGAATTATCCCTGGATGCAAGGATGGTCCAACATACACAAGGCAATAAATGTGTTATATCTCATTAAAAAATTAAGGACAAAAAATAATATGATCATCTCCACAGATGCAGAAAAAACATTTGACAGAAATCAATACGCTTCATAAAAAGTCGCAACAAACTGAGTATAGAAGAATCTACCTCAAAATAATGAAGGCCGTATAAGAGGTTCACACAGCTAACATCATATTTAACTGAGAAAAGTTGAAAGCTTTTCCTTTAAGTTCAGTAACAAGACAAGGTTGCCCACTCTCACCACTTCTATTTAACATAGTACTGGAAATCCTAGCCACAGTAATCAGGTTCAAAAAATTCCTTAACGTTAAAATTACTAAGTATTTATTTTAGAGGTGAATTTTTTTTAAAGATTTTATTTATTTATTTGACAGAGAGAGAGAGAGACACAGTGAGAGAGGAAACACAAGCAGGGGGAGTGGGAGAGGCAGAAGCAGGCTTCCCGCGGAGCAGGGAGCCCGATGCGGGGCTCGATCCCAGGACCCTGGGACCATGACCTGAGCCGAAGGCAGACGCTTAACGACTGAGCCACCCAGGCGCCCCTTAGAGGTGAATTTAAAGGGACAAATTCTCGGGCGCCTGGGTGGCTCAGTTGGTTAAGCGACTGCCTTCGGCTCAGGCCATGATCCTGGAGTCCCAGGATCGAGTCCCGCATCGGCCTCCCTGCTCAGCAGGGAGTCTGCTTCTCCCTCTGACCTTCCCCCCTCTCATGTACTCTCTCTCTCTTAAATAAATAAAATCTTTAAAAAAAAATAAATAAAGGGACAAATTCTCTTTCACTCTTCCTTTAGGTACAAAAAAGAAATACTTTGTTAAAAACAATAGACTATTGGGCGCCTGGATGGCTCAGTTGGTTAAGCGACTGCCTTCGGCTCAGGTCATGATCCTGGAGTCCCGGATCGAGTCCCGCATCGTGCTCTCTATCTCTCATTCTCTCTCTCTCAAATAAATAAATAAAATCTATAAAAAAATATTTAATAAATAAAATAAAAAAACAATAGACTATCTCAAATTAGAAAATAATACACAGTGTCAGATAGGAAATACAAAACACAGATAACTGAGAATGAACATTAAATTTTTAGCCAGACTATGACTGTAATTCACAGAATGTTTTTCATATAGAAAGTGAAATTTTTTTAAAGATTTTATTTATTTATTTGAGAGTGAGAATGTGAGTGAGAACACAGAAGCAGAAGGAGGAGCAGAGGGAGAGGGCAGAAACAGGCTCCCCACTGAGCAGGACCCTGGGATGATGACCTGAGCCAAAGGCAGTGGCTTAATAGATGGAGCCACCCAGGTGCCCTGAAAGTGAATTTTATCAATAGCAAAAACCCAGCATTTTGAAACTATATTAGGTTTTATGTAAGGAATGTTTATATTTCCCCCATTAAATATTGATTAAATGTCCTATTTTTACTTTTTTTCTTCTAATATAAACTTGCAAAGTCTTGACACTGTTTCTTTTTTTAAGCTTTCTTGAGGTATAATTGACAAATAAAATAGTAATATATTTGAAGTCTAAATATGATTTGATATACATTGTGAATTCTCCCTACTGAATTAACACATGCATTACCTCACCTATGTGTCTATTTTTAAAATTTTGATAACGAGTTCTACTGTCTTAGCAAATTTCAGTAATACAAGAGTGTTATCAAACGAGGTTACCATGCTATTTTCTGGGATTGCACCCTTTGTAATTCATCATGATCTTTGTCCAAATGCTTGTTGATATATCTAGAATATAATTCCTTAAGGACAGAGAGCAGAGATTTTATGGCATAATTTTAGTACAGTCCTAGAAGGAAGGTGTGTGTGTGTGTGTGTGTGTGTGTGTGTGTGTGTGTGTGTGTGATTTGATTAAATGACTAAATGAGTAGTTGGCACTCAATTAAAATTGGAGAACTGAATAATGCAAAGCAGGTCCCAAGAGGCCAACAGAAAAATAACAGAAAGCTTTGGAAGGTTTTGACCTACACATAAAACATCATGTTTGACATGAGACTCACCAGGTCTATGCCATGGGCTCATCAAACACAAGAGGTTTAGTCTTCCATGTGCCAGATAGAAGGAGAGAAATGGTGACCAGTGAAAAGGCCCAGTGACTATGACCCAAAAAATGCAATGATGAATATTATCACAAAACAATTCATTTCTCAAATTATGTTGATTGACCTAGGGTAGGAATTGTATTTACATGTACTTTTATCAGTGGTTATCAAACTGTAGTCCTATATAATAATTTGAAAATTTGTATATTTATTTAAAGATAATCTAAAATAAATTACTTTAACTGTAGGTTTAGGTTATCTAGATGATCACTGTGATGGGCTGAATGCTTGTGTCCCCCCAGAATTCATACTTGAATTCCTAATCCCCAGCGTGATAGTATTTGGGGATAAGGCTTTAGGGAAGTCCTTAGGTCATGAGGGTGGTACCCTCATGATGGAATTAGTGTCCTTATAAGAAGAAATAGGAGAGAGCTTGCTTCCTTCCTCTCTCTCTTTTTGCCATGTGAAGAAACCTGGAATAGGAACCTTACCAGAGCCTGACCATGCCCACCTCCTGATTACTTGAAGACATGTTTTTCTATATTGACCCACTGGGTAGTAACAGTACTTAACTGACATGACTGCTGGAGGGCTGCAGCCTGGTGAAGAGCTTGGTACTCAGTGTTAACTGACAACAGCAACAACAATATTAATACCATCTAAACCTCACTAGAATGGAAGGCCATCTAAATCAGGAGCTTTGACTTAATGTTCACTATTATATTCTCAGCTGGTTGGAAAGCATGTATGAGGTAAGCACTTAATAAGTGGTGAATGTTAGTGAATGGATGATGTGCCCTATATATAAATGCATCTATATTTTTCTATCTATCCATCCATCTCTCTCTCTCTCTCCCTCTCCTTCTATATCTATAGTCTTATCCTCTTACCCAAAACCAGAATTAGAACTATGAAATTATTTAGACTCCAAAACCTATATTCTCAAAAGTAATATAGGAAAAATGCTCTACATAATCAATGCATTCTAAAAAGAAATCTTAAAAACATAAAACCAGATCTAGGATAGAACATATTTCACAGAAAACAAGGGAAGTCTCTGTATTGGATTGAATGGTGACCCCCAAAAAGGATATGTCCACATGCTAACTCAAAAGCTGGGTATGTGACCATATTTAGAAAAAAAAAGGGGGGTCATTGCAGATATAATTAAGTTAGAGGGAATCTTGAGATGAGATCGTTTTGAATTACCCAGGGTGGGGGGGTTAAATCCAATTACAAGTATCATTAGAAGAAACAGAAGAGGAATCATAAAGAGAAAGGCATGTGAATATAGAGTCAAATGCTAGATAGATGAAGTCACAAAGAATGAAGACAGCCACCAGAAAGTAGAAGAGACAAAAAGGAATTTCATCTGAGAGTCTTCAAAGAGATTGCAACCCTGCTGACACCATGATTTTGGACTTCTATGAGAGAGTGAATTTCTACTGTGTTAAGCTGTTCAGTTTGTGGTAATTCATGATGACAACCACGGGAAACTAATACAGTCCCCAAGACCAAAAAACAAGCCCAACTGAAAATAGGGGACTATAATCAGTATAGAATAAAAGATTCTTGAGCACTCAGTGAAATAGGATAGCACAAGCACCAAAGCTGATGCTCGGACTAATGAGATTATATGTGGACCCCATCACAGATCTGCAGAACTGGATTTGAAATTTCTGAGCTAAGATGTGACTTTTGAAAGAAGCTAGCTAAACAGAATTTCTGCAGAAAAATAATTGAGCAATAAAAAATTACTAACACGTAATGAATGAGAGACGAAATAACAAATAATTTGGACTCTGAAGACATGATCTTAAAGTATAAGATACCAGTTAAGGCTACAAAATAAAAATAAAGACACTATATAAATAATATAAGGGAACTAAAAATAATGAGTCAGCAGCATGGGACTCTGAAAAGTGACCATTAACATAGGAAAAGAAACAAATTAATATTATATATTAAAAATGTGCTATTTTTAATTTAAAACTGGTTGAATAAATTAAATGACAATTTAAACACCACCCAATGGAAATAGTGAATTCAATGGAGGATCCAGAAAAAAATTACATAGAAATTAGCATAAAGAGAAAAGAAGAGGAAAACCATGAAAATAAATAAGAGATAAGGACGATAAAATGAGAATTATTATATGGCTAAGGAAGGTCCGGGAAGAGATTCTAGGGTAAATGAAGGAGAAATACTACTTAAAGTGTTAAAAAATAACTGAACATTTTTTATAAGATATGAATCTAAAGACAAATGACCTATCAGGGAAAATAAAAACAAATTCACTTGCAGACATATTATGATGTATTTTTAGAATATCAAAGACAATGAAGGAAAACAGAGATCATAGAAACAGATTCACAATCAATGAAAACATAAAAGTCATAACATAGTACAACAGTGGCAAAATAATTGCTTATTTAACAATGATCCTGGAAGAACTGGTTATCATTATGGAAAAAAAAAATTGGATTCTTACATTAGGCCATAATTTAAAATTGATGTAGGTATAGTAAAACTTAAATATAGAAAGCAAAACTTTAAGACTTTTAAAAGAAAATAGAGAAATATTTTATGCACTTAGGGGAATGAAAAATTTATTACATATCACTTCATCATCACCAAAATCTAACTACATTAAATCTCAGATCTCCATTTACTTAGCTCTGCGGCTTTGGACAAGTAACTTCTCTCATTTTTGCTGTCTTCATCCACAAAGCAGAGATATTAATAGTATATATTTCACAGAGTTGTATTAATGATTAGAAAATCAAAATATATAATGTTCAGGACATTACTTCATACACACACACATATATTGCTTAGTTTTTATTATTGATGCTTTCATAGACTTTATTATTATTTTGGGCACAACTCCATATTTCAGAAATTGTTTCTCCAAATGTAATCATGGAATATCAGACCACCTAATTCACATAGTTTCTTAAATTACCAACATATTATGACTGCCTTGGCCTTGATTCCTTCACCTTGAAATTCTTTTTTATAAGTAAGAAAACTTAATTGGGTACAGCAGGAATAGGTCAAAAGTGTTACATTTGAGGACTGATTAGAATAGTGGGCGTGAGCTCTGGGGAATTCACAAAAGCAATCCAGGACTTTAACAGTTAAAGAAAGCTCTAAAATGGACAGGCTTGCTTTTTCTTTCTTTTTCCATTACATTTTGATAAGGTGACCTCTGACTATCTGAATGATATTCTTTGCTGACCTGGTACTCTCCTGACAGCCAAGAATAAGAGACCTCGTGCTTCTCCTGTCTAGTCTCTGTAGTGCATTCCTTTAAAATCCTGTGGAGTGTTTCAGAATTCTAAACTCGGCTCTAAATTTGAATTCTGGCCATTTACATAGCCTTTTGTTTAGAAAATGTAATTGCTCACATATTCAAACCAAATTAATTAGTTTCTTTCTGACATAGAAATTTTTAGGGGAAAAATTATGAGATTGAATGATTTAGTAGGTTTTATCATAGTAATGAAGATATTTCTTATTCAAATCTAAGACATGTTTATGTATCATCTAGGTTAGTGTTCACCCATATAGTCTCATCCTACCTCATCACATTAGTTTATAAGGTAATGGAGGAAAGGGTGATTTTTATATCTCCCACACTGCTTAGCAGTGTCCTGATTTAAGTAGGTGGATGATAAATTCTTATCTGGCAGGTGAATACAAACATGGTCAAAATAGTTTTTGAATGACACTGTGATTCTTTTTGAATAATTCTGGATAAATGTTTCTAAATAATGCCCTTTTTTTAAAATTTGAGGGACTCAAATGAAACCACAAGCATTTTCCTTCTATAGAAAATACTATGATATGCATTAATTTGAAATTAATATGATAATTTAAAATATTAATTCAAATTTAGGACATCTTTATTTTATCAATGTTGTGATTATTTTCTCCAAATTCTGATAATGTACAATAATTGGAGGTTGTAGCCCTATACTCACCGCATATAATCAGAAGATTAAAAAAATGTTTATTGAAACCCTGCTCTCTATGGAAAACACTAAACTCTGTTCTGAAAGCTGGTGATATAGTTTATCATGAACTTTATCTACTATATATGTAGTATAACTCTAATTATGTATATAGTATATATATAAATTACTGGATATGGTAAAATAGCCCGAATTCCATATAAGTAACAAAGACCATGTCAGTGAAAATTAAGAGAAATTAGTTAACCCTGTGGCCTATGGTAGTAGGGCTATTCTTCATATGAAAAAATTAAATTGAACAAAACCTTGATGGGTGGATGTTATTTATGAAACTTAAGTAGCACAATAAATATTTTGCAAGCAGATGAACAAAGTGAATGTGGGGCCAAGGTCAGGCTGTCCCAAAATGTGCCAGTAGGGCATAATGATTATTTTAAGTTAATGTTACTAACGCACGTAGAGATCTCTGACCCCCCTTTGTCTTCAAAAAGCAGTAAATGAAGCCCCCTGTACCAGGAGGAAAGAGACATCCTTATAATTCAGAGCTGAAAAGGGCTATAAGAACAAATCTGTTACTTCTACTAATTTACTACCCTAGCCCAAATTCAGGTTAGAATTCCTTTCTAACTGAAACTCCCAAACATGTTTTCTTTGTCCCATCAATTCCTCACAGATCTATTGTTTCTTTGACTAAAAAGTATAAAAGCTACCTGCCTTCATCATTTCTTTGGGTCTTATTTTATGATTGGGTCTCTGTAAGCACACAATTAAACTTTCTTTTTTTTTTCCTCCTCCTGTTAATCTATCTCATGCCAATTTAATTTTTAGAATAGCTAGAAGAACGTTAAAGTCTAGAATAAAAATTTTCTCCCAACACAAGCAAAGGAAATGAGTAAGACTCATGATGCTTTGTGATAAAAACCACTCATGTGAGTCCCATATGTGTATGATTATAAGTCTTTCCATCTCTTATAATGTAGGATATTTCTTTTATTTTCAACAATTACGTACTATTTAAACAAATCATACTAGTGTGAAGGACAGTATGTAAATCAATACTAGCTTTTATTAAATTAAATGCTTACAGAAATCATCTGGTGGAATTCTTGAAAACAAAACAGGAGGCAAAAATATTTAATGCAAAGTTATTAATATGGGGTTACTGGCCACACACTTACAGTTATGTGAGTTTTATTAAATAAGTTTAAAAATAATACTGTAATTGCTTAAAATGTGGACCTGTCAACTATATCCCTAAGCAGTGATTATAAAATTATATATAAAACATACTACAACAGTTTACTTCCCTGAAGATGGATGTCTGTGGATTAGAATAAAATTTTCCAGATATCATTGTTTCAAAAATAAATAGAAATAGTCTAGAATAATTTCATAAAACATGAACCTGTATACAGCAAATCTTTAGAATTCATTATTTCTCACCAGTCATACAGAACAACCCCTCCTTTACTTTCCTATAAAATCTTTTCCTAAGTTCTTCAAATGTGAGTATGTTGTATCTTTGTCACATTGTATCAAAGGCACATAACATCACCATGAAATCACCTTTGATGTCATCCTTGATCACCTGACTAAAGTGTCATAAGTCAGATTTCTTTACTGTAAAGTTACTCAGTTTTCCCCCCCACTGTCCATACTGTTCCCTTTGGAAGTAAGTTACTATAAGCATCAGAAACTTATGGACTGAGGGATTATGCTCCACCCCAAGAGGGCAGAATATATACCTTAATTATTTGAAATTCATCTGCATGGGAGAGCTATCCCTTTTCATGCATTGATTTATTTATCCAATCCTTAATTTATAACAGTTTGGATTCATACATATTTATTTTATACTTGAGGCTTCATCCAATATTACTATTATTATGCTCAAATTTTTCTCATGTGTAGCCTTTTCAAATACTGCTTCTTTCATTTAGCAATATGCATTTAAGGATCCACAATGTCTTCTTAGGGCCAGTGAACTCATTTTTTTAATCACTGGATAATATTCCATTGTATGGATATACTACAGTTTATTTAACCATTATCTCATTGAAGGGCAACTTCCATTTATTGATGATATTGTAAATCATGTTTTATTAATTTCAAATTCAAATTGTTTATTGATGATACTGAAGAAAGTAATCGACTTCTGTATATTAACCTTATATCCTGTGATCTTGCTATATTCATTTACTAGTTCCAGAAATATTTTTGCTATTTCTCTTTATACTTTGGGATTTTTTACATAGACAATTATGTCATCTGCAAACAAGGATAGTTTTATTTCTTCCTTCTCAATCTATATACATTTTATTTCCTTTTTTTGTCTCATTGTACTGCCTATAATTTCTAATATGATCTTGACTCAAGTAGTAAGACAGAATATTCTTGACATTTCTCTGATCTTAGGAGGAATGTGTCCAATTTCTCAGTACAAAGTAAATTAGCTACAGGAATTTTGTAGATGCTCATTATATCACGCTGAGGAAGCTCCTCTCTTTTCCTGAAATTTTTTATCATGAAAGAGTGTTAGATTTTGTTAAATGGTTTTCTGCATCTATTGATATGATCATATGACTCTCCTACTTTAGCCTTTTGATATGATGGAATTCATTAATTGATTTTCAAATGTTGATCTAGGTTCACATATATGAAACAAATGTCCAGTGGTCATGGTATATAATTCTTTTATACATTGTTGGATTTAATTTTGAAATATTTTTTTGAGGATTTTTATATACATATTCATGGTCTGTCCTTCTTTGGTGCATTTTCTTTTTCTGGTTTGGTAGGAGAGTAATGCTTGCCTTATAGACTGCATAATAACTTATACCCTTTGATTCCATTTTCAGGAAGTAAAATGGAAAATTGATATTTAAAAAAAGAAAATTGATATAAATCCTTTCTAAATGTGGAGCATTGACCAGTGAAACCATCTGGGCCTGGTGCTTTATTTTTTTCAAAAGTTAATAATTATTGATTCCTTTAACTAAATAGATAAAGACTATTCAGATGAACTATTTCTCTTGCTGGGAATTTGGGAAGTTTGTCTCTTTCAGTAAACTGGTCCATTTCATCTAAGTTATCAAATTTACATGCACAGAATTAGTAACAGTATTATTTTATTATAATTTACTATCTGTGGGATGTGGCAAATGACTCCTTCATTTCAGATATTGATAGTTCCTGTCTTCTCTCTTTTATTTTTTTTTTAAGATTTGATTTATTTATTTGACAGAGAGAGAAAGAGCACAAGCAGGGGGAGTGGCAGGCAGAGGGACAGAGAGAGAAGCAGGCTCCCCACTGAGCAGGAAGCCCGATGTGGGACTTGATCCCTGGACCCTGGGATCATGACCTGAGCCAAAGGCAGACGCTCAACCGCCTGAGCCACCTAGGCGTCCCTTCTCTCTCGTATTCTTGGTTAGGCTGGCTGAAGATTCACCAATTTTACTGATCTAAAAAAAAAAAATCTTGGTTTTGATGATTTTATTTTTTTCCTATTTTTAAATTTCATTGATTTCTGCTATTATTATTATTATTTCTATCTTTTTTTTTCTTTAGGCTTAATTTGCTTTTATTTCTCTAGTTCAACAAAATGGAACCTTAGGTTATTGCTTACAGATATTTCTTCTTTATGAATATGTGCTTTTAGTACTATAATTTCTTGCATATCCCATAAATTTTAATAAGGTATATTTTCATTTTAAGTTAGATCAACAGTTTTTAAGTTCTCTTGAGCTTTTTTATTTGGCTCATGTATTTTAGAAGTGTATTATTTTATCTCCAACTATTTACAGACTTCCCAGATGTTATTGATTTCTATTTTACTCACATTGTGTGCAGAGAATATACTTTGCATGGTGTTTACGATTTTACTTTCCAACTTTGTGAGATAAAATTAACATTAAACATTGTGTAAGTTTAAGGTGTACAACATGATGATTTTTTTTTCAACATGATGATTTATGATATATATTGAGAAATGACCACACTGGAGTTAATTAATACCTCTAACATTTCACATAATTACCATTTTTTTCTTTTTCTTTTTCTTCTTTTGGTGTAGTGAAAACATTTAACATCTATGCACTTAGCAACTTTCAAGTATATAATAGTGTTAACTATAGTCAGCATACCATACACTAGATACATATAACATATGTATATATATATATATATATATATATGAACATATAACATGAACATATAACATATTCATCTTATAACTAGAGGTTATTTTGAGCAGTATCTCCCAATTTTCCCCATCCTCAACCCAGAGGATACAGCCATTTTATGCTCTGTTTCTGTAAGTTTGGCTTTTTTAGATTCCACACATAAGTGAGATCATACATTCTTTATTTATGCCTGCCTTAATTCACTTGGCATAATGCCCTCTAAGTGTATCCATATTGTCAAAAATGGCAGGAATTCCTTCTTTTTAATGGCTGAGTAATATCCCAATATATACATATACCTCATTTTCTTTATCCATTCATTCACTGATGGGCAGTTATTTCCATATCTCGACTAATGTGAACAATGCTGTAATAAACATGGGAATGCAGATCTCTCTTTGAAATAGTGATTTAATTTCTTTCAGATATATAATCAGAAATGGAATTGCTGGATCATATGGTACTTCTATTTTTAATTTCTTGAGGAAACTTCATAGTGTTTTTCATGACTCTAACAGTTTACATTAACACCAAGAGTGCACAAGAATTCTTCTTTCCACATTCTGCTCAACACTTGTCATCTCTTGTCTTTTTGATAAGAGACATTCTAACACTTGTGAGGTGAAATCTCATTCTGGTTTTTATTTTCACTTTCCTCAATTAATGAAGTTGACCATATTTGTGTATTCTTGTTGGTCATTTGTCCGTCCTCTTTGGAAAAATGTCTATATTCTGCCCATTTTTCAATCATATGGTTATCATTATTTATTTTGTTATTGAGTTGTATGAGTTCCTTACATATTTGGTTATTAGTTTCATCAGATAGTTGGTCTGCAAACATTTATTTTTTCAATTTTGTAGGCTTCCTTTATCTTTGTTGATTGTTTCTTTTGCTACACAGAAGATTTTAAGTTTGAAATAGTCTCACTTGCTGACTTTTGCTTCTTTTCCTTGTACTTTTAGTTCCATATCCAAAAAAATCTTTGCCAAGACAGTTCCATATCCAAAAAAATCTTTGCCAAGACCAATGTCAAGGAGATTTTCCCTTTGTTTTACTTTCCCTAGGAGTTTTATAATTTCAGGCCTTATGTTTAATCTTTTTTTTTTAATTTTTTTATTGTTATGTTAATCACCATATATTACATCATTAGTTTTTGGTGCAGTGTTCCATGATTCATTGTTTGTTCATAACACCCAGTGCTCCATGCAGAACGTGCCCTCCTCAATACCCATCACCAGGCTAACCCATCCCCCCACCCCCCTACCCTCTAGAACCCTCAGTTTTTCAGAGTCCATCATCTCTCATGGTTCGTCTCCCCCTCTGACATACTCCCCTTTTCTTCCTCTCCTGTTATCTTCTTCTTTTCCTTTTTTCTTAAAATATGTTGCGTTATTTGTTTCAGAAGTACAGATCTGTGATTCAACAGTCTTGCACAATTCACAGCGCTCACTGTAGCACATACCTTCCCCAATGTCTATCACCCAGCCACCCCATCCCTCCCACCCCCAACCACTCCAGTAACACTCAGTTTGTTTCCTGAGATTAAGAATTCCTCATATCAGTGAGGTCATGTGATACATGTCTTTCTCTGATTGACTTATTTCACTCAGCATAACACCCTCCAGTTCCATCCACGTCGTTGCAAATGGCAAGATCTCATTCCTTTTGATGGCTGCATAATATTCCATTGTGTATATATACCACATCTTTAAATCAAATTGAGTTAATTTTTGTGAACAGTGTAAGATGTGGGTCCAGTTTTGTAATTAATTTTTTATTTGTATTATTTTTTAAGTTTTGTGAATAACAAATATTCCTAACACCATTACTGAGGAGACTATTCTTTCCTCTGAATATTCTTGACTCTTCTGTCAAATATTATTTAGCTTTATATACATGGATTTATTTCTTTGCTCTCAATGTTGCATTGTTCAATTTTCTTTTTTTATTATGTTATGTCAATTTTCTTTTTTTATGTCAATACCATTGTGTTTTGAATACTATAGTTTGTAGTATAGTTTTAAATCAGGAAATGTGATGTCTCCAACTTTGTTCTTTCTAAATATTGCATTGACCCTTCCGTGTCTTTTCTGATTCTATAGGAATTATAGGATACTTTTTCTATTTCTGTAAAAATTACTATTGGATACCAGCCCTTTATCTTTAGTGTCATTTGCATATATCTTCTCCCATTCTGTGGGTTGCCTCTCTGTTTTGTTGACTGTGTCTTTTGCTGTGCAGAAGCTTTTGATCTTGATGAACTCCCAAAAGTTCATTTTTGCTTTTGTTTCACTAGCCTTTGGTGATGTATCTTGAAAGATGTTGCTGTGGCTGATGTCAAAGAGATTACTGCTTTTGTTCTCCTCTAGGATTTTGATGGATTCCTGTCTCACACTGAGGTCTTTCATCCATTTTGCTAGAGATAGAGGGCTGGTATCCAAGATCTATAAAGAACTTCTCAAACTCAATACCCAAAAAACAAATAATCAAGTCAAAGAATGGGTAGAAGACATGAACAGACACTTCTCTAAAGAAGATATACAAATAGCTAACAGACACATGAAAAAGTGTTCATCATCATTAGCCATCAGGGAAATTCAAATCAAAACCACATTGAGATACCACCTTATACCAGTTAGAATGGCAAAAATTGACAAGGCAAGAAACAACCAATGTTGGAGAGGTTGTGGAGAACGGGGAACTCTCTTACACTGTTGGTGGGAATGCAAGTTGGTATAGCCACTTTGGAAAACAGTGTGGAGGTTCCTCAAAAAATTAAAAATAGACCTACCCTATGACCCAGCAATTGCACTCCTGGGTATTTACCTCAAAGACACAGATGTAGTGAAAAGAAGGGCAAGATGCACCCCAATGTTCATAGCAGCAATGTCTGCAATAGCCAAACTGTGGAAAGAGCCGAGATGCCCTTCAACAAATGAATGGATAAAGAAGATGTGGTCCAGTGGCATCACAATTCCAGACTTCCAGCTCTATTACAAAGCTGTCATCATCAAGACAGTATGGTACTGGCAGAAAAACAGACACATAGATCAATGGAACAGAATCGAGAGCCAGAAATGGACCCTCAACTCTAAGGCCAACTAATTTTGACAAAGCAGGAAAGAATGTCCAATGGAAAAAAGACAGTCTCTTCAACAAATGGTGTTGGGAAAATTGGACAGCCACATGCAGAAGAATGAAACTGGACCATTTCCTTACACCACACACAAAAATACACCAAATGTTTGAAAGACCTAAATGTGAGACAGAAGTCCATCAAAATCCTAAAGGAGAACACAGGCAGCAACCTCTTCGACCTCAGGGAGACGCTTAACCGACTGAGCCACCCAGGCGCCCCGATATGAGGAATTCTTAATCTCAGGAAACAAACTGAGGGTTGCTGGAGTGGTGGGGGGTGGGAGGGAGGGGGTGGCTGGGTGATAGACATTGGGGAGGGTATGTGCTATGGTGAGCGCTGTGAATTGTGCAAGACTGTTGAATCACAGATCTATACCTCTGAAACAATGCAATATATGTTAAGGAAAAAAAAGAAGAAGAAGATAGCAGGAGGGGAAGAATGAAGGGGGGGAAATCGGAGGGGGAGACGAACCATGAGAGATGATGGACTCTGAAAAACAAACTGGGGGTTCTGGAGGGGAGGTGGGTGGGGGGAAGGGTTGGCCTGGTGATGGGTATTAAAGAGGGTATGTTCTGCGTGGAGCACTGGGTGTTATGCACAGACAGTGAATCATGGAACACTACATTAGAAACTAATGATGTGGGCGCCTGGGTGGCTCAGTTGGTTAAGCGACTGCCTTCGGCTCAGGTCATGATCCTGGAGCCCTGGGATCGAGTCCCGCATCGGGGTACCTGCTCAGCAGGGAGTCTGCTTCTCCCTCTGACTCTCCCCCCTCTCATGTGCTCTCTCTCTCTCTCATTCTCGCTCTCTCAAATAAATAAATAAGATCTTTAAAAAAATAAAAATTAAAAATAAATAAATAATAAAAACTAATGATGTAATGTATGGTGATTAACATAACAATAAACCATTAAAAAAAGGGGGGGGACTTGTGAATATACACTTGATGGATCTCTTCTGTGATTGACTAGGTGTGAGAGGCAGATGGACCTATCTGACAAATGCTCGTCACATTAGGAATCTTGAAAAAGTTGGGCGCCTGGGTGGCTCAGTTGGTTAAACGACTGCCTTCAGCTCAGGTCATGATCCTGGAGTCCTGGGATCGAGTCCCACATCGGGCTTCCTGCTCAGCAGGGAGTCTGCTTCTCCCTCTGACCCTCTTCCCTCTCGTGCTTTCTATCTCTCATTCTCTCTCTCTCTCAAATAAATAAATAAAATCTTTAAAAAAAAAAAGAAAAAGTTATTAACTGTGAATGGCTTGGGAGAATAGCAGAAACAGCGAGTGAGGTTAAGTCAAGTTGACTGCAGGCCGTTCTAAATAGACAGGGGACTGGGATTTTTAAAGAGGGACACATGGGTGTCTGTGAAGCGTAAATGAATATTCTATTGACTGTCAGTTCTCTTCAACTGTGTCTACAGATTCCTCTTGAACTTGTTTTTACTTTGGATTGGGGAAAAAGAAAATGAAATGTGAAAGTGGATATTTTCAACCACAATCTCCTTCGTTCCTACCACACCGTTTTCCCATTTCCCATGCCTCTTTAAAATCCAGCCCCCATCCCTCCTCTCTTTCTCTGTTCACAGAGACACAAATTTCTTTAAGACTGAAATGACCTTAAAGATGTTCTGTGTTACTGCTAAGATCAGCACCATTTTAAAACAGAAAATAGTTTAAAAATACAGACATCTACATAATTTATTGTGACCCATCTTTGTATTTAAATATATATATTTCATTATGAATAGACAAGTTTATAGTTAAAAATGTAAATAAAAACTAAATATTTGGCCATTAAAAAAAAAGTAGATGTGGTCCATATATATAATGGAATATTACTCAGCCATCAGAAAGGATGAATACCCAACTTTTACATCAACATGGATGGGACTGGAGGAGATTATGCTAAGTGAAATAAGTCAAGCAGAGAAAGTCAATTATCCTATGGTTTCACTTATTTGTGGAACATAAGGAATAGCCTGGAGGACATTAGGAGAAGGAAGGGAGAAATGAAGGGGGGGAATCGGAGGGAGAGATGAACCATGAGAGACTATGGACTCTGAGAAACAAACTGAGGGTTTTAGAGGGGAGGGGGGAGGGGGGTGGGTTAGCCCGGTGATGGGTATTAAGGAGGGCACATACTGCATGGAGCACTGGGTGTTATACGCAAACAATGGATCGTGGAACACTACATCAAAAACTAATGACGTATTGTATGGTGACTAACAACATAATAAAATAAAATAAAAATTAAAAAAATAAAAAATTACTATTGGAATTTTGATAGGGATTGCATTGAATCTATAGATAGCTTTGAGTAAAATGCACATTTTAACTATAGTAATTCTTCCAACACACAAACATGAAATATATTTCCATTTATTTTTGTCTTCTTCAAATTATTCATTAAAGTATTATAGTTTTCAATGTACAGATTTCATATCTTTTTTTTTTCTTTAGAGAACATAAACAGAGGGAAGAGGCAGAGGGAGAGGGAGGAGCAGGCTTTCCACTGAGCAGGGAGCCTGATACGGGGCTCGATCCCAGGACCCTGAGACCATGACCTGAGCCGAAGGCAGACACTTAACGACTGAGCCACCCAGGCGCCCCCAGATTTCATATCTTTAGTTAAATTCATTCCTAATTTTTCTGATACTATTGTAAAGGAGATTGTCTCTTTATATATTTTTCTTATAATACATTGTTAGTGTATAGAAACATAACTGATTTCTGTACGTTAATTTTGCACCTTGCAGTTTCCTGAATTCATTTTTCAGTTCTAACAGTTTTTGATGAAAGTCTAGCATTTACTCTAAGATTATATCATTTGAGTGCTGCGAATTGTGTAAGATTGATGAATCACAGACCTGTACCTCTGAAACAAATAACACATTACATGTTTAAAAAAAGAGAGAGAGAGAGAGAGAGAAGATATTAGGAAGGAAAAATGAAGGGGGGAAATCAGAGGGGGAGACGAACCATGAGATACTATGGACTCTGAGAAACAAACTGAGGGTTCTAGAGGGGAGGGGGGCGATGGGTTAGCCTGGTGATGGATATTAAGAGGGCACATATTGAATGGAACACTGGGTGTTATACGCAAATAATGAATCATGGAACACTACATCAAAAACTAGTGATGTAGGGGCGCCTGGGTGGCTCAGTTGTTAAGCATCTGCCTTCAGCTCAGGTCATGATCCCAGGGTCCTGGGATTAAGCCCCGCATCAGGCTCCCTGCTCCATGGGAAGCCTGCTTCTCCCTCTCCAGCTCCCCCTGCTTATGTTCCCTCTCTCGCTGTGTCTCTCTCTGTCAAATAAATAAATAAAATCTTAAAAAAAACTAACGATGTAATATATGGTGATTAACATAATAAAATTTTTAAAAAAAGATTATGTCATTTGCAATGAATGAGAATTTTACTACTTCAGTTCTAATTTGGATGGCTTTTATTTCTTTTCTTGTTTAATTGTTCTGGGCAGCACTTCTAGTACTATGTCGATTAGGAGTGATGAGAGTGCACACTCTTGTCTTCTTCCTGACTTTAAGGAAAATTTCAAAGTTTCAACATTGATTATGATGATAACTGTGGGTTTGTCATATATGGCTTTATTTTGTTGAGATATATTCCCTCTCTACCAAAACTTGTTGAGCGTTTTTGCTATGAAAGGATGTTGTATTTTGTCAAATAATTTTTCTTCATCTATTGAGATAATCATATTATTTTATCTTTCATTTTATGAACATATTTATCACATTTACTGATTTTCATATGTTGAAATATCCTTAGATCCCAGAAATATATTCCACCTGATCATGGTGTATGACCCTTTTAATGTGCTGCTGAATTCAGTTTCTAGTTTTGTTAGTTTGTTTGTCTTGAGAATTTTTGCATCTGTATTCATCAAAGATACTGGCCTATAGTTTTCTTGTAGTGTCCTTATCTATCTTTGGTATCAGGGTAATATTGACCTCAAAAATGAGTTTGAGAGTGATCTCTGATATTCATTTTTTTTTAAAGATTATGAAGTACTGGCATTAAATCTTCTTTAAACATCTGGTAGAATTCACCAATAAATTCATCTGCTGAGATTTTTGTTGCTGCTTTCAAAATTTTTTTATTACTGATTCAATTTCTAACTCATTTTTGTTCTGTTTAGATTTTTATATTTCTTCATGAGTAAGTGTTGGTAGGTTGTACATTTCTAGGAATTTATCCATTTCTTGTAGGTTGCCCTGTTTGTTGGCATAAAATTGTTTATCTGTATTTTTATTTGGATTTCTGTGATATCACTTGTAATGCCTCTCTTTCATTTCTGATTTTATATATTTGAGTCCTCTCTTTTTTTTCTTATTAAGTCTAGCTAACAGTTTGTCACTTTGTTTATATTTTCAAAACAAAAACAGCTATTCGTTTTAATTTTTCCTACTGTTTACTGATCTCCATTTATTTCTACTCTGATCTTTGTTATTTTCTTTCTTCTGTAATGTTGGATTTAGTTTCTTCTTTTTTTAGTTCCTTAATGTGTGACATTAGGTAGTTTGTGATTTCTTTTTTCTTAATGTAGGTGTTCATCATTATACACTTCCTTCTTAGAACTGCTTTTGCTAAATCCTATAACTTTGATACGTTGTGTTTTCATTTTCTTTTTTCTCAAGATTTTTTTTTAACTTTCCCATCTGATTTCTTTCATTGGTCCATTAGTTTTTCAGGAATATGTTGTTTAATTTCTACATATTTCTGAATTTTCCAGGCTTCCTCCATTATTGAGTTCTAGTTACCAACCACTGTGGTTAGAAAAGGTACTTCATATAATTTCAGTCTTCTTAAATTTGCAAAGACTCTAACAGATGATTTATTTGGCAGAATATTCCATGAGCATTTAGGAAGAATTGTGTTCTACTGCTGTTGAATGGAATGTTCTGTGTAAGTCTGTTAGGTCAATTTGATCTAAAGTATAATTCAAGTCCAATGTTTTATTATTGATTTTCTGTCTGGATGATATATTCATTGTACAAAGTGGGGTATTCAAATCCCTACAATTACTGTATCGTTGTTTATCTTTCTTTTCAATTCTATTAATATTTGTTATATATTTAGGTGCTCCAATGTTGGGTGCATAAATATTTATAAATGTTATATTTCTCTGATGAATTGATCACTTTATCATTATATAATGACCTTCCCTGTCTTTTGTTACAGTTTTTGGCTTAAGTCTATTTTGTCTGATATGACTACCTCTGCTATCTTTTGGTTTCCATTTATATAGATAACTATTTCCATCCCTTCACTTTGAGCCTGTGTGTGTCCTTAAAGCTGAAGTGGGTCTAAGGTAGGTCACAAATATGTGGGTCTTTTTTAAAATAATTTAGCTACTCTGTGCCCTTTGGTTGGAGAATGTAATCTATTTATCTGTGGATGGACACTTGAATTTAGTTTTGGTTCCATCACCACAACCAGATATCCCATTTAACTGTCACACACACACACACACACACACACACACACACACACACACACACACGGGAATATTTTTCAGCCTTAAAAAGAATGGAAATTCTGACACTGTTATAATATGGATGAATATTTAAGATGTTACACTAATTGAAATAGCCAGTCACAAAAAGAAAAAATATTGTATGATTTTACTTATGTGAGGTACCCATAATAGACAAATTCATAGTTTAGAGTAGTGGTTGCCAGTGTCTGGGGGGAGAAGGCAATGGGGAGTTATATTTAATAGTTATGAAATTTCAATTGTGCAAGATAAAAAGAGTTCTGGAGATTCGTTGCACAACAATGCAAATGTGCTTATCACTACTAACATGTACACTTAAAATGATTAAGAAGGTAACTTTTATAAGCATTGTAACAAAACAAAATTTTTAATAAAAAAGATTAAGAAAAATAAAAGGTTTTATCTTCATTTTTTCCTTTCTTATGCCCTTCTTTTTGTTCTGTAGACTTAAGATTCTAATCTATATGATATCCTTCTCTGTAAAGAACTAACATTTCTTTCCTACGATTCAATTTTGTTTACCAAAGAAACTCTATTTTCCCTTTATTTTTGGAGATTAATTTCACTGGATGTGGAAATCCAGTGTTATTTTGTTGTTTTCTTCAACGTTTCAAAAGTTTTAATCTCCTTTCTTGTTTATATGGTTTCTGATGAGAATCTGCCATTACTTTTATCCTTCTTCCTCTATAGGTAAAATACATATTTTTCAAGTCTGATCGCTTTAAAGATGTTCTCCTTGTCTTTTGACAAAGATATGCAAATATGACCTAGGAGTATATGCCTTTTATTTTTCCTGCTTTGTGTTTCCTGAGCTTCCTGACTCTGTTTTGTGTGTGTGTGTGTGTGTGTGTGATTAATTTATAAAGTTTCCAGTCATGATTACCTCATATATTTTTTTCTACTTCATTCTTTCCTACTTCCGCTTTTGGGTATTCCAATTCTGTGTATGCTCTCTTCTTAAATTGTACGACTGTTCTTAGATGTTTTAATCTATTTTCTTTTGATTCTTTATTCTCTTTGTGTGTGTGAGAAGTTCCTACTGACATATCTTAAGGCTCATTGATTCTTGTCTTGCTGTGTCTAGTCTACTGATGAGCCTAACAAGGGTATTCTTCACATAAGTGATTTTGATTTGTGATTTTTCTTCAATTATTTTGATTCTAGTATTTCTTTTTGATTCTGAGAGTGTCCATCTCTGTACTTACTTATGTCCACCGGTTCTTTCATATAGTCTATTTTTCTTCCATTAAAACTCTTAACATATTAATCAGAGGTATTTTAAAGACCAGTCTGACAATTCCATCTGTGTCATATCCAAGTCTGCTGCTTTTTTTTTTAAGATTTTATTTACTTATTTGAGAAAGAGAGAAAGAGAGGGAGGGAAGGACAGGGCAGAGGGAGAGGGAGAGGGAGAAGCAGACTCCCTGCTGAGCAGAGAGCCTGAGATCATGACCTGAGCTGAAGACAGACGCTTAACCGACTGAGCCACCCAAGTGCCACCTCCAAGTCGGCTTCTGATGTTGTTTTGTCTCTTCAAATTGTCTTTCATCTCAGTATGCCTTGTAATTTATTGTTTAGAGCTGGACATGATGTATCAGGTGATAGGAACTAAGGTGAACAGGCCTATCTCTTGAGGTTTTTTTGTTGTTCTGGCTAGGACCTGGGATTTGTTTTATATTTGCTGTAGCCCTCATTACTGGAGATATCAAAATCTTCACGTGTTCTTGTTTTTATCCATGCTATTGGCTTTGGGGTCCCCTAAGTACTTTTTCTAAGAGAGGATCTGTGTTGTACAGCTCTTTCCACTGCATCCTCTGTCATTACACTGCATCCCTGTTGGACTGTTTTTAAGATGGAGGGAGGGGAGAGTTCTATAATGTTAGGGTTAGATCTAAGTCTTCTTTTTTCAAAAGGTTTTATTTTTCATTTATTTGAGAGAGAGAGAGGAGAGAGCAGGTGTGGCAGCAGGGGCAGAGGGAGAGGGAGAAGCAGACTCCCTGCTGAGCTGGGAGCAGTAAGAGGGGCTCAATTCCAGGACCCTGAGATCTGACCTGAGCTGATAGCAGATGCTTAAATGACTGAGGCAGCCAGGCACCCCGGATCTAAGTCTTATAATGGGCCTCTGAGCTGTGACCTTCACTAGTGTTTCTCTAGTGTCACAGATTTTCCCTTCAGCCCTCTTTGTTGAAGGAAGAAGGTTAGAGGGGCTAGAGTAGAAGCACTTTCTTCTCTCCAGCAGGGATAAGCCTCTGTTAAATTGTTACCCTCCCTCTCCTCCTTGCAGAGCCAGTTAGAGATTTCTCTTGTCTCTTCTCTGTGAAAACCTAGCAGGTTCCCTAGAGATAAAACCTACAGAAGTGTGGGCCAGATCCCAAGACCCAAACCCGGGGAGTTTCTGCCACAATCAGCCTCCAGCAAGTCATCAAATTTACTATTTCTGTGTTCCCCCATGGCTCCAGGAGCTTCTGCTTCAGGTGACCCCATCTCAGCTCTAACTTTCTGGATTCCCCTGTGCCTCCAAAGTAATGCTTTACCCTGCAACCTCAGTTCTCTGATGTGTCCAGGAAAGGTCATCGATTTTCAGTTTGCTTGGTGTTTTCTTGTTTTAAAGATGTGAGTGGCAGCTTCCAAACATTTTGTATGTCAGAGCTGAACCAGACAAATAAAGAAATCCTGAGCACGGCACATATGTGAAAAGACACACAGAAAACAAGTATTGCAATTCAGCAGTGGCTTCTGATACTGGACTAAAGAAATAATTCTAGCCAAATTTCACTGCCTGATTAGCATTAATTTACTCACGATTTGAAGAAACAGCCATTAGTTTAGGAGTATCAGACTTTAGTAGCGGTAGGCCAAGTAGTAGTCCTTGCCAGCTTCTTCTAGTGCCAAGATTTAGAATGCCTGCCTGGATACAAAAGCACACGATTGTTGGACACTGTTTTGGCCATTACCATCTGTCTTGCTTCCCATATAAATTCTCTCCCCTGCTGACTGATATATATGGCATTCTGTAGAAGGCCTGTGCACAAATTTCTAAAAGGGGTTCTCAGGCCAGAGCTTTTCTTGTCATTTACGTCTGCCAGGTTTCTGCCATGTCTTGCTTGTGTACTCTTTTGTAAGGCAACATTCAGTGTAGCACCCGTGTGCAACATTTGGGGTATTGGATTATTTACTGCTTCCTGCTGCAGCCAAGGCTCACCCACTCTATGATTCTGCACAGTGTGATTAAAAAATGGGTTTAACATAGCATGCAGGGTATGTTGGTATCACTGCCCATATAAAAGTATGGGAAAACACCAAGAAATATATCACATTCACTAGCACAATACCTCGATTGTGTTCATCAGGGCATGTTTGTCTAATCTCCTCTCCTCTTTGGAAATTTTCCAATGGCTACAACTGGAAAAATAGAGATATGAATGTATTGGCCTATGGTAAAAGCAGATTTCCTGGGAATGAGGGAGAATGGTGTTCATGGTGATTGACTATTATTGCCAAAGATTTTGTTGGAAATAAGCCCAGAACTTTCTATTTTATTTATATTCTATTCAACACTTTGTGCTGTACCAAGGTTAAATGAATAAAAAATCTATTACTAACTTTACCCATGGTCCATTTATCTTTTAAAGAACTGAAGACTCACTCTCTGGGTGTCCAAAGAAGGGGCAATATGTTAATCCAATGCTGCCTTGAATTCACGTACTAAGGTAACATAAAATATCTTTGAGAAATGTGTGTCCCTGTGACACTTTAACTCTCCTTATGTTACTGACAAAAAATTAAATAAAATTCACACTCTTATAAATTAAAAGCATGGGGAAGATCTGAATTTCTATAATATGAATGTCTTTAGTTCTCAATCATCTTTCTCTTCACATCTAATTTCAATTCTTAGACTATAGAAATAGAAGAGGCGAGGGAGAGACAGAGAGAGAGAGAAAGGGCGTGTGTGTGCTTAGTCTTAACAAAAAAGTCTTAACAGTAGTTTATCACATTAAAAAACTAAGCATTACATCCACTATAGCTTTTTCCTCTACTCCTCCCTCAAAATACTTTTCCTTATAGTACTTTCTACTTTGATGAGAAACTTAAAAAACATTTTCTAGAGAACTACATGCTAAATCTAACCTCAAACGGAATGTTAATATCAAATTAATTTAAACAAATGACTTTTTTTTAAAACCCAGAACTCCACATAGCCCGCATTAAAAAAGCTAAGTCAATCTTGAACATCATAGTGATAATGACAAAACACTTGACCAAATGGAAGTCAGGGTAAAGGGGATCATGAAATTAAAATAGCACTGTCACACACTTTATTTCCTAACAAATTCCCTCTTAAATATCAGTGGATTTAGAATATGCACCTAAATTGTCTAGGATACTTAGTAAACAATATGGGAAAAACCTTAAAACAGTAGTTACTCAGGAGGGAAGTAGGAGGTGATATAATAAAATAGAAAGCACCCTGAATTAGGAGTCTGACACCTTGCCTGCACATTTAGTCCCTGTTCTCTGCTTATTTGAGACCAGAGATAAATTGAAGCTCAGTTCCCTCATCTGCAAAATGGGGAGAATAATGGTATATTCTTCTTACAGTCATTGTCCAGACTTAGCCAACAGTGTCTATGAGCACACCTGGCTAGCAACAGACATGGAAAAAGTATTTGTAAACAGAAATAGAGGAAAACCCCAGAAAGACACACACATAGAATGGAGTTCTTTTCTTTTGTAGTTTCTCCCTGAGAGGATTGGTGAATTCTCAAAAAT
This sequence comes from Callorhinus ursinus, assembly GCF_003265705.2. NCBI lineage: Eukaryota > Metazoa > Chordata > Mammalia > Carnivora > Otariidae > Callorhinus > Callorhinus ursinus. The sequence continues at coordinate 5,255,093 of NW_027397079.1, forward strand.
TTGTGAGAGAATAACAGTTTTGCATGAAAATTGCAAAAGAGAGTAAAGAGAGGGAATATTTTCAAACACACTTTATAAGACCAGCAAAGTAGTATAACAAAAACTTAGAAGGACATTCCAATTAAAGAAAATTAGCAATCGATATTTCTCATGAATACAGATATGAGAATACTAAGCAAAATGTGAGTAAATGTAATACGTTTATGTATCTAATAACAAGAAAATAGTTTTGAGTAATGGGAAAGTATAGAGATTATTTAATATATTTGAAAATAAATGAATATAACTCATTATATTAGCAGAATGAAGGTAAAATAGTCATTTCTATAAATATAAAAAACAATTTCATAAAATTAAAAAAATATGTATTTCTTGGGGTGCCTGGGTGGCTCAGTTAGTTTGATTTTGCCTCAGGTCATGATCTCAGGGTGCTGGGATCAAGCCTGGTGTCAGGCTCCCTGTTCAGTGGGGAGTCTACTTGTCTCCCTGTCCCTCTGCCCCTCACCCCTCTAAAATAAATAAATCTTTAAAAATATTTAAAAATTAATTTCTTGATTAAATTATCAGCAAATGAGGAATAAAAGGGAATATTCTCAATCTAACACAGAACTTACTAACATCCTATCTAACAACGAAGTTTTTGCAAGTTTTTCCCTCATGGTTCAGTATAAAACATGGATGAGCACTATTACCATTTTAACCCAACATTGTACAAAAGGCCCTAGTTGATGTCATAATGAAAGTGATTTTATCTTAATGTGGTCCCTGGAAAAAAAGTCAGTACAAAAATAATCAATTGTGGGCACCTGGGTGGCTCAGTCATTAAGCGTCTGCCTTTGGCTCAGGTCATGATCCCAGGGTCCTGGGATCGAGTCCTACATCAGGCTCCCTGCTCAGCAGGAAGCCTGCTTCTGCTTCACTCCCCCTACTTGTGTTCCCTCTCTCGCTGTGTCTTTCTCTGTCTCTGTCAAATAAATAAATAAAAATCTAAAAAAAATAATAATCAATAGTATTTTTACACACTAGCAAGACAGGGAATGAAATACAAAAGACAGTTTATAAAATAAATCAACTAAAGCTTGTGCAAGACTAATACACTATAAATTGTAAGATATTCTTTTTTTTGAGGTTTTATTTATTTTAGAGGGAGAGTACAAGCAGGGGGAGGAAGAGGGCAGAGGGAAGGGCAGAAGCAGACCCCCACTGAGCAGGGAGCCCCATGTGGGGCTCGATCCCAGGACCCTAAGACCATGACCTGAACATAAGCAGATGTTTAACCTACTGAGCCACCGAGGCACCCCTAAATTGTAAGATATTCTTGAGAGAGATTAAGTAAAACCTAAATAAATGGTGAGAGCTAAGTAGTGCCTGCAGATCAGAAAACTTGAGATATGCAAATTCTTCCAAATTTATCTATAGATTCAATGCAATGGCACTGAAATAACAGCAAGGATTTTGAGTAAATTAACTTTCTTATTCTAAAATGTACATAGAAGTGGGGTGCCTGGGTGGCTCATTCAGTTAAGCAGCCAACTCTTAATTTCAGCTCACGTCATGATCTCAGGGTCCTGGGATTAAGCCCTGAGTTAGGCTCCACACTCAGTGCGGAGTCTGCTTATCCCTTTCCATCTGCTCCTTCCCTGGCTCATGCTCTCACTTTCTCTCATTCTCCCTCAAATAAACAAATAAAATCTATAAAAATAAAATAAATTAAAATCCACACAGAAATACAAAGATCCAACAATAGCTATGAATATCCTTACTAAGATAATAAGGCTTTCTGTAAAGATCGAGAATTTAAGAGTAATGACTAACAACAAACAGGTAGGAAGATAGACTAGAGGCTCCAGAAAGAAATCTACACACATCAGTTAACATGATTTTATATGGAGGAGAAAGATGACGTAGGAGCAGGAGACCTAAATTTCATCTGGTACCAGGAATTCAGCTGGATAGGGATTAAACCATTCTGAACACCTACGAACTCAACAAGAGACCAAAGAAAAGAATAGCAGCAACTCTCTGAGCAAAAAAGCAACCACTTTCTGGAAGGTAGGACATGTGGAGAAGTGAATCGAAGGCGATATTCGGGAGGATAGACAGTGGAGGAGGGGGCCTCCATCAGCTGCTTCTGGCAAGTGATAGAGCAGTGGAGCACAAAATGGGAACTTTTAGAAGTCGGCTCCCCTGAGGGACATTGTTCCAGTGGCTAAGCGCAGGGTGGAACCCTCAGAGGACACTGTGGTCGCAGGACCCTTGGGGTCACAGAAAGACCGGGGGTGCCTGAGTGCAGCAGAGCTCCCGGGTATTGGAGCGGGGAAGCCGGCAGCAGAGAAGGAGCCAAGGCACGGGCCCTCAGCTCGTGGTTGCCATAAATCGTGATCCTCGGCCCAGTCGGGCCACTGCTCCTCCATCAGGGACCCAACAAGCGGCAGATTCGGGGAAGAGACTCCCCTTCCTCCCCCGGGAGGAGTGGCCAGGAGCACACGGCAGGGATCTGCTGGGTTTGGATACTCCACATGGGTTCAGGTTCCAGAGAGAGAAACGCGCTGTCATAGGCCGGGTGAGCACGGAGTGCGGCCAGAGACCGGGGAGACGGGAGTGACTGACTGCTTTTCTCTGGGGGCGCACTGAGGAGTGGGGCCCCGAGTTCTCAGCTCCTCCGGGTGGAGATTGGAAGGCCACCATTTTCACTGTCGTCCTCCAAAGCTGTACGGAAAGCTTGCAGGGAACAAAAGCTCCCGAGAGCAAACCAGAGCAGATTACTTAGCCCGACCCAGCAAGGGCAGGGCAATTCCACCTCCGGCAAAGACACTTGGGAACCATGGCAACAGGCCCCTCCCCCAGAAGATCAGCAATTACAGCCACCCAAGGCCAAGTTTACTGATCAAGGAGAATGGGAGAACTCCAGCGCTAGGGGAATACTGCACATACAATTCATGGGGGTTTTTCCCATGATTCTTTAGTCTTTCAAAGTTAATTTTTTAATTTTCTTTTTTCTTTCTTTTTTTTTTGAATTATTCTCTAACCCTTTTTCAACCAACATCTTATCAATCCCTTTTTTAAAAATCTTTTTTTATTTTTTATTTTTAGAGTCATATTCTATCCCTTCATAGTATATATATATATTTTGGTGTGTGTGTGTGTGTATATATATATATATACACATACATACATATATATATA
>NW_027397079.1:5258378-5335174 GCF_003265705.2 Callorhinus ursinus
CTTTAAAATTTTGGGATACAGTTTCTTCAAACAGACCAAAATATACCCTAAATCTCTAGTGTATGGCTTTGTTCTAGTCCCCTGCCTGATCACATTCTCTCCCCTACCCCCTTTTTTTTAATTCCTCTTCTTTCTTTTTTCAAACAACTTCTTATCTTATCAATCCTTTTTATAAAATCTTTTATGATTTTCATCTTTACATTCATATTCCATCCCTTCATCGTATTTATCCTTATTTTTGCACATATATAAGTTTTTCTTTCTTTAAAATTTTGGGAGACACTTTCTTCTAAAAGACCAAAATATGTCCCAAATCTAGTCTAAGCACCAGCCTGATCATATTTGATCATATTCTTTATTTTTTTATCTTTTTCTTTTTTCCCTTTTTTCCTTCTTTCCCTTTCTTTCCCCCGGTTTCACATCTCTTCTGATTTGTTTAGTGTATATTTTTCTGGGGTCATTGATTGTTACCCTGTTGGCATTTTATTCTCTCATTCATTTAGTCTCCTCTGGACAAAATGACAAGATGGAAAAAAAATCACCTCAAAAAATAAAAACAAAAACAAGAGGTAGTACCCACTGCCAGGCACCTAATTAATACAGACATTAGTAAGATGTCAGAACTAGAGTTCAAAATGAAGATACTAGCTGGGCTTGTAAAAAGCATGGAAGATATTAGAGAAACCCTTTCTGGAGAAATAAAAGAACTAAAATCTAACCACGTCAAAATCAAAAAGGCTATAAATGAGGTGCAATTAATAATGGAGGCTCTAACCACTAGGATGAATAAGGTAGAAGAGAGAATTAGTGATATAGAAGACCAAATGATGGAAAATAAAGAAGCTGAGAAAAAGAGAGATAAACAACTACTGGATCATGAGGGCAGAATTTGAGAGATAAGTGATACTATAAGATGAAACAATATTAGAATAATTGGGATCCCAGAGAAGAAGAAAGAGAAAGAGGGGCAGAAGGTATATTGGAACAAATTATAGCAGAGAACAACCCTAATTTGGGGAAGGAAACAGGTATCAAATCCAGGAGGCACAGAGAACCCCTCTCAAAATCAATAAAAATAGGTCAACAACCCGACATCTAATAGTAAAACTTACCAGTCTCAGAGACAAAGGGAAAATCCTGAAAGCAGCACAGGACAAGGGATTTGTAACCTACAATGGTAGAAATATTAGACTGGCAACAGACCTATCCACAGAGACCTGGCAGGCCAGAAAGGACTGGCAGGATATATTCAGAGCACTAAACGAGAAAAATATGCAGCCAAGAATACTATATCCAGCTAGGCTGTCATTGAAAATAGAAGGAGAGATAAAAACTCCCAGGGCAAACAAAAACTAAAGGAATTTGCAAACACGAAACCAGCCCTACTGGAAATCTTGAAAGGGGTCCTCGAAGCAGAGAGCCTAAAAGTAACATAGACCAGAAAGGAACACAGACAATATACAGTAACAGTCACCTTACAGCCAATACAATGGCACTAAATTCATATCTTTCAATAGTTACCCTGAATGTAAATGGGCTGAATGCCCCAATCAAAACACAGGCTATCAGATTGGATGAAAAAACGAGACCCATCGATATGCTGTCTGCAAGAGACTCATTTTAGATCCAAGGACACCTCCAGATTGAAATTGAGATGGTGGAAAACAATTTACCATGCTAATGGACACCAAACGAAAGCTGGGGTGGCAATCCTTATATCAGACAAAAAGGATTTTATATCAAAGACTATAATAAGAGATGAGGAAGGACAATAAATCATACTCAAAGGGTATATCCAACAAGAAGATCTTACATTGTAAATATCTATGCCCCAAACATGGGAGCAGTCAATTATATAAGCCAATTAATAACAAAAGCAAAGAAACACAGCAACAACAATACAGTAATAGTGGGGGACTTTAACAGCCCCCTCACTGAAATGGACAGATCATCTAAGCAAAAGATCAGATCAACAAGGAAATAAAGATTTTAAATGACACACTGAAAGAAACGGACTTCACAGATATATTCAGAACATTCCATCCCAAAGCAATGGAATACACATTCTTCTCTAGTGCCCATGGGACATTCTCCAGAATTGATCACATCCTAGGTCACAAATCAGATCACATCCTAGGTCACAAATTGATCACATCCTAGGTCACAAATCAGATCCCAATCTCAAAAGATTGGGATCATTCCCTGCATATTTTCAAACCACAATGCTTTGAAACTAGAATTCAATCACAAAAGTAAAGTCGGAAAGAACTCAAATACATGGAGGCTAAAGAGCATCCTACTAAAGAATGAATGGGTCAACCAGGAAATTAAAGAAGAATTAAAAAGAATTCATGGAAACAAATGAAAATGAAAACTCAACTGTTCAAAATCTTTGGGATACAGCAAAGGCAGTCCTGAGAGGAAAGTATATAGTAATACAAGCCTTTCTCAAGAAACAAGAAAGGTCTCAAATATACAACCTAACCTTACACCTAAAGTAGGGAGAAAGAACAGCTAAAAAAGCTAAAACCCAGCAGGAGAAGAGAAATAATAAAGATCAGAGCAGAAATCAACGAAATAGAAACCAAAAGAACAGTAGAACAGATCAACGAAACTAGGAGCTGGTTCTTTGAAAGAATTAACAAGATTGATAAACCCCTAGCCAAACTTAACAAAAAGAAAAGAGAAAGGACCCAAACAAATAAAATCATGAATGAAAGAGGAGAGATCACAACAAACACCACAGAAATACAAACAATTATAAGAACATATTATGAGCAACTCTATGCCAGCAAATTAGATAACCTGGAAGCAATGGATGCATTCCTAGAGATGTGTCAACTACCAACACTGAACCAAGAAGAAACAGAAAACCTGAACAGACCTATAACCACTAAGGAAATTGAAGCAGTCATCCAAAATCTCCCAACAAACAAAAGCCCAAGGCCAGAGGGCTTCCCAGGGGAATTCTACCAAACATTTAAAGAAGAATTAATACCTATTCTTCTGACACTGTTCCAAAAAATAGATATGGAAGGAAAACTTCCAGACACATTTTATGAGGCCACCATTACCTTGATCCCCAAACCAGACAAAGACCCCATCAAAAAGGAGAATTACAGACCACTATCCTTGATGAACATGGATGCAAAAATCCTCACCAAAATACTAGCCAATAGGATCCAACAGTACACTAAAAGGATTACTCACCACGACCAAGTGGGATTTATCCCGGGGGCCAGGCTAGTTCAACATCCACAAATCAATCAATGTGATACAATACATTAATAAAAGAACAAGAACCATATGATCCTCTCAATAGATGCAGAAAAGCATTTGACAAAGTACAGCATCCTTTCTTGATCAAAACTCTTCAGAGTATAGGGATAGAGGGTACATACCTCAATATCATAAAGCGCTCTATGAAAAATCCATAGCGAATATCATTCTCAATCAGGAAAAACTGAGAGCTTTCCCCCTAAGGTCAGCAACATGGCAGGGATGTCCCCTATCACCACTCCTATTCAAGAAAGTATTAGAAGACCTAGCCACAGCAGACAACAAAAAGAAACCAAAGGCATCCAATCAACAAAGAAGAAGTCAAACTCTCACTCTTTGCAGATGATATGACACTTTATGTGGAAAACCCAAAAGACTCCACCCCAAAACTGCTAGAACTCATACAGGAATTCAGTTAAGTGGCAGGATATAAATTCAACACACGGAAATCAGTGGCATTCCTACACACCAAGAACAAGACAGAAGAAAGAGAAATTAAGGAGTTGATCCCATTTAGAATTGGACCCAAAATGATAAGATACCTAGGAATCAATTTAACCAAAGAAGCAAAGAATCTGTACTCAGGAAACTATAAAATACTCATGAAAGAAATTGAGGAAGACACAAAAAATGGAAAAATGTTCTATGCTGGTGGATTGGAAGAACAAATATTGTGAAGATGTCAATGCTACCTAGAGCAATCTACACATTTAATGCAATCCCTATCAAAATACCATCCACTTTTTTCAAAGACATGGAACAAATAACCCTAAAATTTGTATGGAACCAGAAAAAACTCCGAATAGCCAGAGGAATGTTGAAAAAGTAAAACAAAGCTGGTGGAATCACAATTCTGGACTTCAAGCTCTATTACAAAGCTGTCATCATCAAGACAGTATAGTACTGTCACAAAAACTGACACATAGATCAATGGAACAGAATAGTGAGCCCAGAAATGGATCCTCAACTCTATGGTGAACTAATCTTCGACAAAGCAGGAAAGAATGTCCAATGGAAAAAAGACAGTCTTTTCCAACAAATGGTGTTGGGAAAATTGGATAGCCACATGCAGAAGAATGAAAGTGGACCATTTCCTTATACCACACACAAAAATAGACTCCAAATGGTTGAAAGACCTAAATGTGAGACAGGAGTCCATCAAAATCCTAACGGAGAACACAGGCAGCAACCTCTTCGACCTCAGCCGCAGCAACTTCTTCCTAGAAACATTGCCAAAGGCAAGAGAAGCCAGGGCAAAAATGAACTATTGGGACTTCAAGATAAAAAGCTTTTCACAGCAAAGAAAACGGTCAACAAAACCAAAAGACAACCAACAGAATGGGAGAAGATATTTGCAAATGACATATCAGATAAAGGGCTAGTATCCAAAATCTATAAAGAACATATCAAACTCAACACCCAAAGAAAAAATGATCCAATCAAGAAATGGGCAGAAGACATGAACAGACATTTTCCCAAAGACATCCAAATGGCCAACAGACACATGGAAAAGTGCTCAATATCACTCAGCATCAGGGAAATCCAAATCAAAACCTCAATGAGATATAACCTCACACCAGTCAGAATGGCTAAAATTAACAAGTCAGGAAATGAGAGAAATTGGAGGGATGCCTGAAAGGGGAACCCTCCCACATTGTTGGTGTGAATGAAAGCTGGTTCAGCCACTCTGGAAAACAATATAGAGGTTCCTCAGAAAGTTGAAAATAGAGCTACCATATGACCCAGAATTTGCACTACTGGGTATTTACCCCAAAGATACAAATGTAGGGATCCGAAGGGGTATGTGCACCCTGATGTTTATAGCAGCAATGTCCACAATAGCCAAACTGTGGAAAGAGCCAAGATGTCCATCGACAGATGAATGGGTAAAGAAGGTGTGGTATATATATACAATGAAATATTATGCAGCCATCAAAAGGAATGATATCTTGCCATTTGCAACAACATGGATGGAAGTGTAGGGTATTATGCTGAGCAAAATAAGTCAATCAGAGAAAGACATGTATCATATGATCTCACTGATATGAGGAATTCTTAATCTCAGGAAACAAACTGAGGGTTGCTGGAGTGGTGTGGGGTGGGAGGGATGGTGTGGCTGGGTGATAGACATTGGGGAGGGTATGTGCTATGGTGAGCGCTGTGAAGTGTGCAAGACTGTTGAAACACAGACCTGTACCTCTGAAACAAATAATACATCATATGTTAAAAAAAGAAGAAGAAGAAGAAGAAGATAGCAGGAACAGAAAAATGAAGGGGGGGGAATCGGAGGGGGAGACAAACCATGAGAGACGATGGACTCTGAGAAACAAACTGAGGGTTCTAGAGGGGAGGGAGGTGGGGGGATGGGTTAGCCTGGTGATGGGTATTAAAGAGGGCATGTACTGAATGGAACACTGGGTGTTCTGCACAAACAATGAATCATGGAACACTACATCAAAAATTAATGATGTAATATATGGTGATTAACATAACATAATAAAAAGAAAAACTAAAAAAAAAAGAAAAATTTGCTTTTGTTTCTGCCTTGGTGCTCGTGAGTGAATCAAATTTCCCACTTTTTTTTATCATGAGATGTTTAAGCCTTAGTATCATGTTTGTAGTCTGCTTTTGTCAAATATGGTATATGGATCTAAGACCTTACTCAAACATCAGGAATGTAACCTATACCCACGTTGTCAAATTATAAGTGTGTGCATTCTTTAAATATTTGAAAATGTAAGAAACATGAATCTGATCAAGAAGACTCCATACACCTATTTTCCTTCCTCTTGAGAAACCACTTTGGGGTAGATACCTTGCCTTTTGTCGGTCAGGGGCCATATAGAACAATGGGACCCATTACAGCTGATTTCAGACAGAATTGATACAGTTTGTGTATTTATTGGAAGAGCTAAAAACAGGAAGAAGTGAAGCAAAGCAGGAATTAAAGGTGGAGGATGTACTCTGGGGTTGGAGGGGCTGAATCGTGAAGAAGAAGCCACCAGGTAGTAACTAGGACTCCAGAAGGGGAAATTGGCTGAGGGAGGTGAGAACCATTGAGGAGATACTGTCACTTCCAGAGATACTGTGAGACAGAAGGGTGGGGGAGAAATCTATTCAAATTCACTTTAGAAAAAATGGGTTTGTGTTCTCCTGACTGCAATGCTCAGAGACACAGACTGCTGTGAGAAGTTTTTCTCATTCTCTCTCAGCTGAGGAGGGCTTACCTCTGTGTTGCCTGAATTTTGCTGGAAGGTTTCTTATGTTTTTGTTAAGGATTACCTCCATCTTCTTTGGACTTACTTCATCCTTACAGCTTAAGATCACAGAGGCAGAGACTGCACCCGCCCCTAGTGTCCACAGGGAAGATCCTGATCCTTGATCATGTGAACTTCCCTAGACATATGATTGGGTTGAAGCAGATGGCAGCCCCCTGGCCAGCTTAGGCCACATGTCTGCCATGATGGGGAAGGAAGATGCCTCGTGTATGAGAGGGGGCAATAAACATATTCACAAAACTTGGAAGCAAGGGCATAGCATAGCATGTAGAGAAGTTGAATCACTATGCTGTGAACCTGAAACCAATGTAACACTGTGCATAACTATACTCAAATAAAAAAAAGTAAGAAATAAAAATTGGAAGCAAGATAGGTGACAGTTGAAAATATGTCTCCCATATTTAGTACTATATCATTTTCAACATCCTCTCTGTTTCTATCAGCATATGGCTAGGCATGAACTTCTTAAATGGGTCAAGGCAATTTAGAAAGATTAACCATCTGGAACTAAATTCCTTAATGAAAGTGGCAAAGAGTCAAGGGGAGTGGACATAAGTGGTTCTAGACAACAGAATACAATCCAGTTTGAAGATGTATAGGCAAATTAAGTCAGGAAACCAAGGAACATGGCTACAGATTTGGTATCTGATCTTAGAATCATGACAGAGAACAATGATCATCAGATTTAGGTCTTTGGCCACAAAGATGAGTTTCATACTTTTGTACTATACTTCCTAAAATCCCTCCTTCCTTTTTCAGAACTAGTTCCAGACAATGGGAGAAAAGTTCTCTCCTATAGTGGGCTGTAGGAAAAGCAGTGACTGGCAAATTAGGTAAGCCCTGAGAATTTCGGTGGTTTTGAGAGGCACACCAATTCTTCTGTTTTCAGAAACAAGTATTTCTAATTTTGTCTCGTATAATATCAGGCTCATAGGTATTGTAGAATTTTCAGCTAAGCAAATACTACTTAGGTCTCATTCTGCTCTTGCTTAATTCATTTTCCTCTCCTTTTATTGATTGAGTTAGATAATGTAATTAAAGCAACACGGTGTATTGCCTGCAGTCAGGATAGTATCCCCTATTTTTTTGTAGTTGCATATAATTATATTAAACTTCAGCTTTTCAAAGTAACTCAATTGATCCTCTGTAGAATATTGAATTAAGTAATTGATGTCAGAAAATTTTTTTGGTTGTTATTATATTTTATTCGCCCTGAACTGCATGTTTGAATGATTCCATTCATGTTGACCATACATTACATGCAACTTAACTTTGGTTCAAACCTTCTTTATTCCTTGTATTTATTTATTCTTCTGTATATTTATATAAATTTTGCCTGTAGCCTGCAATGAGTTTTCTGAGTTGCTATAATTTTCTAAAAATGGACCAATCCTTCAATCTTCCCGTATTATATTTTAAGAAAAAACATCCATTGCAATCATTCATAAAAGCTTAATACTGAAGAAAACTAAATAGCAATCCAAAAATAATATTTTCATCATTAAAAGAAACAATAGCAAATTATGCACAAATGCTAACAGTGTAAGTTCCTAAGTGCATCTGATGGCTTTGTTAAATATTGATATCATAGAAGAGGCCTCCATTATATTTGACAAGTCTTACTGGAACACCCTGATATAAAAACCACTCATATTTATGGTGAAAGAACTGATGTATTGATAGCAATACCTACATTTGTAAGTAGGGTCAAAAATACCTTGGTGCCTATATTAAATTTTAAGAGAGGAGTCTTTGATGAAAAGTAATTACTGGTGAGGGAAAGCTCTGAGTAAAGCTGTTGCAAACATGAACATGTGAGGCAGTCTTTGAGTTCAAGTTCTCCTAGAAACAAGAATGGTAAGAAAGTAAAAAGCAAGAAAAAATAAAGTGAAGCTTAAAAATAGACATCTGAGTCAGCAGTGAAGTCTAGCACCGGGTTTCTTTGAGCAACTCATTACTTCTGTCAGACTAGCTAGGAAGTTCCTCTTTCCTTAGGAAAGAGGTACTAACATCAATATGTCTGGGTACTAACTAACTTACTGGAAGGAAACTTGATAGTTGCAATGTGGGGCAGCTGCACACATTGCAAAGAAGGAGGTATGAATGACTCTGTCCTAGTATTTATTCCTATTGCCCACTTTTATAATTCTTTCTCTCTGTCCTGCATCAAAATATTTCAACATATAATCTTACCACATCATGCAGTTACATAATTTACACTAAGGATAAGACAAATCCTTAAAGGTCCAAATGTTTTAACTGGGGAGGGCCAGATCTACATTTGAGCTTCAGATAGACTTTGCATACTGAATTTTTTGTGTATTGACAATTTTTTTTGCCTGGAAAGGACATCTGTGGCATCACAAATGATTCTTATTAGGGCCTACAAAACAACATTAAGAATTACTGCTGCAGTAGAGAGACTCAAATAAAATTATTTTGGGGAGAGTAATTGTATTTGGGGGAGATAATTCTTCATGGATCTCTTGTGTTTCTACCCTCTTGCAAGCAGAGGTACTGATTGTTTGTTCTGGACTATTTTTACAAAAATGTTTGTATAGCAAATCTTCTTGGAAGGTAAAGAAGTAGTCTCTCCCTCTGGAGCAAAGAAAAGTTTTGCATAAAGCCTTAGATGATACAGAGCATATCTCTCTCTGGAGCCAAGGGCCAATTTGCTTACTGCAATTATGGCAAAAGCTCTGGGCTCCCTAATCTAAGGGATCCTTTCTTATAATGGAGGTCACCACAAGTTCAATTGTCACCTGGATCTCTTAGCATCTTCCTGTGGGAATTGGGGCTCAGAGAACCAGGACAAGAAAATGCTGATACTTTGGCTCTTATATTGCTCTGCACAATCAAGTCCTTCATCTTGCTCAGAAAACCTCATGCCTTCAGCCCAGATAGCATCCATGAACTTATGGCAGGCTAACTGTGCAATATCGTTACCTTCACAATTTTGACCATAAGCATGGGAATACGTTCTGGAAGAGGAAGAATCAAAGACCTCCTGGACAGATTAATAGGATTTGAGTGAAGTCCATGATTGATAGAACCATACTGACCAAAATGCACAGTCAATTGCAGAATAAATGCACAATAAATGGTTCTTCACACCATGGCTCTTGATTAGCAGGGATTGGAAGGCAGTTGAGCACCATATAGTGGGTTAAAAGACTTGTGTCCAAAAAAGTGCTCTAGTCATGGCTAACTCTCCTAAGGAAAGAAGAACTTCCTAGCTAGTCTGATGGCAGCCTCAGGTTTGTCCCACTATAAAAACAAATACCATAATTCTTCCTGGGAGTGCAGAATTTTCCACCCCTTTGGTTAAGCATTGCAGAGATGCATACCTGTACTGAATGTGAGAGGAGAGAAATTTGCAACTACTGGGTGCAGATACCAGGCACAATGTGAGAACGTTGACTGGCTTGCTTAGGAGATGGTGGTATGGGTCATATAATGTTATGTTAAAAAAAGATGGCAACAACCATCTATCTTATGGTTTGGCTTCTTCTGCAATCTCTCATGCCAACCTTAGATCATTCAGATATTTTTGCAGTGGGTCCTGGGAGTGCTATCAGGGAGCTTTGACTCCTGGGTGAGATTCCCTGAGACAGAGAAACTCCCCTGGGAAGCCAGAGAAGAATCTGGCACTAGTGTGATGCTCTCACTACTCTGGGCTGGGTTTACAGGACAGATAAATATGACCCACTTGAGAATGAGACTAAACGAAGAAATTTTAGGTAAATTATTCTAGCCATCCCTGCATCCTAGAAGACTCTTGTAGCCCATTTGTTGGAAACAGGAAAGAACTTAAGAAGAGATGTTATCATGGTAGCGGGACATTGGGGTGGATAGACTCTTTACAAAAGATGCCATTGTGGGAATCTGGCCCAGGCCCGTCAGAGGGCACAAACCCTGCAACCCCAGAGACCAAGGTGGCTGTAACTGCCGAGTCAAGAGGTCCCCAGAGCTGACATAGATGGCACCACTGGTGATGACCTTGCTGCTTAATACAGGGAAAGCCAAATACATGAATTTTACTTGGTTGAGCCTCAACCAGGAGCCACATCACTCAGAAACAAAAGCCAATGTGTCTTGTGTACTGCTGTGGAGACACATTCTCTGTTCATGACCCTGATGCCTCCATTCCCTGTTGCTCAGACCTCAGATGACATAAGGAAAAAGATGGTTAGGGGATGAAGCCAGAATCTCAAACTTCAGGAAGGGGAGGAACTCCACATGCATAACTTTGTTGGAGCTCCAGTCACTATATGACCAACCTGCTTGAGGGGAGAGGGGATGACTTATTTCAGCTACGTGGGTTTCAGAAAGGTTCACAATGGGGAAAGGAAGTGAAATTAGCCTTGATATTGGGGGTGGGAGAGATGACCAAATCTATTTGCTTTACTTGCTGTTTCCACATCTAAATATACAGTAAGAATTGAGGTGTTGTGTGCTTGTACATGCATTCCAGAGGGTTTCTTTCAATGAGGCATGCCTCAGGTAGACAAGTGCTAGTACCTCTGTGACCCTGCAACCGTGACAACCACTTTCAGTTTCTCTGACCAGTGCTGTGGCCAAATGGGGCCTCTGGCAAAGGGAGACACTCTCTACATAGAGACAACCCTCTAGGGTTTTGGACCCCCTTGACACAGCTACAAGACATAACCAGCAGCCATTAGCTTCCTAATGGTACTATGCGCTTTGGTTCAAACCAAATACCTGACCCAGGAGATCTTATGACTGATTTGCTCATTTTGGGTGTGTAAACTCAGACTCAAGGACTCACACTGTGGGATAGGCATGATGATCCTCACTTCTCAGATGGACTTGGAATATTCAAGAATGTGACAGACTCTCTCCTTGACCAAACTCCAGTCAGGGTCCTATGAACAATCTTCCCAACTAGCACAGGCCTCAGCCTTGGCCTGTGAGAATTGCAGACTCTAAGCAGTGAATATTTTATCCTCCCCAAAACTAGGAGACTTGAAGATACACATCTTAGCTTAGGCTGCTATAGAAAAATACCATGAACCTGGTAGTTTAGGCAACAGAAATTTATTTCTCACAGTTTTGGAGGCTGAAAGTCCAAGATCAAAGTGCCAGTTAATTGGGTTCCTAATGAAAAATTTCTTTTTGGTTTGTAGACCATGAGTCCTCACATGGTGGAGAGCGAACTCTGGTTTCTTCCTCCTCTTATAAGGACACTAATTCCATCATGGGGGCTCCACCCTCATGCCCTCATCTAAATCTAATTACCTCCAATAGGCTCCACCTCCTCATACCATCACATTGGGGAGTAGGGTTTCAACATGTGAATTTGAAGGGGTTGGGAGGTATAAACATTCAGTCCATAACAAAACAGTAGCATGGTTTCTAAACTCAAAACCACATCCCAGGATGACCCCAGCCTCAATGTGCACACCTGAGAAAGTTCAGTGCTGCCAGGAGAATTTACTGTTTATTTCAACCAAAACCTGATGGTAGGCAGATAGGTTCCTGAACCACTCTTGGAGTAATGACTTTAGAAAACTTGCAGTTATAAATTCTTTCTGTTTCCCTTTGAGATATAAGTCTTTTACCCTCCAGGGCTATCTTCTCCAGAACCTGAGAGCTATCTCTTTGCAATACAAACACTCAGAGTTAACTCCCTGTGAGAGGGCAGCAGCCTGACTTCCATTAGTCTGGCTAGCAAACCCAGATTAACCAAACCCCTATTCCCTTTTTTTGTAAATGTCCACTTTCCTAACTTTGTCTGAGTCCCCAGCCTCCCTTCTCTTCTCCCTCATTCTCTGTTTAAAACACCCAGTCACCTCTGCACAAGTCAAAGTTGAGTTCAGTACATGCTGGATTCTGTTTTTCTAATATAATAGTTATCACCAAAGAATATCTATCCTTGTCATTTTAACTAGTGTCCAGGTTAATTTTTGTTTAGCTATCTGGATTCTCTTGCTGAACTGACATGGTCCTGATAGTAAGATTAATGACAATTTGTTTGAGTTCACTGCTTGCCAGGGTGCCCATCAGTAGCTTATGTGTGTCAAAGTGGAGACATGGTGGGCACCTATAAATTCTACTAACATGCTCTGATAATTCTCACCCTGATCTTTCCAAAACATGGTCTGTGTGTGAGTAGAAAATGATTACCAAAAGATAAGGTTTTAGGACTAGAATGGGGCACTCCTTCCTTCCTCCCCACCTGCCTGCCTTCCTTCATTTCTTCTTTCCTTCCTTCCCTTCTCTCTCTCTCTCTCTCTCTCTCTTTCTTTCTTCTTTCTTTCTTTCTTTCTTTCTTTCTTTCTTTCTTTCTTTCTTTCTTTCTTTCTTTCTTTCTTTCTTTCTTTCTTTTTCTTTCTTTCTTCTTTTTCTTTCTTTCATGGAGGGAGGGTAATACACCCAGCACCTTGGAAGGGTAGCACATTCTACTCTGAGATGTATAGGGGTGGGAGGAACATTAGTGAACTTTTGATCTAATGATCTTTCAGAACCACCCTGGAGCTTTCCTCAAGAAAAGAGTTGCCATGGTGTGGTTCTCCCAAACTGCTGCAGAGTCCTTACATTTAACTTGTTTCTGAGTCTAATATGCCCCTCTGATGGCTTTGACTACAGTTTGATCACCACTGTACTTAACCTTACAGAGAAGTTTACTGAAAGCACAAGGAACTGGCACCTGCTTCCCAGATCTTTCCTATTCCCATTGCTAGTCAAGTCATGAATGATAGATGCCACTCAGAAGGATGCATAAACAAACAGCACAGGTTTCACTGACAGCCCTCAGGCAGAACCTACAACAACAATGACTAGAATCAATTGTTCCAACCAAATTGGGAATCTTGGGGTTACTGGATAACCATGAGGACATGTTGGAGACCCTGTCAACACATGCCTCCCAAATGGTCCACTTCCAGGGACCCTGAAATTTCAAATAGCACTTTCTTTCTAAGGGCACCATATACATCCCTGAAATAGTATGTAGTCATTGCGTCGAAGTCAGCCATTAATGTGTTTCTTTCCAGAAAACATGATGACTTATACCACAGAGATGGTCAGGAGACCTCCAAGTGTTTAGGGAAATACCATCAGTGTATCATGCCAATCTCAGATGGCCATAAAGGGCTTTTTCACATGAGGCTACTAATGGTTACTTGGGGAAGTTTTGTGGAGGGATTACTTCCTTGATATTTATGAACATACTACAGGCAATTATTCCTAGAATGGGAGTCATCCAATTAGAAGAAGTGCTAAAAATCTGTCCCTGACATTATTCCAGTGGTCAGTGGTGACCTAGACCCTGGAAGGCATTCAGTTTCATCTTAGCCAGGGTCATTAGAGTAGTGAGTTCCTCCTTGTGGAGCCAGGGCAGAGTTGGTACAATCACTAATTCATCTTGCTGTGCCTGGATTAATGCCACAGGCCAATGGAAAAGATCAATATAGAAGACTGAGGGGAAAACCACCTGGCATTCTTGTGCGTCGGGTGGGGGTTGGGGAGCTGATCGTTTACGGCACATGTTCAGATGACTGTGTTCACGACACTGAAGCACAAGGTTGAGGTCAACACTGCAGACTGACCTAGTCTGCCTTCTTGGAGTCTTTTGGAAGGTTTCCTTAATTGGGTGCTGTATGAGACAAATTGAATGGATTTTGTCCCACCCTTTTCAGGTCATATTAATCAGAGTGGCTGACAGAGTGGCTTACTCTTAGGAAATTTTGCCAAAAACCAAGACAGTGCAGAAACAAGCAGTGTTTATAATCAAAGACAATTCCTTATGGGCTGCTCACATTTCTGCTTATCTTGCAATAAAGCAGAGGTACTGACTGCCTTTGTTGCATAATATCTTTGTTCCAAAATGTCAAGGATGTTTTCATAGTAATCAGTCTTGGAAGATAGAGATAGCATCTCCGTCAAGAGCAAAGGGCATGTTTATTTACTGGCCATTATAAACGAGTTATGTTCCCAAAGCTCAGATTCTTCTCCTGCAGTGTGACCCACTATATATGTAGGCATCACCCAGCCTCGTCATGCTGCTCTGAGGGAATTAGGGCTTGTGGAAACAGATGCAAGAAAATGCTGACATTCTGACTGACCATTACTTTTGTGAGTAAAAACGCCTTTTATCCCCAATCCAGGAATCTTATGTCTCAGCCAGCATTCATGAACCTGGCAGCCTAAAATTTTAGCTTGCAGGTAGAGTAAATTAATAAACATTTCACAATTCTTGACATATGTTTGTTTTCTATGATTTGTTTTTCTGTCAAGTCATTTATTTCAACAATTTTTATTTATTAGCTAAGTAGGGGCAGGACAGAGTAACGAATTGGGGCTTACAGAGAAGTATTAAATATTAAACAAAAATATCCTGTTCTTTAGAAGCTTACCATATTCTACATATATTTATTAACTCATTTAGTAAACAAATATTGATTGTTGATAATGCTCTAAAAGTTATAGGAATACATATGTTTCTCTGGAGTTAAACATACATTTTGGTTCACTTACTTCACTGTGCTAATAGCTAAGCTGAGGAAAAGATAAATATCCGGTGCTTTGCATGTTTACCTGACCGTAGCAGACTTACTGCAGTCTGGTTAGGTAGCACAGAAGTTTGGGGCTGGGGGGATAAACTAACAACCTTGTACAACTTATTTCAGGTCCTCTTGGCCTCTGTTTTTTATTTCAGCCACTCTTCTGTAAGGGATTCACCCAATTTTACTCAAATGAAACATGATAGTACCTTTCCATGTACCTCTCACCTGCCTAGAGCTTCCCATTTAACACTGAGGCACAGGAGACCTTGAGAAGCACAGAATGGGAAAGTGTGAACATCCTGGGGCCTAAGTGAGATCATGTCCTGTGGGGGAAACCTTTGACCAGCAGAGTCAAGAAAGGGCAGATACATTTGTACCCCTTTCTCCCTCAACACAACCCAGTCCATGGAATATCCTGTAGTTCTATATCATGCTGGAAGATATTCTGATGAGAGCAGTGGCAGGTAACGGGTGGCAAACATCTGAGAAATGTGTCTTTGTTTTGACTCACTCCTTTCCGAGCCTCCCTCCTAATCCCCAGAGATTACATACCAATAAAGTTCTATCATGTACGTTTTTGGTTGGGGTTGTGCTTTTTGGAGAACATGGAGAAAGAGAGGTGTGTTGTGAAAGATGTAGTATGTAAGTTGAGTGTGGCCACACACAAATATTGGGGTATGTGCTAACTGAAAGAAAGAGCAAAACCAACTGCATCAGGGGAAAAGAAAGAAGGTGTGTGTGAGAAATGGCAAGCTGAATTTGATTGCAGGGTTTTATGTATAAAAGTCGGTTATGGTAATTCTGCTCTGAGATTCTGACCATTTTGATGGAGGGATTTATGGTCCCTTTACAGAACCTACATGGCAGAGATCATTGTAAGCAGGGTTTTAAGAATATCAAGTCAAAATTCAAGAAAATCAAATAACTGAAAAATGAAGACAGACCATCAACAAGGATTAGCAGCAAAGAAAGTAAATGTCCTCTTCAAAATCCGACACCTTTTCTGTCACCTTACGTTCAGCCTTGTTACTTTCAAATAATAGCCTGGAAGAGATTCTGCTGTAAATCTCACTAGCTCCTCTGGGTTCTTTAGCTGTCTTCCATACAGTTAATGTTTGCTTTGACCTGTCCTAGCACCACAGAAGGTAGATAGAATAGGAGGTGGTGGGAGAAAGAAGGGGAGCTCTACACAAACTTGCTTGAGTGGTTCTTCCTCAGTCCCATGAAGATAAGGAGGTGAATGGAAGAAGAAACAACTGACAAGAAGAGACATCGTGAGCAGGAAAGATAAAAGTCAGGCATTTAAGAGACAATTAGGACTTTGTTGACTGTTTCTTTTGCTGTGCAAGTCTTTTATCTTGATGAAATCCCAATAGCTCATTTTTGCCCTTGCTTCCCTTGCCTTTGGCGATGTTTCTAGGAAGAAGTTGCTGTGGCTGAAGTCGAAGAAGTTGCTGCCTGTGTTCTCCTTTAGGATTTTGATGGACTCCTGTCTCTCACATTGAGGTCTTTCAACCATTTTGAGTCTATCTTTGTGTGTGGTGTAAGGAAATGGTCCAGTTTCATTCTTCTGCATGTGGCTGCCCAAATTTCCCAACACCATTTGTTGAAGAGACTGTCTTTTTTCCATTGGACATTCTTTTCTGCTTTGTCAAAGATTAGTTGACAATAGAAAAAAAAAGAAGAAGATAGCAGGAGGGGAAGAATGAAGGGGGGAAATCAGAGGGGGAGACGAACCATGAGAGATGATGGACTCTGAAAAACAAACTGAGGGTTCTAGAGGGGAGGGGGCTGGGGGGATGGGTTAGCCTGGTGATGGGCACGTTCTGCATGGAGCACTGGGTGTTAGGCACAAACAATGAATCATGGAACACTACATCAAAAACGAATGATGTAATGTATGGTGATCAACATAACAATAAAAAAATTTAAAAAAAGAGACAATTAGGATGACAGAAGATTCACTAGGGATACTTCCAAACTTAAACCCCAAGTTAGCAACATAGGACCTTCAAAGGATAAGGAAATATGAAGGGAAGTATATGGTGGAATAAAACAAAACAAAACAAACAAAAACAAACAAATTCTGGGCCACAGGGAAAATACCTATAAAAGTATATTCAACCTCATTAGTAAACAAAGAACAACAACATAAAAAGGTACCTTAAAAATAGCAAATTGTTTACTACAGCTTTGTACTATAACTTAAAGTCTGGAGTTGTGATGTCTCCCACTTTGCCTTTCTTTTTCAAGATTGCTTTGGCTACTCTAGGTCTTTTGTTGGAGTTACAGAGTATAATGCTAAGCAAAATAAGTCAGTCAAAGACAAATGCCATATGATTTCATTCATATGTGGAAATTAAGAAACAAAACAAACAAGCAAAGGAAAAAAAGAGATAGAGAGACAAACCAAGAAACAGACTCTTAACTCTAAAGAACAAACTGATGGGCAACAGAGGGGAGGTGGGTGGGGGGTGGGGGAAATAGGTGATGGGGATTAAAGAGGGTACTTATCATAATGAGCATTAAGTAATGTATAGGATGTTTAACCACTATATTGTACATCTGAAACTAATGTAACACTGCATGTTAACTACCCTGGAATTAAAATAAAAAATAAAATAAAATAAAATAGCAACTTTTAAAAAAATAATAGTTCTAGTAAGTTTGACCTATGAGCCAAGTCTCTTTCTTGCATTGATTTTTGAAAATTGTTTGCTAAAATGTTTTGGGAAACATTAAAAATGTTCTATACTCAACTCACATTATTGAATGCCTAGAACTATATATTTATAGCTAGCATTTATTAAATACATACTATATTTAAAATGCTGTGCTGATTGTTTTCCAAATGTTATGTCTTTCCATTCTCTTCCACCCTGGAAAGTAGGGAATATTTTTTTTTGCTCTAAAGATTTTATTTATTTATTTGAGAGAGAGAATGAGAGAGAGAGAGAGAAAGCATGAGAGGGGGGAGGGTCAGAGGGAGAAGCAGACTCCCTGCCGAGCAGGGAGCCCGATGCGGGACTCGATCCCGGGATTCCAGGATCATGACCTGAGCCGAAGGCAGTCGCTTAACCAACGGAGCCACCCAGGAGCCCAAAAGTAGGGAATATTTTGATCTCCAATCTTCAGACCAAGAAATTGAGGCTTGGTGATGCTAAGTAATTTGCACAAGTTCAAATAAATTTTAAGTGATGGTGTCAGAACTGACTTCAGAATTATCACTTTTAACTACTCACTACATAGGTTTTATCTTAATTTATAGCATATCTAAAGATAATGCTGATATGTCAATGATTATAAAGATATTCTAAAAGCACACAAAATAATTAGAAACAATGTTTATGTTCAACAACAGAGGACTACATATATGTTTTCCTTTGGAGCATTATAAAGTCTTTGTAAATAATTTTAATGGAAAAACAACTAACAAAAGTGATACGATATTCATTATACAGTCAGTTTTGCTATACTGCTTGCTTTGAAAATATGAATTTGTTCCAATAGGATTGATATATTGGGAACAATGAGAGCATAATAGTTTTGTGTGTGTTGATGCTCAATTTCATCTATAAGAAGGACTAGGCAAATGTAGAAAACTGCACTCTGATGAACTGAGCTTCATCAGAACACACAGCATGCACAAACACACATATCCACTAGCTACCTCAGTTTACCTCTCCTATAGGAACAACACGCATCTACCTCTGCTGATTCAACTTCGATCCGATTCAGCCTCCCATCCCCCATCCACTACTTCACCTCACTCACAAGCTGTAGCTCTTCTGAAGCCCCTTCCAGAAGCAAATTTAGACCTTTCTGAAGGGAAAGTACCATTTTAACTATGGTATTATGTATCTTGTAATCATTTACAGTGTAAAACTCTGCCACTACTTTTATTAGATTCCTCTCTTTTTATAACTTAGCTCTAACAAAGTCATTGAGTGGTGTGACCCTAGCTCAATTTTGATCTTAAGCCCTGTTTTGTTTTGTTTTTTAATGGTATGACTTTGCATAGCAGAGGGATGTTTAGGAACACCTATGTTGCATTATAACAGAACTGACTGTACAATGGAATTCTATATATAGTGTATCAAATATGTGTATAGAGTAAAATAATGGAAGCAATCAAAATACTGAATGATTATTTCTTGGTGTTCCCATTTCTCTAAGATTTCATGGCCAGTGGCCATTTCTGGTATTCCTCTAAAAAATTCCATTTACTTCATCTTTTTTCTTTTCTCTGTTAAATCCGCATTACTCTCATTATAAAAAAAAATTAAGATGGGCTAGAATCTTATTTTTTAAGTAAAAAGACCTTTTATCTTCTAGTAATAAAAGTAAAATGCTAAGTGACCCCATAGCTTAAAAGCCAGTGGTATTCATATTTTCAACTGTCCCTATAGATCACTGTGAGAGAGACTATCATTACAAATTTATATCAGACATTATAGAAGAAAACAGTGGTTCAGTTTTGGAAGATGAGCACATAGGAACGAAAGTAACCTCAGCTTCTAATACATACATATACCAATATGTATGTGGGCTAATGATTGTTTGCTTTAAAACTATTGCTGATCTAACTGGTGTAAGGTGGTATCTCAATGTGGTTTTGATTTGAATTCCCCTGATGGCTAATGATGATGAACATTTTTTCATGTGTCTGTTAGCCATTTGTATGTCATCTTCAGAGAAGTGTCTGTTCATGTCTTCTGCCCAGTTTTTGACTTGATTATTTGGTTTTTGGGTGTTGAGTTTGAGAAGTTCTTTATAGATCTTGGATACCAGACCTTTATATGTAGTGTTATTTGCAAATATCTTCTCCCATTCCATGGGTTGCCTCCTTGTTTCGTTGACTGTTTCCTTTGCTGTGCAGAAGATTTTTATCTCAATGAAGTGCCAAAAGTTCATTTTTGCTTTTGTTTCACTAGCTTTTGGAGATGTATCTTGAAAGATGTTGCTGTGGTCGATGTCAAAGAGGTTATTGCTTATGTTCTCCTCTATGATTTTGATGGATTCCTGTCTCACATTGAGGTCTTTCATCCATTTTGAGTTTATCTTTGTGTGTGGTGTTAGAGAATGGTCAAGTTTCATTCTTCTGCATGTGGCTGTCCAATTTTCCCAGCACCATTTATTGAAGAGATTGTCTTTTTTCCATTGCATATTTTTTCCTGCTTTGTTGAGGATTATTTGACCATAGAGTTGAGGGTCCATATCTGGGCTCTCTATTCTGTTCCATTGGTCTATATGTCTGTTTTTGTGCCAGTACCATGCTGTCTTGGTGATTACTGCAATATAGCTTGAAATTGGGCAACAGGGCAAGAAACAACAAGTGTTGGAGAGATTGTGGAGAACGGGGAACCCTCTTATCCTGTTGGTGGGAATGCAAGTTGGTACAGCCACTTTGGAAAACAGTGTGGAGGTGCCTCTAAAAATTAAAAATAGAGCTACCCTATGACCCAGCAATTACACTCCTGGGTATTTACCCCAAAGACACAGATGTAGTGAAAAGAAGGGCCATATGCACCCCAATGTTCATAGCAGCAATGTGCACAAGAGCCAAACTGTGGAAAGAGCTGAGATGCCCTTCAACAGATGAATGGATAAAGAAGATGTGGTCCATATATACAATGGAATATTACTCAGCCATCAGAAAGGATGAATACCCAACTTTTACATCAACATGGATGGGACTGGAGGAGATGATGCTCAGTGAAATAAGTCAAGCAGAGAGTCAATTATCATGGTTTCACTTATTTGTGGAACCTAAGGAATAGCATGGAGGACATTAGGAGAAGGAAGGGGAAAATGAAGGGGGGAAATCAGAGGGAGAGATGAACCATGAGAGACGATGGACTCTGAGAAACAAACTGAGGGTTCTAGAGGGGAGGGGGGTGGGGGGATGGGTTAGCCTGGTGATGGGTATTAAGGAGGGCACATACTGCATGGAGCACTGGGTGTTGTACGAAAACAATGAATCGTGGATCACTACATCAAAAACTAATGATGTAGTGTATGGTGACTAACTAAAAATAAAATAATAAAATAAAATAAAATAAATAAAATAAAAATAAATAAAAATATTGCTGCGCTCTTAGTTAAAAAATTACAAGATTTCTGGTATAATATCCTGAAACTCTAAGAATTAAATCTTATTCAATATTTCTTCCAGATTATTTGCTTACAAGTTACCCTTCTGGGACTATCCTAACCTAACAGAACTTGAAAAAAAATGTTATACTGCAAGATTTTTATTTGAACATTGAAACATTAGGTATTTTTTTAAAGTAGTGACCACTGATGATGGAGGACTGCTTACAAGTCAAATAACTTACTTTAAGGTGACAAATAAGGCTCACTAGTATCACATAGAAGTCCCACCTACCTAAAATTTCAATGAAGCACATATATTATGGTGTTTGCTCTGCTTTGCATTTTTCTGTGCTTTCATCATTGGTAAGTCCCATTAACTCAAGTCCTGATGCTCTCAGGATGGGTGGTGTGGTTCAGAGAATGTGATGTATGTGAGCTAAAATCTTGAAGTCCTCACTTCAGAAACTTACTTTACAAAATTGAATGTCTCTAAGAATGCATAGTATTAAATACTGTGTAAGTAGCCCCTTAAAAGACTGATCTTTATGGCCAGTTCTCTTGTTCTTTTATATGATGTCAAAAAAAATCTTCCTCACATCAGTGTGTCTTTATTGCATTCTGAGGTAGTGGGCTGTAACCTTGTTCCAACCTCCTGTAAATTTAACAACATTAAGATCAGAGAGAATTGTAGTGGCCAGATTTTATTTTTACACCTCCTCAGATAGTACTTTAAAAGGTGATCTTCACCTTCCTTCCCAGAGAGCACCCAATTGAGGCCATATATGTATTTTAACCACACTTAAGTGCAGGGTCATTTATGCAAATCTGCTTTCTCACATATCACTCAAGACCAACAAATGGTACCATGACATAAATCAACAATACTCATGTCAATCAAAAATAATTTCTTGAGCTCTGAAAACTCATATAAAATGAGACGACTGTCATCCAGTAGGAGAGAAAGACAAATCTGAGAAAAGAGAATTATTAACACAAGCCAAACAGGAATTCCAAAGAAGTTTTGCAATCTCTGTGTGCTGTGCACTAGATGGGTTTTTTAATATCAGCTTTGCCATTAACTGGTGTAAGAGAATTCCTTGTTTATAAAATTGTAATAAATAATACCTAAGACCCAAGGGTGATATGAGGCATAAATAAGAGAACTATGTGAATATACTCAATGCAGCACCTGTCACCTTCTGGTGGTTCTGCATCTGTGCTCATGTGGAAGAGAAAGATGGGGTTGGTCACATCAATTTCAGAAGCAATTGTGATGGAACCAAATGAGGTATTATCACTACACTAGCAATAGGCTTCAACGCTGGGATAAGTTTGTCGAATAAATGTTCCTAGAGAGGTTTATGTACTTCTGTGAATCATGTCTTAAATGACCCCCCGCTAGAAACAAAAATAGTAAGTCATTCATTTAACTGATTTGCATGAGTGCTTATCATATTCTGGACATTTTTTCTAGGCACTGGGAACAAATTAGTTAATAAAATAATCATTAACATTCCATTTTGGGGTTAAATTCTAGTCCAGTATAAGCTAGTGCAAATGAAATGACATTATTGTCACGAAGACAATGCAAATATTTCAATGGACATGCTATGGTCTGAATGTGTCCATCAAAAATTCTTATGTTGGAATCTTTACTTACCAAGGTGATGGTGATTAGGAGGTGGTGCCTCTGGGAGGTAATTAGGTCATAAATGTAGAGTTGTCAGGATTGGGATTAGTGGCTTTATAAAAGAGTCCACAGACAGCTTCCTTGCCCCTTTTACCATGTGAGGATACAACAAGTTCACAACACGGAAGAGGGTCCTCACATGACCATGCTGACACCCTCATCTTGGACTTCCAGACTCCAGAACTCTGAGAATCACTTTCTATTGTTTATAAGCTATTTGTTCTATGATGTTTTGTTATAGCAGTCTGGATGGACGCAGACAGACCATGTACACAAAACATATGCATACACACAAAAACAGTGACCACAGCCACAATTATGACATTTGGGCTCCAGCTTCAGAAACAGCAATGATGGGTGGCTTAACTCTTCTAGGATATTTTGAGACAGAAAAAAACTAGTACAAGGCCAAGATAAAATTCAAAGACACACCTGGACATCGGGGGCTGCATGTAAGACCAACCCTCCCAGAGAAGACTGTAAGAAGCTGCACAGCACACCCTGAGTCTATAGACCACTGAAAGACACTTCCATTACAGGTAGGACTTGGCAATCCATGCGCTTGGGTGACCGGATCTGTGATACCACGGGTGTCCCAGCAAGACAGAATTCACAACTGGCCAACGCATTATCTGGTTTGAATGTAGTTCAACAAATGTTCAAGTAATTACATAAGTATGTGTGCTTAATATTTAGTGGAAACACACACACACACACACAAAACACAAAAAAACAAGAGCATACTTATAACTCATACTGCTTGTATTACTAGCTAAATAGGAGGAATACAATAGTCATAACAGTAATGACAAGAGCAATCATAATTCTGTGATAAAATATAAGCTAATAGTTAGAAAACACTGATGAAGGAGACATTTTTATAGAGATGTAAATGACAAATTAATTTAAAAAGAAAATAAAAAAAAATGGATACCTTTAAATTCCTTAAGTGTCCTCCTGAAAAGACATATCAGGCTAAAATAATTTTTTTCAAAGGTCCATTTTACATTGAAGAACAGATAATATTTGTGATGGTTATTTTTGTGAGTCAACCTGACTAGGCCATGGGCTGCCCAGATATTTGGTGAAACATTATTCTGGGAGTATCTGTGAAGTTTTGGATGACATTAATATTTCTTTGGTAGACTGAGTGAAGCAGACTGCTCTCCCTAATGTGGGCCTCATTTAATCAATTGGAGGCCTGAACATAAAAAAAAAAAAAAAAGGCTGAGTAAGAGGCAAGACTTCTTGTCTGACTCCTTAACCTGAGGCATCCACCTTTTCCGGCCTTTGAACTTGAACAGAAACATTGGCTTTTGCTTGAGCTTGCTGGTTTTCCAACTGAAACTATATTATCAGTACTCTGCCTCTATAATTGCATGAACCAATTCATTATAATAAATCTATATCTATACCATCTACCTATCTATCTAGAGAGATACATCCTAATGGTTCTGATTTTCTGAAGAATATTAACAATATTTATCTTA
This sequence comes from Callorhinus ursinus, assembly GCF_003265705.2. Lineage (NCBI taxonomy): Eukaryota > Metazoa > Chordata > Mammalia > Carnivora > Otariidae > Callorhinus > Callorhinus ursinus. The sequence goes on from NW_027397079.1 coordinate 5,282,740, forward strand.
TAAAAATACATAACTGGATCTGAATAGTTCAAAAGAAGAAAAAAATAAAGTGGGATAAGATAGTACATGGCAAAAAAATGAAGATGTTCACATGTGAACAGAATAGAAATCAAAGATGCAAAAGTCTTAACTAAATATATTAATAAAATATAGCAGTGTGTGTTGAAGTACATGTGTGTCTATGAGTCTGTGTGTGTCTGTGTATTCCCGAAAATTTTAATACAGTTTCAAGCTTTCATAACTTCTGAAGTATAAATTCTACAAAGTTAAGATAACCATTATTTGAATTAATTTAAAATTTAATTATTTATACTTCTTAATCAGTTATATGGGTGATATTTTAATAATGTGTCTTCAGTTCTTTCTTTGTGTGCTTTCAATTGGAAAATGTGAATTAGCCATCTTTGAGATTGCTGATTCTTTCCCCAGTTGTGTTATACCCACTAATGAATCTTTCAAAGACATTCTTTATCTCTGTCATCATGCTTTTCTCTTCCAGCATTTCCAGCTGATTCTCCTAATTTCCATCACTCTGCTGAAATTCTCCACCTATTTATACGTTTCTTTCTATTTTTTCTACTAGAGTCTTTCATATATTAATCATTATTTTAAATTGTAATTATTTTAAATCATATAATAGTCCAAACACCTGGGTCATATTTGAACCTGGTTCTATTGACTATTTTACCTCTTGAGATTTTTTTTTCCCTTCTTTGTATATCATGTAATTTTTGAAAGGTGGGCATTTTGTGAAGGGCAGTGTAGCTTGAGGTAAATAATATGTATGTCTGGGCATAAGAGGTGTCTCCTCTTGCCAAGCCTTTAGTTTGGAGCATTGAATCTGTCTGTCCCCAGGTTCTGCCTCCACTTCAGCATGCACTGCTGTTACTTGTTAAATGATTCTTATTAGCCTAGTGGGGCAGAGGGAGTCTCTTTCTACTGTTCAGGCTCAGCATCAGATTTAGGCAGGTAACATGTCCTTGGGTCTCAGTAGAGGTTTCTTAATTGTCTGATCTCAGGGTATTTTTATGCTCCCCCCGCCCACGAGAGAGGGTTAAGGTTTTGTTTGTTTTCTTTTGTCTGTTACTTTGTTTTCAGTTCCTTTTGCCTGTCTCTACTAGGTCTTCACTCATTCCCTGAAGGTTACAGAGTTTTCTTCCTTCCCATAGCAGTTTAAAGCTTTTGTTCCATAGAGAAGACAGGGAGGAAGGATTTATATGGGGCTTCATGCTGTTCCCACAGCAGTTGCCCTTTTCCTTCCCCAGACCTGGACTAAGAGAAAGAGACCTCTCTCCTGACTATTGACCAGTCCTCCTTTTGACCCAGTGGAGTCTGTGCAGAAAGGATGCAAGCAGGTGTAAACCCTGTTTCAGTTGCCCCCGAGGACTCTGTTCTCCCACACTAGCTTACACCTGGCTTTTCATTATATGTTAAAAAGTTTGATGGAATTAATCCTATTGGATGGTAAAGAGTCTGATGTCAGTCCTGGTGAGCAAATACTTGTCACCCTGTCTCTCTCTGGAGCTGCCTGTCTTTCCACAGATTTCAGCTCTCAAGTGGGTTAAAGAAAAGTTGTGATTTTGTGGATTATATAGCACTTTAAATAGGTTATGCATATAGTTGTAAGAGTCAGAACAATGCATTATTCCACTTTTCTATTCCAACAGAAATCAAAATGATTATTTTTTATAACTAATAACTTTTAAATCTTTGTTTCAGGGCCCCTAATTGAAGATAGGAAAACTTGAAAACATTAAAATTAAACTTTTAAAAAAAATTACAAAATTTCAAAATCTACAAAATCTCAAAATAAATTTTTAAAAAATGTATACCAGTTATACATTTGAAGCTATTAAAGCTTAAAATTGCATGATTGTTTGTATATATGTGTATATATTCACACACACATACACACATATAGCTTATTAGGTCCATAAGTCTGCTGTAACAAAGGCATAGCTTAAAATAACAGAAATTCATTCTCTTTCCGCTCAGGAGTCTGGAAGTCCAAAATCAAGGTGGTGGTAGGCCATGCTCTCTGAAGCATCTAGGGAATAATCAGTTCCATGATTTTCTCTGCATGTGGTATTTTCTGATAATCTTTTGTCTTTCTTGGCTTGTATATGGAACACCTCACTTCCTGGCCTCATCTTCACATGGCTTTTTTCTTTTGTGTGTCTGTTTTTCCATTTCTTCTGCTTTTCTTATAAGGACAGTAGTCACATTTGATCATCCTATTCCAGTATGGTCTCATCTCAAACTAACAAATTACATGTGCCTTGACCTCATTTCCAAATAGTTAACATTCTGAGGAACTGGGGCTTAGAACTTCAACCTATCTTTGCAGGACAAAATTTAACCCATAACACATATACCCACGTACACAATGATGGCAGGGTTGTTCCCTCTAGGACTGCAAACATGGTTCAACATTAAATAATACATCAGTATAACTTGTTTGCTTCGATATTCATATAATCATCTTATTTGACGATGGAGGAACCATTACATTTATATTTCCCTATCTTGCAGTGATACTTTATCTAAAATAGGTCATCTACTAGAAATCTTTCTCAAATAGCTTATTATTTATGAAACTTTAGGAGCACTCCCACTAGGATAAAAAGGGAAAATAAATGTCAGCCAATCTCCCTCTTAGTATGAGGTATTGTTCTGGAGTTCTTTAACAACTTCAGTAAAACCAAGCTAACTTGCATAAAAGTTAAAGAAGAAGAAATCTTTTCATTAATTCAGATGATCCTATATATTTTCTAGAATTTTATGTAGACTCATCAATATATATAAATATATGTAATTTTTTCAACGTCAGTCATGCCTCAGAAAAGTATAGAAAACACTGGTTTAAGGAAGGAGAATGTCACTGACTGCAGTTCTTTTATTACACAGATTATAAAATAGCAATTAATAAAATAAAAACAGCAATAAAAGAGAAACATAGTTAATGAAATCTTATTTGTTCCAAGTGGTTATTATTTATGGTTTAACCATCAGAAAAGGCTGAGAACTGAGATTTAGAATCACATAATGCAAGTCAGAAATAAGGGCCAATCTTTTACTATAAATAGCTGTATCTAGAAAGGTATACTCAGCAGTACTCCAGCTGGATGGTATGGGTTAGGACTCTAAACATCCATTTAGTCACACCTCTGTGTAATGCTTCTGTTTTATATATTCAAGTGTAAGCACACTGTAAGAAAGCACATCTATTACACTATAGATTTAATTTGTCATATCATTTGCTGTCTTCCTATAGCCCAAAGATTAACCATAAATATTATTAAAGAGACAAATTGATCTTGGTGGATACAACTAATTGTGTAGCTACTATTTTAGCATCCAGGTGTGCACTTTTAAATCTTGACAAACTATGACACAGAACGCTCGATGTTTCACTTTGGGTTATGAGTCTGCATTGAGAAAATTTAAGAGGCTGGGAGGTAAACTCCAGGACATGGACCATGGCTGAGGCATTGGCTGTGCTGAACACCAGGACTTGTTGTGTTAATTATGGGCAGTGGTCAATTACCCACACCAATGATCCCTTTTATTGCAGCAGAAAATAAAAAATTTCAATACTTAGATCACTTACAAGTCAGGTTGATCTTGAGTAAGAGCATCTTCGAATATGAAGGACAAAAAAATAACCCTTTAATTACCATGTTTATGTCTCCTTTTTTAGTTACCCAAAGAAAGTAAACACACTTAAGTGCATCTTAGCAATTATAGCCTGCTTTTCAGACTCTGTTTAATTATGAGTGAATCAATCAATATGCCTCTATTCACTGCCTCATTTCAATACTTTACACCAGTTTTAGAACTGAACAGTTCCTATAGACTTGGGCTTGTATTTCCTGCTTATATAGCTATTCTAATGATTAAAAATGATTAAATATAAAAATGCATCATTCTCTTGCATTTTCCATGGTATTGCCTTCTCCCCAAGCCATTGAATGCCTATCCTTTGTTTATACACATCACATAGCCATCCCTGCAGAAAGATGGCATGATTTCACTTACCTGTCCAGAATGACTCTCTGACATATGCCTCAATGCCCACAATTTCTCTCATAAGAGGCCAACACTTTCACTTTCTCCTTAAAGCTGAAAATTTAAAAACTAAACAATTTAGTGTATGCTAATATCTGCTATGCCACAGGGAAACTGCTAAGGACCTTGGACCCAGAGGGTGTCAGGCTTTTCCTGGGATTGCACACATACTGTAGGCATGTTCCCATTTTTCCTATATAGCAACTAACTTTTCTATTAAATTTAGAGTCCTGTTTTGACATCCACACTCTCTTTTCAAAAAACAAGCCAGAATTATCCAAAAGACAAAAGAAAACAAGTGGTGGTGAGGTTGTGGACAGAAGGAAACTCTTGCACACTTTTGGTGTGAATGTAAATTGAGAACAGTCATTATGGAAAACAGGACTGAGGTTCCTTAAGAAATTAAAAATAGAACTGCCCTACAATCCAGCAATCTCGCGGCTTCACTGCTGGGTATATATCCAAAAGAAATGAAGCCACTCTCTCAAAATGATATATGAACCCTCTTGTTCACTGCAGCATTATTCACAATAGGCAAGACATGGAAACAACCTAGTGTCCTTGACAGAGGAATGGATAAAGACAATGTACTATATACATACAATTATTCAGCCATAAAAACAGGAAGGAAATACTGCCATTTGTGAAAACACGGATGAACCTGAGGACACTATGTTAAGCGAAAAAAGCCAGACACAAAAAGAAAAATACTGTATGATCTCATATGTAGAATTTTAACAGTCGAACTCATAGAGCCAGAGACTATAATGGTAATTGCTGGTGGCAGAATGGTGGGGAAAATCAGATGCTGTTCTCAAGGTAAAAACTTTCAGTTATAAGATTAATGAGTTCTGAAACAAAAAAAGATTAATACGTTCTGGAGATCTAATGTATACCATTGTGTACTTTAAATCTGCTAAAAGAATACGTTTCTCAAGTGCTTTCTGCTGTTTTTACCACCACCAAAAACAAACAAAAAGGTAACTATGTGAGGTGATGAGTGTATTAGTCAACTTAATTATGATAATCTTTTCAAATGTATATGTATATTAAATCATTATGTTATGCACCATAAATATATATTTTAAAAACCTACCCTCCTATTAAAAAATAAATAAGCCAGGTTGACAATGTTTTCTTGGACATCAAATTTGGAATTGTTCTTTAATGGAGGCCAGCTCTACTGATGAACTAGAACTTAACATTTTCCCCGAATCTTGTAATTCCAGCTTTATTTACTGCTAGCCAGACTTGGTGCATACCTACAATGGCTTATCTATAATTATGGCCTCAAAATGCGAAGAGAAGATATTAAGGTAAGTATTAGGTCAGATGAAGACATTTGCCTTGTGAAATAATATACCCAAGAAGTTCTTTTATCATTCCTTCTAGGGAGTGTGTAAATATTGTCTATCATATTCTGTGATTGATACTTGACTAATTACTATTTTATTGTTATTCATTTGTTTTCTTTTGTCATTTTGATTTGTTCAGCATCTTCTTTGTTCTCTCCTGGATACTAGAAAAACATGTAAAGAGAAACATAAATCTCATCCTGTTCTCTTATTTTAAATAGAGATATGATTAGATCATTTAGCTAGGAAGTTTTTTGAAATGGAGTAAAATCCCAAACCCAATGCTGTCTCCATGACTGTGTTGCTTCTCTGCTATGCAGAACTGATATCATACCAATCATGTATGTTTTATTCATGTCAATGTTTTGCATGCTGAAAACAGAGAACAACTGGCAAAGGCGCTGAAGAAAACTCACTCACAGTATGTCTCCAGTGAGTAGCGCACTTTCTGGAAAACGGTACTTGTGCAAGATTTGTGAGTGCCTGGAGACAAAATTGAATCCAGTAGTCAAGATAAAGCAGAGGGCAACAGAACTGTTTCTGTCTGCCTTGTCTTTGGACTTGATAGTTTCTACCACTGTGTTCCTACAGACTCCTCCTACCACTCATCCTAAGATTGCTAATAAATTTTCCTTAATTAAAAATACAGATAAACACAGGTGTCAGACCTCTGACATTAACTTTGCTCTTTCCTCTCTCACTCCACAAAGCAAAACCTATTCATAATGACTAACCAAATTTCTCATGCTCCAGGCAGAGCAAACTTCATTCTTTCTTTGATTGAAAATCAACTTAAAAGCCAACCTTAAATTTGTAATATTTTGACAGGTTGTTGTGAATCCCCCAAATGCAATGAACAATGAAATAAAATTTTCCCTGGGGAACCAAATTCATGAAGAGAAGATATTGAAGATCTTTTGTTAGGTGAGAGAAGAGTGAAGTCCAAACTAGCAAGCATTTAAACTAGTAGAAATAATGAACGGAAAAGGATTCTTCAAAACAGATATTTTAATCTGCTATATTATGTTATGCTAGATTATATGCTACAAAGTGCATAAAACTTTTAACTTTTCACACCAAATATGGAAGAGAGCACTTTTTTATTTATCGGCCTATTTAATACTGTAGACATCATTTCCTACTTAGTTTGAAATATGTTCGGTAATTTCGTCATCACACACATGCACAGACATATACCCTATTCTGTCTGCATAAAATGCTAATACATCTTTTTACTTATCACCATGGGAGGTATTCTAGAAGCAGGGATCCTTAATCTTAAAGGTTCTGAAATTTGGACTTTACACAAACAAACCCCACATTTTTCTTAGAAAATGTAATTTTAACATTGTAGACAGAGAGTTGACATTAAAACGGGCTGTTTTTTGGGGCGCCTGGGTGGTTCAGTTGGCTAAGTGTCTGACTTGGTTTTGGCTTAGGTCATAATCTCAGGGTCCTGGGATACAGCCCCACGTTGGGTTCTGCACTCAGTGGGGAGTCTGCTTCTCTCTCTACCTTTGCCCCTTCCCCTGCTCATGCACTCTCTCTCTCTCTAAAATGAATAAATAAATCTTAAAAAAAAATAAACAGGCTGTTTCTTGAATGATCATTTAATCAACATATAGATGATAGCCTACACTGAATGTGTGCACACATGGAAGCAAAGAGGTCACAGAAAGACACAATTAAATATGTCCTTTTGGCAAGTCTCATGGTATAGTAAATAGAGAAAACTGAACAGACTCATTAATAATGAAACAAAGAAATGATATCTGAATTTAATTGTGTATCATTTTATCTGGTCTTTGAAAAACAATGAAAGAATAATACTACTCTTAATAAAAAAAAGAAGTCTTACTTTGGGGAAGAAAAAGACAAGAGATGTAGCGTTTGGAAGCTACATTTGAATTATGTAACTTTTAAAAAGATGATGCAATTTAGGTTTACTTTTATCTAGTAGCATTCTGAATTGACACTGCAACATTTTTTTTTAAATATCAATACATAGATACTGCTCAGATAAAACAAATCTCTTATATCTGGGGAAAAAATAGTAAGTCTAATAGAAAAAGTCATAAGAAGCTAACCATAAAGGAGAGAAGGGTAGGATAAAAATTATAAGAAAAAAGAAGGCAATGGAATAGAATAACAATATGGCTTTGGGGAGATATTTTTCATGCACACTGTTACAATTTTAGCCATGCAAAACTAAAAGTGAAAAAAACTGTTCCTTCCAAAGTTTAGTCTACAAACAACACATGCAGTGCGCAACCACCCTATGAAAGCCTAGTTTTCTGATTTGACTGGTTTCATTCATTTCAGTGTAGTTCACAATGATGAAGAGAAATTTGGGGATAAATGGTTCATAACTTTGCTCTCCAATTGTTTGTAGGTTTTTCCACCACTACTGGGTGTCGTTATTATGCTACACATTTGAAGTGTTACATAAGATGATGTGATTCTGGGATGTGCTTAGAAGTAATCTTGACTTTAAACCCTACTGTCTTCTTTTCTCTTTTTGTACATTCCTTCCACAAGGGAGTGGCAGAATGCTTTGCTGCTTAGAGTTGTTACTTCAAAAGAGCTAGCATATTTTTGATTACTGAATGCTCTTAGGAGTCTATGGTTTTCAAGGGCGAAAAAACCACTATCTTATGGAAAATGAGGACATTCGGGCAAGTTATTTGGCTATCTGGAGGAATCAAAAAGAAAGAGTATTCTGCATGAGTGTTTCTTAGATTGGATGGGCATTTCAGCAGCTCCATAGAATTTGGCTGCAGAAATCCACAGAACTCTCTTCCAGGGCCCCATCATTAATTTGACTTCAACAGATTCTTGAGTGAAAGGAAGTCTGTGTTTGCGAGGCAGACATCAGGATGAAATAATCTACTGTGGTCAGGGCCAGGTAATAGAAACATTGATGCAGTGCTTTACCTTGGTGTTGATTCCAGTGCTCAGAGAATGTTGACTGGGCAATGACCCGAAAGCTTTCTACCATCATGCATGGACAGATATTTGAAGCCACACTGCCTGAGCAGGAAATCATGTTTCCTTGTCTCTGCCTGTTTCTCCTTAGAAAAGCATATTCCTTTTTAAGGAAGTCAAAATCTTTTCGTGACTGTAGAATGGAATTACAGAGGTTCTGCTCTGTATCAGAAATGTATTACCTACAAACCCAAGACTTAACTCAGTGCAGTATACCACAGCTAAGCACAATAAAGTGAGGTAATTTCCTTATGCTCATTTCAAATATAGACCTGTCAAATGAGAAATGTGGAATGCACTACATTCATAAATTAGGGAAGGACAATGGCAGTCATATGTGAGTAGCTGTAATTAAGCCCTTTAATTTCTGAGAATTTTCTATAGAATTTTTATATATAATTCTCTCTATATATATTTATATATTTATATATACATATAGAAATGCTCAAGAAATATTTCCATCTCAAGGTTATTCAAAATATGATTTTCAGCTAGTCAAAATACGGTAACAGTTTTTAAAATGTGTTTTCTTACTTTAATGACAATACATCTACCATATTAGCACCATGGAATGGAGTTCATTTTAGACAGAAAGTTACAAGTATGCAAAAGTTTGTATCAAATGTCTCAACAAACCAAATTACTCATATATCATCAACAGTGACAGTATAGAGTAATGGATTTAGTTTAACATACGTGAATCTTTCAGAGAAAATAAACATACTGCACACATTTAAAAAGTGATCTTTATTCATTTTAGAATCTATATAGTTCTATTTAAAAGTGACATTTAAATTTATACTGACAGGAGCAAAAATATAATTCTGTAAGTGTAAAAGATCTGAATTATAAAACATTATATTTAAGTTATTTTTGAATTTTATTTTAAAGGTATGACTAGTCTTACAGTTTTATTTAAATGTACTCATATTTGGCTGGAGGAGGCATGTTACAACTTATGTTCCATGCATTTTCCTCAAACATGTCTGAAATGATTCTTCAACAGTCAGCTCTAGAAAATGAAGTAATCAAAAGATCCAGGAAGAAGAAAGAAAGACGTTTATTTAATTGATGGAAACACCACTCTCACATAACATCTATGGCATACTCTTTTGTATAGTACTTGGAAATGACTAACTTTGGTTTGGTCTAGAGCTCACTTTAGAATAAGTGTGGACATTCCACCGCAGCTCTGGTGATGATGAATTATACTTTCACAGGAGTGCCCTGAATTATCTAGTTTACCAACCACCCACTAACAATTTGAACACTCTTTTTTTTTAAGATTTTATTCATTTATTTGAGAGAGAGAGAGAATGAGAGACAGAGAACTCGAGAGGGGGGAGGGTCAGAGGGAGAAGCAGACTCCCCGCCGAGCAGGGAGCCCGATGCGGGACTCGATCCCAGGACTCCAGGATCATGACCTGAGCCGAAGGCAGACACTCAACCAACTGAACCACCCAGGCGTTCCAATTTGAACACTCTTCAAGGAAATGTTTACTTTATCTTTTATTTTAGGAAAATAAAGTCCACAAGAAAAGAATTCTCTGAACCATGAACTGCGTATTAGAACATGTGCAAATGAATTATTTTCAAGATAATGTTTCACTTCAATATGAGGTATCTGGTTAAATCAAGAATTACCAACTATACCAAGATAACATTTTTTTCTTCTACAGTTTCAACCTTTTAACCCTAGTATTGCTGATTCATGGAGGAGCTCACAGCAAGAAGTCATTGCCCCCACAAAATGTCTAGAGCTGCCAAATACATGCAGACCTGGTGAACTGACACAATAACGTTTCCTTGACTGATTTGTATCATCTATATGCAATGTGTGCTGCAGAGCCTGCCATTTCTGTTGGCACAAATACCTCATCTTCACCATGTAAAGAAAAAGACATTTCTCAAATAAGGTGATTAGCTAAAACAATCTTTGACCAGATAACAGTATACTTCATACTCCTACTGGCTTCTCAAGCTTACGGACTTTTGATACAACCACTTTTTTTTCTTTTTATTGAAAGGGGAATGAAAATTCTTTTTATTTTTTTTAAAGATTTTTATTTATTTATTTGAAAGAGAGAATGAGAGAGAGAGAGAGAGAGAGAGAGAAAGAGAGAGCACATGAGGGGGGGAGGGCCAGAGGGAGAAGCAGGCTTCCCCGCTGAGCAGGGAGCCCGATGCAGGACTCGATCCCAGGACTCCAGGATCATGACCTGAGCCGAAGGCAGTCGCTTAACCAACTGAGCCACCCAGGCGCCCATGAAAATTCTTTTTAATCTAGTTCTTTTTTTCTTTTTCTGACTTACAATTTATCACATTGGAGAACATACATTATTTTTTTTAAGATTTATTTATTTATTTTGGAGAAAGAGCTTGAGCCAGGGGGAGAGAGGGAGAGAAAGAGAATCTCCAGCAGACTCCCCCTTAGAGTGGAGTCCAACACAGGGCTCGATTCACACCCTGAGATCGTGATCTCAGCCAAAATCAAGAGTCAGACGCTTAACCAACTGAGCCACACAGGTGCCCCAAGCACATACATTACGATTTATGATGAAGGGTTAGTCGGTGGGTTCCTGAATCTTACATAATACAATCCTAAGAAAGTAAACATTTCTGCACACAGTCCTCACTGGATCCAGAGATCATAGGGAAAGCCAAAACAAACAAACAAACAAACAAAGCCCCATAGCACAGAAAAAAGGGGCAAGACTCACTCATTATACCAAGTGTCTCCCACATGACACTGATTTCCCTGTAAAATGAATAAAATTCAAGTCTTTGAACTTGGGGATTAATTCTGCAAAAGAAGAAATATTCATTTCCATATAATCTTTGTATACTTCATACAACTCACAAGGTTTCTTAGATGTTTATAAAATGATTCAAGGCTTAAATCCCTCTTTTTTTTTGATAATTCATCTTTTGCTCAGGCATCAGGGTCTAGCACATGATCAGCACTCAATGTGTCAAACAAATGTTTTCCAATAGCCAGTGAAAACCACTGGTGTGTCTAATCCAAGAGATGGTACCTTCCAGAAATAACAAAGAAATGTTATATGCACATCCATTCATATGTTTAAAAATCCTCAATGGAAGTGATACCTTGAATTTATCTAAACTGATGCATTAAAATCAGAATGCCCACTGAAAGCTGTCCCTGGGCACAGATACTTCTGGCTTCCCTTTACCTTCACCTGGAATACCTAGTTCCCATAGCTCTCCTTCTGTGCCTTGTGAAATTGCAACTGATCCTCAAAATTTGCTTGAAACCCCTCCTTTTTAAAAAAGTTTCACTTCTTTACTCACTTCTCCAGGCAAATTTAAACCCTCTCTTCCCTCCACAGTGCAGTGCTAGTTCTTTAGCAGAGTAGCTGTGAAGCACGATTATCGGTCTCTATGTCTCAGCCTCCTCCCTCAGACCACCTGAGACTCTGAAACAGCAAGTCCTATCTCTGGGCTTCCTCAGCTACAGTCTTACTGAATAGCCCCATAGCTGTGGTCGTGGTGGCAGCAAGGACATTAGCAATTTCTACGATGACCGTCCATAATTCCTAATATGTGGCAGAAAACACGCTACACGTTCACTCATATATGCTTCTCAGAAATATTATCCTCTGTGAGGTAATCACTGTTTGTTCCCCCATTGCATAAAGGAGAAAACTGAACAGTAGGAACCCCAGACCTAGGGATCAATCCAACCAGTCTGAGCACAGGCTCTTAATCACAGCATCACTGCTTTATAGCTTTTTAGACCATGTACTGAATGAATGATAATAGAAAGCACATGTTCATCCTGATGGATTTGACTTGAACTTTGAGATCCTACTCGAATACCATTTCTTCCATCGGCTCTACCTTCCCACCAGCCACGTTTCCCATTTCAAATGATCCAAACTGCACCTTCTTCCACATAGTTTGGATGGTGGTGAAACACTCAGCATGTGGTTTTACAGTTACTGTCCTAGCTGTGAAAATATTGAGGGCTGGGGCACCATCTTTCTTCTTCTCTGGATCACCAGTACCTTAATAAATATTTGCTGAAATAATTGGAAAAAATTAAGTAACTTCAGTTTTCAATCATTAAAGTACATGAAAGTGTAGCATTAGATGTCACTATTGGTCTCATTCATCTCTCAAGCTGGTGCTGTGCATTTGAACTACCTGGAGAGCTTTACAAATACAAATTCTGTGACTCCATTAATGGGCATTTTGAAAGCATGGGTGCATCCCTGAAATAGTCAACAAAATGTTTCATTGAAATCTGAATGCAAAATCAGGTTGTGTGAAGGCTCTGATCCTCTGCATTGTTCTTTATTCCTGTATATTCAGCTTAACCCTCAAAGCTGGGGTGGGAACAAGCCTCCTGAGAAAGTCAACCCTGCTCATACTGTAATTTGGTGTTTTCTTTTTCATAGACTGCACTTTTCTAGTTTTGTTTTGATTTTTCCTACCCATGCCCTGTATAGCAGCAGGTGCATATGGACATTTAATGAGTATTTAATGATATGCTGAGGATGATTTAGTGTACTGGACAGGTAATATAATGAATAATAGCTGAAAGTTTTGAGATGTTAACTCCAGCATTGGCTACTTTCTACTTAAGTAACTTCAATACTCTGTCAGAATTTGTCACAACATTTTAAAAACAAAAGGTGCTGTGTTGTTTTGTTTCATTTTCCAAGGTGGTCTATTTTCTCCATATACATAACTGTATCAGTTCACTGTTTCTGTATCACATATTAACCTATCAACTTGGCAACTTAAACCAGCACAAGTTTACCATGTTAGAGTTTCCTGGAAACAGGAGTCTGGGCATGACTTGGTCTCACAGGCAGGGATCGAATTGTCAGGCTGAGCATCTCAGTTGGGGATCCGAGTGTTCTGAGCTCACTCAGACGGTTGGTAAAATGCAATCTTTTGTGATGGTAGCACAGATGCTGCAGCCCCCTCACTAGCTGTCTGCTGGAGATCACTCCCATCTCCTTAGGGCCACACAAAGATGGCTGCTATGAGTCCCCATGCACCACTCACAGGGATTTGCTCTATGCCGGGCAAGTGTGAGCACATCAGACTGATGTCCAACCGCCATGCAGGCTGCTGTCTATATAATGTGCCTCAATCATGGGAGTGACCAGCAGAGCACCATTTGCCATAAGAAGTAACTAAATCGAGGAAAATAATATTCAGAAAATTCAGATGCAGAGGTTGTGCCCATACATAATGGGAGGGAGGCTTGCACACCCTCTGTCAGGCATCATGGAGGCTATCAGAATTCTGCTTTCTTGGGGGTCTGGACAATTCTAGAAGCTTAAATTCTAACTGAGAGCTATTTCCCATTGAGGGTCACAGGCTTCAATTTTACATACCCTAGTTTTCTTCACTTCAAAAAATTTTAAGCAAAAAATACTGATATTTGATTTCCTCCACATCTTGGTGGTTGTTTTTATTTAGAGATTTTTAATAGGCCTTGTACAGAGGCTTGGAGATGCTACCTTCTAAGAGACCAATGCCCTTCAGGCAAACTGGAATGGGTTTTTATTTGAAATAAAAGAGATCAAAAGAAAAGCTGCTATTGAAAGTTTTTCTGTAAGCCCATTTGCCAGCATGAGAAGATATTAATCCTCAGGGTTATAAAATCCATAAATGATTTTGATTTTCTTTTTCTTGCAGTGTGTTCATGCATTAAGAGTTTATGTGATTCTTCTCCATCATTATTGTATTTTACTAGTCAACCTCCAGGGCTCACCTTCAGCATTTGACGCTCTGCTTTTTTCCCCCCAACAACATGTTATGCTCTCATTTTTCTGTCTTCTGTGCTGCCGCTGGGTCAACTAAAGGAGATGGGCTATAGGTTTCGTAGCTCAGCACACGGGCCCTGGGGCGGCATGCCTGGACTTGAATGCTATTCTGTCTCTTACAACTCTTCTCTGTGCTTTATTTGGGTGAAAGTATAGAACCTCTCTTCCTTGGCTATCAGGAAAATCCAATGCATCAATACCTGTAAAACATCTGGGACAGTGCCTAACACACCGTAAGCACTGCGTAAGTGTTTACAGTTATTCCAAATTCCCATTCATATCCTCTGCACCTTTACCTCAATGCCAGATTTCTCCTCTATGTGCCCCTCCTCAGTTTGCTCTGCACTCTTAACTTTCAACACACTGAATTATCTCTTTATCATCTTTTACCATCAGGGCTACATCTTGAACATTTCTTAGTTATTCCTCAGAAGTAAATTTTGTTTTATTCTCTGCCCAGTTCTCCATATTGAAACTTACATTTTTCTTATTTTTACATGACCATCTCTAACAATCCAAATTTTGTGTGTGTCAAAGATTATTTTTCCAATATTGAACTTTTTATGATAAAAACAACAACATTCTAGGCAATCTGTAAGAGCAGAAGGAAGGAAAACTCTCTTCCCAATGCCATCCGCTGTATACTTTTGGTATGCATGCCTAAACACAACCCTGACATGTTTATTTTTATGGAAATGCAATCATATGATTTGTGAAAGCTGCTTTTCCCCTTAACTTTATGTTAGTGCACTTTTATGTGAAATAGAGCCTATATTACCATTTCAATTGCTAAGTGGTATTGGTTGCGCGTGTATACTGCAATTTATTGAACAATCCTCTATTTTGAGTTGTTTATGATTTCTAACACACATGCACATGCACGTGCACATACACACACACATACGCATGAATCCAGATGGATCATGCATGTGCTTTATATGCTTTATCTTACATTCTTCTTCATCTTTGAACGTTTCCTAAAACCAGTACTTAGAAATGAGACTTGCTGGGGCATCTGGGTGGCTCAGTCGGTTACAGTTAAGCACCAAACTCTTGATTTCAGCTCAAGTCATGATCTCAGGGTCATGGATCAAGGCCTGCGTCGGGCTCTGCACTCAGCGGGGAGTCTGGTTGGTATTCTCTCTCCCTCTCTCCCTCACCCTGCTCACCCCTTCTCTCTCTCAAATAAATAAATAAATCTTTTTTTTTTAAAAAGAAGTGAGACTTACTGTGAAATACATCATTAAGATTTTCTGCATGTTTTTCCGCTTTTACTAAAATACTATACCAATTCATGATCTGATGACAGGGTGCGTGAGAGGCTGTGTCACCTCTGTCACACCAACAATGAAAAATGTCATTTGAGTGAAGCAGTGGTAGCCTCACTTCTCCAATAGGCCTAGTACTTGGTCCCCTACCTCTCACATCACTACACTAACACCTGACAGGGTGCTGAAATGCACCCAGCTCATGGCACATGAAGAAGCGATGACTGAAGGAGAGTAGTCTTACACAGAGTTTCACATTTAGTTCAGGTTAAAGTGATACCAAATGGAGAAAGAAAACTGATCTAACATCATCATTATATGTGAAAAAAAAAGAAAAAGTCAAATGTAGCAAAAGATTATACAACTTATTTTAAATCTTGTATCTCTAAGACATGAAAGCATTGAACTGTTTGCAGATAATAACTCATCTTTGTGCTTAAGAAATTTCTTGGAAAACTTTGTCTCCCTCTCTCTCCTTTTTTCACATCTCACTCATTATTTTTTTTTTGAGTGCTCTTTTATCATTTTCAATCTCCTTCTGGAATCGTGGCCTAAAGAATAATTTCCAAAATATGGTAAGATAATATAGTTTTCTGTCGGAGAGATTGTGAATTCTAAGTATCTGCTTCTTTTTGTCCTTATGCAAGTTCTTTTACAAGATTTGCCTCAAAAAAAAAAGGGGGGATTCTTGGAGTGATGTCAGCAAAATGGTAGACTAAGGCAGCTCTAAGCACTCATTCTACAGAAGCACTCAAGAAACAAGCAGCGTCAACTTTGTTGGAGTTCTGGGAACAGACAAAAGTTTGCATGAAATAAACAATAGCTTAATCAAGGAAAAAAATAAACACCTTCAAAATAATAGGCACTTTTTGTTGCCCTAGATTCACCCCTCCTGGCACAGTGAGAACCCACCTCCCTGGTACCTTGAACCCAAGGTTGCAGAACGGACTTATTTGCAAACTGTTGTTTAGGGCTACTCTAACTTGTCTGGAGGACACCCGAAGGAACGATGCAAGGGGCTTGCCTCTGTTTCAACTGACACAGGACTCAGGGAAGAAAAACAGCAGGCACTGGTCCTTTAAGCATCAAAAGCTCAAAGCAGACTTTAAATCAAATAAGGTGACAAGACACAAAGAAGGATATTATATATGTTAATAAACGTTTCAATACATTGAGACAGAATAACAAATATAAGTGTTTCCATACCTAACAACACATATTTGCATTATATAAAGCAAAAACCTGATGATTTAGAGGGAAAAATAGACCATTTTAAAATAATGGTTGCAGACTTCAGTTCCCACTTTCAATAAGGGATAGAACATCCAGACCAGAAGACACAGCAAGAAAATAGAGGACCTAGGGGCGCATGGGTGGTTCAGTCGTTAAGTGTCTGCCTTCGGCTCAGGTCAAGATCCCAGGGTCCTGGGATTGAGCCCCACATCGGGCTCCCTGCTCAGTGGGAAGCCTGCTTCTCCCTCTCCCACTCCCCCTGCTTGTGTTCCCTCTCTCGCTGTCTCTCTCTCTGTCAAATAAATAAATAAAATCCTTAAAAAAAAAAAAAGAAAATAGAGGACCTAGCCCCACAACAAGCCAGTTTGACTAATACACATATGCAGAACTCTATCCAACAACAGCCAAACACACATTCTTCTCAAATGCACAGACAAGATTCTCCAGGATAGACCATATATTAGGCCACAGAAATGTTAATCAATATAAGAAAAAAGGTTGAAATCATACAAAATACCTTTTTTGATCATAATGCAAGGAGACTAGACATTATAGCAGAAAGAAATCTGGGAAATTCCAAGGGTGGAAATTAAATTACACCCGCTTAACCAGCCAATGGATCCAAGAAGAAAGTACAAAGGAAATCAGAAAATCACTTGAGATAAATAAGAACAAAGACACAACGTACCAAAGCTCGTGGGATTCAGTGAGACGGGGTCACACAGGGGAGAAAAGAGCTCCTGGTGCCCCACAAAAGCTGCAAGAGGAAGGGAAGGGTCCTCCCCTAGAGCCTTAAGAAGGGAGTGGCAGACCTGCACCCTGTCATTTCAGACCCTGGGCCTCCAGGGCTGTGAGAGAATAAATTTCTCTGGTTTTGAGACACCCAATTTGTGATAATTTGTCCTTCCAGGTTCCATGTCAAACCCCTTAATGACAAGTGGCCAGCTTCTGCCAAAGGTCTGGGGATTTTTCTTTGATTACTTTACATCTTACCACTTCCTTTTTACTTTTCACACTATCAAAATGGTCTCAATTCAGTCACTGCTGGCCAATGGCCCCAGCATAAGTTCTGATCCCTGAAATTTCAACATCATCATTATGCCTTTGACATAGGATTTAAGGTGAGGATATGAGCATATGTTTTCTCTTATGTCTTTGAAGCCCCACTCAACAAAGTGTGTAGGAAATAATAAAGTGGCTATAGACTTAATTGCATTATCTTATAGGATAAATTCATCTAAATGAAACACCATCAGCAATAACACTACTGATTCAGTTGAATCTATAGCATTTGGATCTACAAGTCTTTTTTTTTTTTTTTTGGATCTACAAGTCTTTTAAAACAGCTTTATTATAACACTGAATAGATACACATTTCCAAGTCTCTGGGTGGATTTAAAATTGAGCAAAAGACACATAGGTATCTTAATAACCAAGTCCTATTCCTATTCATGCAGTAAGAAATTTTCCCATGAAAAATAATAGAAGCTAGATGTCACCTACCACAAGTTGGCACTATGGCAATGGGATAGATGTCACATTTTCTTCCCCAAATTCAAACTCTGGATTAGCACTCTCCATGTGTTCTGACAAAATGAACAAAGGTACAAGGAACACATACACATGCCTTGTGTTGGTCAAAGTTCAGCTGGGCAGAACAGATTTCACTCCAGCTGGCTGAAACGGAAAAAGATTAATTACAAAATATTAAATGGCATCCGGAAGTTTGGGGAGTGCTGACAAGACAGATGCTGGGCGAAGTTTCCAGAAACAACTCCAAAAGTCCCATCCTGAGTACGTGTTCCCAGGTGAGCTTAGTCATAATCCAGGTCTGAATTCAGATCCCAGATAACATGCACTCTCCACTCTGGGAGCCGTGAGAAATAAATGTTTGTGGTTTAAGCCACCCATTCTCTGGTATTTTTGTTATAGCAATCCAAACTGACTAAGACAGTATGCAATCATGCCATGTGCAAATAAGTACAATTTTATTTCTTCCTTTCCAATCTGTATGCCTTTTATTTCTCTTTCTTGTCTTCCTGCACTGGCTGGTGAGAGCAGACATCCATGCCTATTCTATCATAGAAGAAATGTATTCAGTCTTTCAAAATCCATATTTCTTCTCAAAATTTAAAATTAAGTATGAGGTTTATTGTATGTTTTTTGGATGTTCTTTATCAAGTTGAAAAAGTTAACTGCTATTCAAACTTTTCTGATAATTGTTATAATGAGAGGGTGGTGATTTTTTAAAGGCTATTTCCACGTTGACTAAATGATCATGAGGTTTCTTCTTCATTAGCATGTAAAGATAGTGGATTACATTGATTGATTTTTGAATATTGAACCAGTCTTGAATCTCTAAAACTCTACCACAGTCTATAATTCATTTTATATAATGGTGATTTCTATTTGGTACTATTGTGTTCATGATTTTTATAAATAAATTCAAAATAGATTTATAATAGGTTTTGGTCTGCAACTGTTTTGTGTGTGTTTTTCTTTTTGTACTGTATTTGTCTGGTTTTGGTATTAAGATAAGATTAGCTTCATAAAGTGACTTGGAATTACTCCCTATTCTAATTTCTGGAAAAGATTAAATGGAACTAGAGTTAATTATTGTTTAAAGTTCTGTTATAAATCTCCAGTGAAATCACCTGAGTTTTTAAAAAACTATGGGTTAAAATTACCTAATAGATGCAACAGTACTATTGAAATAGTTTACTTTATATTGAGTGGGTTGTGACAATTTGAATTTTTTTTCCTAAAAGGAAATGCTTCATTTTACCTATATTTGCAAACTTACATGTGCAGACTTACTTGAGTTAATCTCTTATTTTCCTGCTGATGTCTGCAGGTAACTGTTTCATTCCTGATAGTGGTAATTTTTGTTTTCAGTTTTTCTTTGTTAGTTTTGCTAAACATTTGTTAATTTTATTAATTTTTCCAAAAAAAAAACCCCTCAGCTCTTTGTTTTATTCACATTCTGGTTGATTTTCTTATTTCAATTTCATCGATTTCTGCTTATCTTTATTTCTTCCTTTCTCTGTTTGCTTTATTTTTCTATCTTTTCTTTTATGTTTTTGAGGTAGAAGTTTAGATTATTGATATCAGATTTGTCCTTTATTCTACATATGCATTTGCCACTATAGATTTCCTTCTCTGCTTTTCCACAATTATTGATAAATTTTCATTTTCATTCACTTTGAGGTATTTTTTAAATTTTATTTAGGACTTTCTCTATCCTTGTATTATTTCAAAATATGTTGTTTAGTTTCCAAGTCTTTGAAAATGCTCCTGTTATCGTTCTACTATTGATTTCTAATTTTATTCTATTGTGATCAGAGACATACCTCGTATGATTTTAATTATTGTAAATTATTTCAGCCATATTCTATGACCTAGGGGTTCATATATTTTGGTATCTTTCCACAGACACTTTAAAGGAACATACAATTCTCTTGTGGCATGTTCTATAAATGTCTTTTAGATCCTTCAGTTGATGGTGTTGAGTTCTATATCCTTGATGATTTTCTGTCCAGTTCCATCCACTGTTTATAGAAGATGTTCAATTCCACAATATAATAGTGAATTTGTCCGTTTCTTCTTTCAGTTTTATCAGTTTGTTCCACATAGTTTGCAGCTCTGTTTTTTGATGCATACATATTTAGGATTGTTATATCTTCTTGGTGGATTGACTCTTTTATCATTATATATTTCTCTCTGTATCTGGTATTTTTTCTTTTTTCTGAAGTCTTTCATTTGGTATTAACATAGCAATTTTTGCTTTCTTTTTATTAAGGTTTATATGATATGCCTTTTTCAATCCTTTTATTTTCAACTGGCCAATATTATAATATCTGAAGTGTATTTCTTCCAGACAGTTGGGTCGTATTTTTAATCCCCTCTATCATCTATGTCTTTTAACTAATCCATTTAGACCACTTACATTTAATGTAATTGTTGATATGTTAGGGCTTATATCTACAACTTTATTTCTTGTTTTCTGTTTTTTTTATTTTTCATTTCTTTGTTTTTATTTTCCTGCTTTCCTTTGAGTTATTTGAATATGTTTTAGAATTCTATTTTGATTTATCTGTAGCGATTTTATGTGTATCTCTGTATAGCTTTTTAAATTATTGCTCTAGGTATTATATTATAAATATAAAACTTTTATTCTTATTCTCTATCCATGTCATTTTGTCAATTTGAGTGAAAGATTAAAAAAAAAGTTACCCCCTTGTAGGTCCCTTTTACCTTTTCCCATTTATAATTGTCTTAAGTATTTCCTCTTTATATATTTAGTGTTAAAACTTTTGCTTTAACAAACAAATATAGTTTAGAAACCTCAAAAGGAGAAAGAAATTGCTTAGTATGTTTTCTGTGTTCTTTTTCCCTTTCTGATGTTCTAAATTTCCTTATTTTATTATTTCCTTTCCATTTAGAGATGTTTCATTAGCTATTCTCTCAGGATAGGTCTTCTGGTATCAACTCTTATTTTCCTTCATCTGAAAATCTTTTGATTTCCCCTCATTCCTGAAGGATATTTTCATTGAATATAGGATTCTGGAATTGATAGTTGAGAGTTATTTTATTTCAGTCCTTGAGAAATATTTTGCCACTTCCCTACAGACTTCCTGATTTGTGATGAGAAATAGATTGCCTTTTAAATTATCATTTCCTTCTCAATGCAAGATTTTTTTTCTTGAATCAAATAAAATATATATATATATATAAAATTTCCGCAAAAAAACAGAAATTTCCACCAAGAAATAGAAGATATAAAATGGAATCAGGTGGAAATTTTCAAACTGAAAATATAATAACTGAAGTAAAAAAACCTCAATGGTTGGGCCCAACAGCAGAAAAAAAGGAAATAGTAAAATGAATCAGAGAAGTTAGAGGTAGAAAAATAAAAATTATCCAATATGATCAACAGAGAGAAAATAAACTGGAAAAAAAAATAGAGAGCCTTAGAAACCATAGAGACTATAGCAAAGACCTAACATAGGTGTCATAAGCATCCAGGAAGGAAAGGAGTAAAAGTGTGAGACTTAAAAAAATTTTTTTTTAATAATTATAGCTGTAGCCATAATTGGAAAACAACAGAAATCTACAGATTAAAGAAGCTTAGTACTCCAAAATAAAGTAAACCCAGTAAATCCACACAAGACGTACCACAGCCAAACTTTTGAAAACTGAAAAGAACTGTTACTTATCTTTTTAAATTCAATTTGCATCCCCTTTTCTCTAGGAATGACTCCCAAATCCTTGCCTTCCTCAAAGATGGAAAGATTAAGTATTATTCCTCTAGACTTCCTTATAATTTTGACCATTCCTTAATATAACCCTTCCATCAATTAGACACAATTGAAGTTCTAAAAAATATAATATATGACTCATATTTTCTCAAGGAACAATGACATTTTTTCTCAGGCACAGAAATATAGAGCTAAACTGTTTCAGTGTCGATGCAAATCTCTGTTACACCAGGGGTCTTGCACAGAATTTTGGCAATTATTTTGGCTGTTGCTCTAGTTGCAAGACAACTGCTGTAAGTTATGGTCCTTATATCTTTAGATTATCATCTCAGACTTGTAAGAAAGAATGGACAGAAAAGGGGAAATTTACTATCATCATGGAGAAAAACACTTTCTAAAGCAGACTTCCATCAGATTTTCACCAATAACTCATCTAGCTTGCAGGGAGGTTGCCAAACATGGATTTCCCTCTAGCTTTATTGTGGGATGTGACAAAAGAGACAGGTCTGAGAATGACTTTTGGATAGCCCTTCAACATCCAGCCACAATCCTAACGACACTTATTTTTTCATTTAGAAATTGCTCTTCTACATCACATTTTCTTAAAAATATATACTAAATGCTTAGTGTGTGAATTTTGAATAAACATGTAATGAGAATCTGGTCAATATTAATAAAATTTGTGTAATGATGATGGGCCAGATGATGTTTAACCTAAAGAATTAAAACATAATATTTCACTTATCCTTGAGAAATACAAATTATCAGTTTTATTTTTGTAACTGAGGCTACATTAAGTTCATTAATTTACTCTAGGTTAAAGAGTACATTCATGAAGAAGTCATTCTTGAATCCAGATATATATGCTTTCAAAGGAACTTTTATTCTATATCACTCATTTTATCCTCAGAGCCTAGCACCACTCCTGCAACACAGTGAACCTTGGTAAAACTGGGAATGGAGTAAATGTGAGGCATGGATTTGTATGAAAGATAAGGGACAGTATGGCTTGCTTATATTCTGTCATCTTGTTTACCGTTTCATTTCCTCTCATCACAACCCTATTGTATTTATTCTAAAACTCTTTCTTCATGTGTCTCACCCAATCAAAAATGATCCTCACTTTTCTTATCTCTCCTTAGTCCATACTGTTAATAAGTACAGGGCTAATTTAAAGAGTATTCTTGTTCAATAGATTTTCAACTAGACATTAAGGGGGATCTTATTTTTAGAGTTTCTGCAACCTCAATCCAGTCCTAATTTCTATCCCAACTGTTTTCCTATTAAGCCTGAATGGATTTAGTTGCAGAATCAGATGATACAGTCATTCAACTGCTTTGGTTTTAAAACATTCAACCTAATAATGTGTCTTCTTGAATGGACTGAGGTCCTTTTCTTTAATATATTGGTATTTTTAGAATAATTCAAGACTTTTGTTTTTATTTATTTTAAAGATTTATTTTTTATTTGAGAGAGAGAGTGCATGTGAGGGGGGAGGGGCAACGGGAGGGAATCTCAAGCAGACTTTCTGCTGAGCATGAAGCCCAATACATGGCTCATCTCAGGACCCTGAGATCATCACCTGAGCAGAAATCAGGAGTCTGATGCTCCACAGACTGAGCCACCCAGGTGCCCCCATTCACTATATTTTAAGTAATTTAAGTAATTTTTTAAAAAAGATTTTATTTATTTAATTGACAGAGAGAGACAGCGAGAGAGGGAACACAAGCAAGGGGAGTGGGAGAGGGAGAAGCAGGCTCCCCACTGAGCAGGAAGTCCAATGTGGGGCTCGATCCCAGGACCCTGGGATCATGACCTGAGCCAAAGGCAGATGCCCAATGACTGAGCCACCCAGGCACCCCTTGCTATATTTTAAATTAATAAAATTATAAATCATTTAATATTTAATCTCAATTTTCTTATATTAGGGGCTGACTACAGAATCACAAAACATCCTCTATTATAAATCTGTAATCAAAATTATCTAAGCCTCACTTTCTCTCATTTACTCTGAAATAAAAAGCCTAACTTAATTGAGAAATACCACATTTTTTTTCTTTGTGACCAGTGATCCTCACTATCATTCCATCTTCCATGTGTGTAGCACTTTCCAAGAATAATCCTGAGGTGTTATATAGGATGACTATCTCCATGTGTACCATTTTAATGACCACTTCTGGAAGCCCAAACAAGTCTAAACTGCATGGAGCACTGGGTGTTATATGCAAACAATGAATCATGGAACACTACATCACAAACTAATGATGTAATGTATGGTGATTAATGTAACATAATAAAAAAATTATCATTTCCAAGAAAGAAAAACAGACAAAGATAAAATGATCATCTTTCCTCTCTATGTGCTCCATTCTCTCCCTACTTTGTAAAAATTTTTATGTTCACTATAATCAGCTATATTCGGCAGGAAAGCCCTCATCAAAGCTGTCTTCATGCCAAGTACACACGTGCTCAGGTTTGCTGCGTGTTAAATGGCAATCAGCCCACAGCTTTGCTGTGGCCCCTTAGGCTATGATTCATCACCTTCATTCCTCAGAGCATCTCTAGCCCTGGGATGAGGCTGTCACCTGAAGATGGGGAACTGCCTCACTTGCTCCTCCCACCCCTAAGCCCCTACTCTCTTCCCCTTCGGGGTGGTAGTGCTTCTTACAAGTTCCATGGCTCCACTAAGTCTGCTCAAGATGCCACTCATTTCCAGATGTATGCATCCATTCTCTTGAAACCTTTGTTCCTCCCCTATACTTCCAACATTTCACCCAGTTCCTTTTTTCCCCCTCCTTTCATTTTCTTCCTTCCTTTTCATTTGTTCACTAAGAATGCAACTGAAAGAGCCAATCACTTAAACAGCCCTGATGATAAATTTGCATCATGTAAAAAGTCAAGCTGAAACTACATGAAATAAAATTTTACACACTACAGAACTATCATTATTAACCTTTGACTTTATGAACCAAAATATTCAAAAATAACTCTGGTGTAAACAGGACCTACTTGAATTTAAATAAAAATCACTAAATTCAACAAGAAAACTAAAACTTGATGCTTAAAATTACTGTGGTAAAATTTTCATTTTAGGACTGACAGCTTTAAAATAAGTCCTGAAATACTATCAGCATTTTACCAAGAAATAAAGCATTTTTGTAACAGTGTTGAATTTTAACCAGTAAAATTAGGCATTTGTTAACATCTTCGCTATGCCATTTTGAGATTGTAAAACTAGGGAAAATTCATTTAATCTCAGAATATTAATCCATAAAAAGATGAAGTTGTAAAAGATAATCTCCCTTGTCCTTTTAAAACTACTATATATTAAAACTTTTATGATTTATATTCCCCAAGGATGTGAGTGAGTGAGAGGGATTTTTAAGTATGTGTAAGTGAATATGGGTGTGTGTGTGCGTGTGTGTGTGCGTGCACGTGCACACATTTATGGCTATGTGTCTGCAAGCATTTATTTGTTTTTTTTTCTCTTTCTTACTGCATGAAATGCACTAATTTGATAAAGTGCTTCTCTTATTCTCAAGAGCAATCTCCAACCAAGATGGGGAGCCCAAGGTGCTGTTAAAATTAAACACAAGATAAAGACCAGATTTGAAAATCCCCTGAGTAGACAAAACCATTTAACAATAGTGAAATGTAATCTAGCTTATTCTGCAAAAACAGGCAAAATTTAACTTGGGCTGCTTCTTGTAAATGTCTCTGATGATAAAAGAGACCTAAGCCATCTACCTAAAATGGTATTCGTCACTTTTAACCAATTCTCTGCTGCCTGAATCCCTATTATAATAATCACTCATTGTACAACTTAAACAACTCCCTCATTTCCTCTTTAGAATCCATCCTGTAATATCATCGCCCTGACTTTTACATCAGGCTTTGAATCTGAATACTACAAGTTTTTGAACAGTTCTTATATATATAATAAACTCTTACGAAGTACTAAAAATTCTAAATACTGAAAAATACTAATTAAAAAAACAATACGATTTCATTGCAAAAATATGTGTGCATTTGTATATATATATATATATATACATAGTATAAATACATATAAATGTTTTTAATAATTTTGTATTATTGTTATCCTGCCAAAATTCAGAAAACATTTAAGTTAGCATCAAAGCACTTTACTTAAAAAGACCACTGAACATGTACTTTCCAATAAAGGAAAATGCGACACAATTATAGTTCATTCCATTATGTTTTTGGAACATTGAAACATTTGCCTTGAGTCTCAAGGTTGAAATAAATCGCAATGATTTTTCCTCCTGGGATTGGTGCTGCCTTATTCTGTTTAGCGTAAGTGTCTCTGCCTGCTCATCAAAGGTATTTATGCACCTCCAAGTTTGGATCAGCTCATTTTGACCATATGTAAATCATAGATTTTAGATTGAAATGTAACAACAGTGTAATGAGGAAAAATTAATCTAATGGAAAGAAGAAAAAATTATAAGCAAGCAAAATGAGGCTGATAGTAAGCTGATAATTTATTCACAAAATCTAGTTTCTTATGCTTGCATATTAAACATGCTAAACACAGCTACTGGGAAGCATTCCTTCTCTAATTTCCATGAGACAATCTGTTTTTAACAATACACCTAGGAAATGACTGCTTATGGCTTTGTTTATTCACCATGGCTTGCTTCTACATATGACTGACCTTCTGTGATATCTGACCCTACCTAGCTTACTGAGTGGATACTCAAAGTCCATGAGGGAATAAGAATCTATCCTTACAAGGATGTGTAGATCCCATGCACAGAAAGTCTGTAGAGTCTAAATTAGAGGGATCATGTTTAATTTATATGCCTCATTTCTCAAATGGTGACTATAATTGATCTTTAAAAATTCTGGAATATTTTTAAAGTAGATCACACAGCTTTTATTTTTTTTAATCCCTTAATTTTTTTTCCTTAACTGAAAAATATTGATCTTTCTATTGATAAAGGCAAGTTCAACATAAATTAGATGACAGATACATCAGAATGCCATTTGGTTCAGATAAAAATAACATGAAAAAAATTTATGTCTTGAAATTAGTTTGTAAACATAAGCACATTACTTAAAGAATAAATAAATGTTCATTTTTATATCAGAGTAACAATCTAT
This sequence comes from Callorhinus ursinus, assembly GCF_003265705.2. Lineage (NCBI taxonomy): Eukaryota > Metazoa > Chordata > Mammalia > Carnivora > Otariidae > Callorhinus > Callorhinus ursinus. The sequence continues at coordinate 5,309,838 of NW_027397079.1, forward strand.
TAATGGTGTCAATTGTTTCCTTCAGATATATATGTGACTGTTTCTGGAAGGGGCCCTAGCACCATGATTTGGAAACTGATCATCAGCTACAATTGTTTTGTCATTTATTATGATTACTAGGATAATATGCTTCAGTATTTTTCAATGAAAATTCTGCTTTTGATTATTTTTCAAGTGTGAAGTACAATGAAATGATTCAAAGTTCATCCTTTAAAGATGTCCTTGAGGTAAGAGAAAGGAAGTGAAACACTGACTTTAATGTCACATTTCCAGTGTTTCAGAACTTGCTTTATCATTTCTGAAAGCCTTGTCCTATTCTACTAAACTTATAAGATCACAGTCTCTTCACCTATTAATTAAATAGTGATTATTTTCATTATTTTAAAGATTACATTAGTTTATTTATGTGGAAGTAAGCAATCATGAGTAATACTGCAAGTGTGACATGTGGGATACATTAAAAGCTTCATCAACATTTTACAATAGCATCATGAAGAATAATTTACTCAAAAGTCCCCAAAAGACAGCACTGTTGTCAAGCTACCCTCTGTAAGATTCCATACATCAAGATTACCAATGGGTATGATCAGAATTTATAGTCAGGACGGGAACCATTCAATAGGGATTCTCATTATCTTTCAGGACCCCTTAATTATATTATTCTATTTTTTAGCTATGGATTACTTATTGCAAATTTAGAGTCCTTTAATTACAGGGAAAGAGAGAACATGAAGATTTGGATGAACAAAATAACAAGATAAGTAAATATGATCCACACCAACAGCACTCAAGGAATAATGTAAATTTCATAAAAAAATTAGAAAAAATATTAGATTTTCTTGCCTCCCCTTACTTCTCTGTTCTTTTTTTTCCTACACCAAATTTAATGTAATTACCTAAATACTTTAAAAAAGTATCAACAGATAAACAAGGAAAATTTCTGAGTCCTAAGAAAAAATACACAACAATTAGGATGTTTATCGATATTAAGTTGCTTTCTAAATATTCAGTGTGTTTTCAATGGGCTCTCTCATTTCGTTCTTCCAATAACTCTGACACAGAAGGGACAAGATTTTATGTGCCATGTTTCTTTTTTTTTAAATTTTATTTATTTATTCATGAGAGACAGAGAGAGAGAGAGAGAGAGGCAGAGGGAGAAGCAGGCTCCCAAGGAGCAGGGAGCCCGATGCGGGACTCGATCCCAGGACCCTGGGATCATGACCTGAGCCGAAGGCAGATGCTTAACCATCTGAGCCACCCAGGTGCCCTATGTGCCATGTTTCTGGTTGAGCAAAACAGACCCACAATCACACACATGTACATTTCCTCTACTTTTTTTAGTGTATCTTTGCCTCTTCTTGCTTTTGCATTTAAAAATTATTCAGTGCAAATAGGTACATGCCAAGAAGTTTTAAATTGATTTCTTTAGCAATATTATTTCTTCTTACCAGGTCTCCATTCCTTCATTCTGAGCATCAGTCACAAGTTGTAATTCTGTCTTCCAAGGATCAAGTGCTACTCTCGGAAGAAGCATTAATTAGTATTTCAGAATCATAATTAATTCGTAAAGAGAGCCCACAAAAGCATTAGCTACTTTTTTTCCCTTTTTTGAGAGAGAGAGAGCACATGCCTGAGTGGTACAGGGACCTTAAGGTAACAGGTCCTTTGTGCAAACTGTTCCTCTCTATTTAAAATGTATATCTCATTGCCTGCTAAATGAATAATTTCCTAAGATTGGTTGATTCTTAATTTATGTCCTCTTCTATTACATCTTGATATTTTTTACAGGGTTTGTTTTGGGCAATCCCTAGAATTTTTCTGACCCTCATTTCCTTACATTTCTTTCTTTCTTTTTTTTTGGATTTTTTTTATGTTATGTTAATCACCATACATTACATCATTAGTTTTTGATGTAGTGTTCCATGATTCATTGTTTGCATATAACACCCGGTGCTCCATGCAGTACACGCCCTCTTTAATACCCATCACCGGGCTAACACATCCCTCCACCTTCCCCTCTAGAACCCTCAGTTTGTTTCTCAGAGTCCATAGTCTTTCATGGTTCTTCTCCCCCTCCGATTCCCCCCTTTCATTCTTCCCCTCCTGCTGTCTTCTTCTTTTTTTTTTAACATAATGTATTATTTGTTTCAGAGGTACAGGTCTGTGATTCCTTATATTTCTAACTAAACTTTTTGTATTGAAATGACTGTAGATTCACATGCAGTTGTAAGAACTAATTCAGAGATCCCATGTAATTTTTACCAATTTTCTTCCCAAAGTTAACATCTTGAAAAACTATAGTACATTATCCAAGTCAGAGTACCAGTATTGATACAGGCAAGATGAAGAACATTTCTATCACCATAGGCATCCCTCATGTTGCCTTTTTATGAAAATATCCATGACCCTCCTATTCCTACCTCTTCTTGGAAAACCCTGGCAACTACCAATTTACTCTCCATAGCTATAATGTTATTTCTAGAATGTTATGTGAATGGAATCATACAGTTGAACTTTGGGGTTTGGCTTTATTTTTGGCCCATGGCATAATTATTTAGAGATTGATACAGGTTTTTCTGTAATCAATAGTTCTTTGGGGGAAGACAACAGAGTAGGAGGACCGTAAGCTTACCTCATCCCATGAGTACAACTGGATAACACACAAATCTTCATAATTAACCCAGAAAACAATCTGAAGCCTGGCACAACAAAGTCCACAATTAAAGGTAGAGAAGAGGCCACACTGAAGAAGATAGGATGGGCAAAGATGCTGTGTGGGAGCAAATCAGGCAGTGGCCATCCATGGTGGGGAGGGAGTTGGTAGTGCCATGAAGGACAAGAAGTGGATTTTCACATTGGGAAGCCCACAAACAAAGAGGAGAAATCCCCATAACATTTGCTTTTGAAAGCAAGAGGGGCCAAATTTCATGAATTCTTACAACCATTGGAATTTTTTAAATCAGTTGGCTGTGCTCTGGGAGAGCTGGGGGGCTTCAGGAAGTGGACTCCCTGCCCTTGAAAAGATTGCATGACAAACAACCTGTGCAGATATAGCATGAAACCAGCAGTTTGAAAAATGGCTGCAGCAGACAGGAGGGAGAGTAATTTGTTTATCTCAGAGCATGGCCCAGAGAGACAGGGATCGTGGGGAGACCCATCCAGGAACAAAGGGGTTGCAGGTACCCTTCCCTCCTATACCTCCCCAACCCCTGGCGGCATAAACAATAGCCATCTGAAGGAAACAGCTGGTGCTGACACATAACTCACTTCCTTGCTTACCTAACTTGCTTGCACCAAGCCCCACCGCCCCACCCTTTGGAGGCTCGATTTTTCCCAGTCATGCTGGCCCCAGTACCGGTGCTATAAATCCTTTCCCCCAGAAGACCAGGTCAAGCCCTGCCAAACCACAACTCCTGACCTGCCTGATCTGTGGTATGTCAGTTCCAAAGGCAGTGGGGGCAGATCTCATTTTACAAGCAGACCACCATACACCTTGCTAAAATATGCCCCACCCCCTACTGGAGACCAAACACTACCCACAACAGGCAAAAAGAGCCTCTGCAGACAAGTGGACTGAAGGAAAGAGAGCCCAAGCCTGAACAGTAGAGCACATGTAACACACATAGGAGACACTCCCTGAAGTGCCAGGCCCTGGGGAATAGGAGATACTGCATTGCTGGGCACTACAGGACCTCTTCTTTGTAAGGCTATTATCATTAAGAGCAAGAGAAGTAGCTGACTTTCCTAACACAGAGAAATTGACATGAAGAGTTAGACAAAATGAGTAGACAGAGAAATATATCCCAAATGAAAGAATAAGACCAAATCACAGCGAGAGATATAAGTGAAACAGGTATAAGTAATATGCCTGGTAGAGAATTTAAGGTAATGATCATAAAGATATTCACTGGACATGAGAAGAGTTGAGGACATCATTGAGACCTTTAACACAGAGATTAAAAAAAAAAAGTCAGAGATTAAGAACACAAAAAAAGAATGTGAAAATCCTCAAATAAACAGCAGACTAGATGAAGCAGAGGGACAGATTAATGACCTGGAATACAGAAAAGTGGAAAATAGTCAAGCTCAGCAAAGTGAGGAAAGAAAATTATGCAAGTTGAGAACAGTCTTAGGGAACTCAGTGACTCCATCAAGGATAATAACATTCAGATTAGAGGGATCTCAGAAGAAGAGATAAATAAGGGGCAGAGGGGCGCTTAGGTGGCTCAATCATTAAGCGTCTGCCTTCAGCTCAGGTCATGATCTCAGGGTCCTGGGATCAAGCCCCACATCGGCTCCCTGCTCAGAGGGAAGCCTGCTTCTCCCTCTCCCACTCCCCTGCTTGTGTTCCCTCTCTTGCTGTCTGTCAAATAAATAAATAAAATCTTAAAAAGAAAAAGAAAAGGGGCAGAAAATTCATTTGAAGAAATAATGACTAAAACCATCCCTAATCTTGGGAAGGAAACAGATATCCAGATCCAGGAGGCACAAAGATCCCCCCTGTAATTCAACCCAAGGAGATCCACAATAAGACATATAGTAATAAAAATGGCAAAAAGTAGTCATAAAGAAAAAAAAATAATGATTTAAAAACAGCAAGAGAAAAGAAGAGAGTAACATACAAGGGGAAACCCTCATAAAAATCAGCAGATTTTTCAGCAGACACTATTCAGGCCAGAGGGAGTGGCATGATATATTCAAAGTGCTGAAAGGGAAAAATCTGCAGCCAAGAATACTCTACCCAGCAAAGCTGTCATTCAGAATAGAAGGAGAGATTAAGAATTTCCCAGACAAACAAAAACTAAGGAGTTTATGACCACTAAACCAGCCCTACAAGAAATTTTAAAGGTGACTCTTTGAGTGAAAAGGAAACATCCTAAGTGAGAGTATGAAAAGTAAAAATCACAAAAGCAGTAAAAACAAGCATATCTATCAATAATTACTTTGAATTTAAATGGACTAAATGCCCCAATCAAAAGATATAGGGTGACAAAGTGGATAAAAAGATAAACCCATCTATAGGCTGCCTACAAGAGACTCATTCCAGACTGAAAGGTATCTGCAGATTGAAATTGAAGTGATGGAAAGAGTAGCAATACTTATATCAGATAAAATGGACTTTAAAACAAAGACTGTAACAAGAGACAAAGAAGGAAACTATATAATAATAAAGGGGACAATCCAATAAGAGGATATAACAATTGCAAATATGTATGCTCCCAACATGGGAGCACCGAAATACAAAAAACAGTTAATAACAAACATAAAGGAAATAATCGATAGTAATACAACAATAATAATATGGGACTTTAACATCCCACTTATGTCGATGGACAGATTGTCCAAACAGAAAATCAACAAGTGACTTTGAATGACACACTGGACCAGACAGATTTAACAGATATATTCATAACATTCCATCTTAAAACAGCAGAACACACATTCTTCTAAAGTGCACATGGAACATTCTCCAGAATAGATCCCATGCTACGCCACAAAACAAGTCTCAAAAAATAAAAAAAAAAAAATATTTGAAGTCATACCATGCATCCATTCTGACCACAACATTATGAAACCGAAAAAATCTGGAAAAAGCACAAATACATGGAGGTTAAGTAACATGCTACTAAATGATGAATTGGTCAACCAAGGAATCAAAGAACAAATAGGAATTAAAAGGAAACAAATGAAAAAGAAAACACAATGGTCCAAAACCTCTGGGATGCAGCAAAGGCAGTCCTAAGAGGGAAGTACATAGAAATACAGGTCTACCTCAAAGAAGCAAGAAAAATCTCAAATAAGCAACCTAGCTTTACACCTAAAGGAGCAAGAAAAAGAACAAAGGAAGCCTAAAGCAAGCAGAAGGAAATCAATAATAAAGATTAGAGCAGAAATAATGATATGAAGCTAAAAAAAGGAATAGAACAGATCAATGAAACCAGGAACTTGTTCTTTGAAAAATTAATAAAATTGACAAATCTCTAGCCAGATTTATCTAAAAGAAAAGAGAAAGGACCCAAATAAATAAGATCACAAATGAGAAAGGAGAAATACAAATAATTATGAGAATATTATGAAAAACTATATGCCAACAAATTGGACAATCTGAAAGAAATGGATAAATTCCTAGAAACACGTAAACCACCAAAACTGAAACAGGAAGAAATAGAAAACTCAGACCACTAACTAGCAAAGAAATTGAATCAGTAATCAAAAAACTTCCAACAAACAAAAGCCCACCAGATGGCTTCACAGGTGAATTCTATTAAACATTTAAAGAAGAGTTAATACCTATTCTTTTCAAACTAGTCCAAAAAATAGAGGAGGGAGGAAAACTTCCAAATTCATTCTATGAGGCCAGCATTACTCTGGTACCAAAACCAGGTAAAGACACCGTGACAACAGAACTACAGGCCAATATCTGTGATGAATATAGATGCAAAAATCCTCAACAAAACATTAGGAAGCTGAATCCAACAATATATTTAAAAAATCATAAACCATGATCAAGTGGGATTTATTCCTGGAACGCAAGGGTGGTTCAACATTTGTAAACAATCAATGTCATATGTCACATTAATAAGACAAAGTGTAAAAAAAACACATGATCATTTCAAGAGATGCAGAAAAAGCATTCAATGAGTACAACATCCACCTATGATAAAAACCCTCAACAAAATAGGTCTAGAGGGAACATACCTCAACATAGTAAAGGTCTTATATGAAAAACCCATAGGCAACATCATCCTCAATGGTGAAAAACTGAGAGCTTTTCCCCTAAGATCAGGAACAAGACAAGGATGTCCACTCTCACCACTTTTATTCAACATAGTACTGGAAGTACTAGCCACAGCAGTCAGACAACAAAGAGAAATAAAAGGCATCCAGGTTGGTAAGGAAGAAGTAAAACTTACACCATTTGTAGATGATGTTATATCATATATAGAAATTCTTAAAGACCCCACCCCACAAAAAAAAAATTACTAGAATGGATCAATGAATTCAGTAAAGTTTCAGGACATAAAATTAATATACAGAACTCTTGCATTTCTTCACCCTAATAATGAAGTAAAGGAAGAGAAATTAAGAAAACAACCCCATTTACATTTGCACAGCAATTAAACAGTGTAAAGAAACAAAAGGCATCCAAATTGGTAAGGAAGAAGTAAAACTTTCACTATTTGCAGATGACATACTATACATAGAAAACCCTTAAAGACTCAAAAAACTACTAGAATTGATAAATGAATTCAGTAAAGTCATAGGATACAATCCTGTAACCAAACTAATGGGTATTTACTCCCAAAATATAAAAGCACTAATTCAAAGGGATGCATGTACCCCTATGTTTATAGCAGCATTATTTACAATAGCCGAACTGTGGAAACAACCCAGATGTCCACTGATAGTTAAGTGCATATATATATATAATATATATATATTATATATATATATATTTATAGAATATTACTCAGCCATAAAAAAGAATGAACTCTTCCCATTTCCAACAACATGGATGGAACTAGACAGTATAATACTAAGCAAAGTAAGTCAATCAGAGAAAGACAAATACCATATGATCTCACTCATATGTGGAATTTAAGAAACAAAACAAACAAGCAAAGGGGAAAAAGAAAGAGAGAACAACCAAGAAACAGAGACAGACCAAGAACAAACTGATGGCTACCAGTTGTGAATTGCATGGGAAGATGGGTGAAATAGGTAATGAGGATTAAGGAGTGTGCTTATCTTGATAAAAGAAATTATAAAATAATAAGAATAAAAAAAGAAAAAAATATTTATTTCTAATAGTTGCATAGTATTCCATGATCTCAAAGTACCATCATGAATTTAACCATCCACTTGTTGAAAGGCATCTGGCTTGTTTCCAGTTTTTATTCATCATGAATAAAGGTATTGTCAACATTCATCTGTAGGTTCTGTGTGAACATGTCTTCAGTTCTGTGGGAAAAACCATCCACAATGTAAATTGTGGGTTGTAGCATGTACACATATTTTTTCAAAAACTGCCAAACTTTTAAAATTGTTGATTCGCTTTTCTTAATAGTTACAGGGTTATTCAATTCAGACTGTCATTTTATCTTGAGTGACTTCAGTAGTTTGTGGTTTTTCCAAGGACTGGTCTGTTTCTTTTAAGTCTTAAACTTATGAGCAATGTTGTTTGCTGCATTCCCTTATTAAAGGCTACAGGGCATGTAGAGATATCTCCTGTTTCCTGTTTCATTCCTGGGCATATCTTTCTGGAGTTTGGTCTATTTTATTGATTTATTGACTTTTTTTTTACTATAGCCAACTTTTTTGTTTTAATTATTTTCTTCATTATTTTTCTGATTTCAATTCCATTAACTTCTGCTTTTATCTTCTTTGTCTTCATTCCTTCTACTTGTTTTGAGTTTATATTAATGTTTAACACTTACTGCTGTAGAAACTTACTTTATTGATTTTATACATTCCCTCATTTCTAATGTAAGCATGTTATGCCACAACTTTTATTCTTTGCACTGCATTAACTACATCCCATATAATGATATGCTATATTTTCATTTTGTTTTATGTATTTTTAAATTTTTTTGTCTCCCTATTTGATCAGTAACTTATTTAGATAGTATTGTTTAATTTCCAAGGTTCTAGAGATTTTCCTATAATCTTCCTTTCACTGATTTCTACTTTGATTCCATTATGGTTAGAAAGCATTTTCTGAATGATTTCAAGACTTACTTTTTTGAGGTTTGTTTTGGGGCCAGAATACAGTCTCTCTAATAGCTGCTGTTGTTGGGTGAGATGTTCTATGTATGTTAGTTTGATTTTACCCGTTGACTGTATTGTGTGCTTATTCTATAGATTTGTGATTCCATTCAGCTAGTAATACTGATGTTTTGCATCATAAAATCAGATTATATCCTGTTAGTTATACCAGTTTCTGCATCATGTGTTTTGAAGAACTTTAATTGGGTGAGTATACATCTAGGATCCTTATATCTTCCACATCCATCCTTTGTCATGATTGTATTCAGCAATTTTCTTTTATTTGAAATCTACTTTATCTCATATTAATGTAACCACTCCTGCTGTTGTGATTAATATTTGCATTATATGTACTTCATTCTTTTGTATTCAAAATACCTTTGTTGTATCTGTAATTAATTTCTTATAAATGACATATAGTGAGGTGTGTTTTTTTGCCTCCATTATTTATTTTTTAAATGGATCACTGAACAGTACATCAAAAACTAATGATGTATTGTATGGTGGCTAACCGAACATAATTAAAAAAACTCATTAAAAATTACACATATTTCAGTTGTATAGCACGATGTTCTGATGTACATATATTGTGAAATGATTACTAGAGTCAAGCTCATTAATACAAGATCACATCAGAGAGTTACCTTTTTGTGTGTGTATGATGAGGACACTTAAGATCGACTCTCAGCAAATTTCAAGTACACAATACAGTGTTATTAAGAATCATCATTGTGGTTCGTATCAGCATGATCTCACAATTGGGATCTAAAAACATCAAACTCATAGAAACAGAGTAGAAAGGTGGTTACCAAGAGCGACACTCAGGTGGGATGAAAAAGTTGTGGAGATCTAATGGATCTATCTCTCTCTTTTTTTTTTTAACCCATGCTATGAATCTCTGTCCTTTGATACATTTAGAGCATTTATATTTAAGCTACTTATTGATACATTAGAGCTTAAGTATGTCATTTATTATTTGTTTTTTGTTGGTTTCTCATTCCTTCCTTTGTTTTTTTATTACATCATTAGTTTTTGATGTAGTGATCCATGATTTATTGTTTCTGTATAACACCCAATGCTCCATTCAGTACATGCCCTCTTTAATACCCATCACCAGGGTAACCCATCCCTCCATCCCCCTCCCCTCTAGAACCCTCAGTTTATTTCTCAGAGTCCATCATCTCTCATGGTTCGTCTCCCCCTCCAATTTCCCCCCCTTCATTCTTCCCTTTCTGCTTTTTTTTTTTTTAACATATAATGTGTTATTTGTTTCAGAGGTACAGGTCTGTGATTCAACAGTCTTACACAATTCACAGCCTTCCTTTGGTTTTCTCTTTCAACTCCCTGTGGGGTATTTGAACATTTTTAGGATTCCACCTTGATTTTGTTTACAGTTTTTTTGAGGATATCACTGCACAGTTGTTTAAAGCCTGCTTCAGGTATCTTAATACAATAAAAAAACCTCATCATAGTCATTGGTATCATTTTAACACTTCAAGGAAAGTGTCAAATCTTAGTTTTATGTAGGTCCATTTACCCTCTTCCATTTTTAAGTATAATTGCCTAATGATATAAATAATTCATTACAAGTGTGATACTGCATTACATTTTATTTGTTCTTACCCATTTCACTGTTCTTACCATGAGGTCCTACTAAAACCATGGGTAAGTGAGAGGTGGGATGAGGGTGTGATTTTTCTGCTAGTATTTCACTGGAATAGGGTGGGTATGGCCCAAAAAAGTTTCCTCCCTTGTCTAGAGATACAGGCTTCTCTTGGAGCTTTTTTTCTCTGTGTCTCTTGGTGGTTAAATGTTGGAAGCTTCTGCAGCATCCTGTCTGGATATTTGGGAGGCAGTAAGGAAACTCAGAAACTTAGCACCCATCGTTCTTCAACCTCTAATTTCCCCAGCTGCCTTCCTTCTTTCTATTTCAGATGTTTCTTTATGCTTGTTTGTTGTATTAGGTCCAGGGAATTTTAGATATAAAGGGGAGGGTCTGAGAGATATAATCTTTTAGGACAATCTGGAATAGTTTAAATAATAATAGAATGATCACTAAAACTCTGTTTTTTTAACTTAATTTTATTTTATTATGTTATGTTAGTCACTATACAATACATCATTAGTTTTTGATGTAGTGATCCATGATTCACTGTTTTTTGTAAATGATAATTTGTTTTTTAAAATTCTCCAATTATGCCAGTAATGGATATGCATTTCAATACTTATGTAAGTGTGTTTATTTTTGCTTTGATAGGATATTATCTATTTTTTTAGATTATTGCTTTTTTAAAAAGTTGAATCTCTATCTCATTATTATTTTTGTATTTTTTTGTTCTCTCCCTTTATTCCTATGTTAAGTTCATGAGTAGTTCACTTTATTTATCTCTCTAAAAAATTATTTTTCAGATTTACTTATCATTACTATTATTTTTAATTTTATAATTTTCAGTTTTTATTTTCTTAATTCCCTTCCCCAAATTTGGTTTGTTGTTGTTGTTTTTGTTGTTGTTTATTTAAATACTTTTACAGGGGTACCTGGGTGGCTCCGTTATCTGCCTTTGGCTCAGGCCATGATCCCAGGGTCCTGGGATCGAGCCCCACATCGGGCTCCCTGCTCAGTAGGAAGCCTGCTTCTCCCTCTCCCATTACCCCTGCTTGTGTTCCCTCTCTTGCTAGGTTTCTTTCTATCAAATAAGTAAAAGAAAAAAAATCTTTAAAAAAATAAAAATAAATACTTCCACACTTCCTTAAGATGAACTCTATGGTCTTTTATCATTTATCTTCTGTTTTGTTAGTATCAACATTGGAAAGCTATCATTTTCATCTGACTACAATTTTGGTCATAGACTGCTTTCTTTTATTTCCCTTCCTGAGACATGGACTGCAGTTTTAAATTCTTTGAGGAAGCAATATGAGAGTATGAGTATTTGCTCCTGTCCAGGCAGTTCATATTTATTTCTGACCTCATTAGGTTATGTACAGGGACAGTGCTCTTTGAAATTTTACAGTGTAAACCTAAGACGGTTTTTGTTGCCATGACTAAACAGTCCATGAAAAGTCAAAATATGTTTTCCTTGTTTAGAGATATGATGATCTCTCCGTACATTAGATAAATCAAAACTGTTGACATATACAGCCACTTACAGTTTACTCACTTTGTCCTCTAGACCAGTGCTTCTCAAAAATGATGCATGAACCGGGGCTGGTTTATGACTGTTTGTTACAATCCATGATGAGGTAAAAAATGGAGAGTTCCAGTAATGGGTATTAAGGAGGGAATGTACTGCATGGAGCACTGGCTGTTATATGAAAACAGTGAATCATGGAACACAACATCAAAAACTAATGACGTACTGTATGGTGACTAACATAACTTAATAAAAGAAAAGAAAAGAAATGGAGAGTTAATATTTAGAAAATTTTTATAGCAATTTGATAGAGTAACTTTATTTTCATTACATCTAATCTTAAAAAATTATTTCAATTTCCCAACATTTTTTTTCTGAATTTATAAATTTCCAGCACATCATTGGAGGATAAAAGGAACAAACACCTAGTTCTTTACCACACATTATTTGAGAAGCATGCTCATCAAAGTCTCTGATTCTGAAAATGTTATGTTGAAAAATTTAATAACACTGCATGTGTATAATGCTTCCCTTTCCTTTTCAAATTACAATGTTTGGATATTTGTTCCATATCAAAGAACTATCATGCTCTTTGATGCATTCATTTTTATAGATGTTATATAACCATCATAAATTTGCTCCTTAATTGTTATATAATCTTCACCTTCTGTATTTATAATCTTAAATTTCATCTTGTCTGAAAATAATGTTGCCTATCTACTTTCTCTCGTCTGGTATTGATTTCTCCATGCTTTTATTTGTAACATTAAAAAGAAAAACACTTTCCATTTTCAAACTATGCTCATTGTCCATTAACTGAGTTAAAAAAAAAGTAGTACAGAAATGTTGCTTATTCTAATCTAATCTGACAGTCTATCTCTTAAAAGAAGAATTCAGCTCAAGTATAATGTAACAATTGCTATATTTGGTTTTATGCTTTCTGCTTTAATTTACATTAATCATTTGTTTATTTTTTTCCTCATTTTCTTAATTTTGCTGGTCCTATCAAGATGCTATTCTTCTACTTTTTTTTCTCTTTGTTTATTTGAAAGCTCTATTGAAATTTTCCATTCCATTAGTAGCTGTCTTCCCTTTACCTCAATGAAAGAAAAATCACACTACCATTATGAGAGACACAATAGCAACTGTTTCCCCACTAACATTCTCTATACCCTGTCTTAGAATTCATTCACCTCAACCTAACAAGAGGGCTTTGAACATGCCAATGCCTTGTCTCACCACTACCACCCCTTCTGTCATAGATGTGAGTAATACATCACCTTTAAGGTCCCTCTCCCCAGGATGTGTTGTCTTGAGATAGTTTATTTTTGAATCCTAGTTTGCATGTGTAATTGTTTGAAATAACACACAATTGTTACTCATTGCAGTCACGATCCATTTATTTATTCAATAAGCACACAAAGTACTTAGTAAGACATAGTCAATGAATGAAATGAATATTAATATTAATGAATTAATATCACAATATTAAATGAATTAATATCACATTAAGTACAAGTGGTATAAATACTATTATATTCCATTTATAGATGAGGAAACTGAGGTATAGACAGTCTAACATGATTTCGGTCAACACACTGGTAAGTTGTGCAGATGGAATTTAAAGTCAGGACATCTAACTGCAAGATCTGTCTCTCAGTCACTAAGTCATGCTGTCTCTTCTTCATATTTAAATAAATTATAACTTGTGTTCATATTTGTGTGTGTGTGACTATACAATGTTCACTATATCCTAATAGATTCTAATTATATCAACTTCCTGAATCTCTATGCTTTGCCACCTCTACATTTTTTTAAAATTCTTTGAACAGCTTATCAGAGTATTACAGTCTCTGAATGCTTGCATCGTCACAAAGAGCTTTAAATTAATCCTTAGAGGGGAGCATCTTGGTCAAGAAGGGAATTCTTTATCTCAGTAGTCTCTAGCTCTTTCCATAGCATTTAGGTTCCAAGGAAGAGATGAAACATCCAAATGATGGTGTTATCGTTATTATTATCATTACTCCCTAAAGTTATCTTCAAGTTCAGACTTCTTCTTCTCAAGGAAATTCTTTCCCTAGTATTCATTTATAAGTTCACTTTTCCCCCTTCATTATCTGTATTTTAGTTGCTGATTTTCCTGGATTTATTCCCTAAGTGTCTTTAATCTCCCAACAGAATTTTTTTTATATTTCTTTATACTTTATTCTTGTTTTGAAGCCCTTCCACTTGATGTTCCAGGCTACCATGTTATATCTCAAGAACGTTTGACTTTTCTTCCAATGCATTTGGCAACATTGTCTGTTCCTGGGGTCTTCTTTGTGTGGTTTCTATGCACAGTTATTCTTCTGTGTGAATATCCTTAATTTTTCTCTTTTTTTAAGATTTTTTATTTATTTATTTGAGAGAGAGAGATAGGGAGAGCAGGAACACAAGCAGGGGGAGTGGGAGAGGGAAAAGCAGTCCTCCTGCAGACCAGGGAGCCAGATTCGGGGCTAGATCTCAGGACCCTGGGATCATGACCTGAGCCAAAGGCAGACGCTTAATGACTGAGCTACCCAGGCAGCCCAAATTTTCTTTTTATACATATGTTGTTGTTGTTATTGTTGGAGTGTTCATCTTTTTCTTGTAGGAGCTCTATTTCATGAAGAACATGAAGAATGGTTTATTGTTGCTGTCAGTGTTCTCTATAGATGCTAGGCCCTCTTAGTCAAACTGTAAGTTATTTTTATTATTGTCATTTTCCTGGTTAAATTTTTGGGTCTCAAGTACAACCACTGGGCACGATGAATGGGAGTGTTCCTGAGCCTTATCACTGGCTTGGGAATCAGAAACCCTGCACCTTTTGCCCACCTGCTCAGCACCCCCAGGGGACACTTGGCACAGTAGATGCAGATGGGATAGACTCAGATTTGAAAGTGGAGAACACTGAAGAATACCCTTAGGTCATAATCTTCCTAAAATCTCTGAACTGAATTTATTCTATTTTCTCTTAAATAAGAATACATCTTTAAAACAGTAAGGCCCTTTGGAATCTATATCTATCTTTATCCATATACCTAGTATCCATGATGTGCAAGGCCCTGAGTTATACTCTGGAGAAACAATTGTGGACACACATGGTCCATGTTCTCATGAAGTTTTAGGCTACAGGAAGCCTCCGATAAGAAGGTTGTGGAAAGGATATATTATGATACATGCTAGGACAGCAGTATATTGTCACTCTAGGAGAATACAGTAGAGGAAATCAACCTTGATGAAATGGGGCAGGTAAGCATTTCTAAAGGAAATGATCACTAAGCTGATACCTGCGGCAGGGAGCAGCATGTTTGCAGCTCAAAGCCAGACAGCATATGACATCCTAGGGAAACTAAAAATACATCTTTGACTTAAAAAGAGGATATATGAATAAAAAATGGCAGGAGAGAAAACTGAAGACGCAAATGTGGGCAAAGACATAAAAGACACAGTCATCTAAAACTGAGGTGACTGTTCAGGCTGAATTATTCTCCCCAAAGTTCATGTGCTGAAATCCTAATTTCCAGGACCTCAGAATGTGACTATATTTGGAGATGGCACCTCCAAAACAAGGCCACTGGAGAGTGCTCAAGCCAAAAGGAGATGATGCAGCTAAAACGATTAGGGTAGGTCCTACTCCAAAATGACTGGTGTCATAATAAGAAGAGGAAATTTGGACATTGAGATCCTGGGGATGCATATGCACAGAGGAAAGGCCATGTGGGGACACAGCAAGAAGACAGGTTGCCTGTGAACCAGGGAGAGAGGCATCAGGAGAAACCAGACTTATGAACGCTTGATCCTGGATGTCTAGACCAGGGACTGTGAGAAAATAAATGTCTGACCCAGTCTGGTATTTTGTTATGGCAACCCTAGCAAGTTAATACAGTGACCATATAATCTGTTTTGTTAAATCCAGCACACTTACAAGAATTAAATTGGAACTATTAATAATTGCACTGGGTTGAAAGGCCTAAATGGGTATCGTCCCTGACAACTGGGAGGTATAGGGATGTGTGTGCCAGGGTTCACTCCCCTGGGTCGTCTCTTCATTCCCCCCAGCTGGGGGAAGTTTTGGATGCTGATGGCACACAATTGTGTCCTTTCCAGAATTTGCTCTCAGCCAAAAAAAGTTGAATTTCACAAGGTGAAACAGAAAAGTAACATTTAAGATACCAGTGATGGATGAAGAGCTCACCAGTAAGAGTGAGAAGGAAGAGTCAGAAAGCAAATTGACAAGAGGAAGTGACTTTGAATATACAGGTTAGGAATTAATTAAGAGTAAAAGTGACCATTGGATTTCACAACATGTAAGCCAGAGGTGAGTTTGGTGAGGGCAGTGACAGAGGGGAGATGAGGACAAGAAAAGCAAGAATAGGTTATATTGGATTTGGATAGAGAGGGAACTAGGGAAACAGAGAGCCTCAGAAGGTGATGCAGGCCTGGCAACTCTGAAGGAGACAAGGAAGGGAAGGGTTTGAGCAGAAGGCGGGGGATGTTTAAACAAGGCCACTGGAGAGTGCTCAAGCCAGAAGGGTCCAATGGAGGAATCCCACATCTTACAGGAATGAGCCTATGTGAGTACCCAGTCATGTGTAAGCCTTGAGGGGCAAGGGGTGCTATGAAATCAGGGCCAGTGGATGTGGAGAAGCAGTAGCTGGTGCAGGCAGTTGGTTGCGTTCCCACGGCAGGTGTAAGCAACATCCTCATGGTATCAGTGGGCCAGGACGTAAAGACCATGAAAATACAGGACCCAAAGGGATTCAATAGAGTGAGTGAGGGTCCCAAAAAAGGTGACAGATAATATATAACAGGACACAAGTAGGGTGTTGGTTTGAGGCAAAATGTGGAAGATTTCTTGTTCTGGAATCATTATTGTTTTGGAGACGGGGTGGTGGATGAGCATTAGTGACTAGGTCCTTCCATGACAACATTTACACTCCTGCAGCATAAGGAGTAAGTAAGCAGTTGATATGGGTACCAAGGACAGCATCTGAGGCTTATAATAATAGTACCACAACCAAAGTTTCTGTATTGTCTATCGACGTGTCAATATCCTGAAATTTGCGTAAGGGAACCATGTTAGCTAACTTTTGATTTTCTGTGATTTCAAATGTTACTATTTCGCATAGGTTTACCGATTTAAGATGTGGTCCATATATACCATGGAATATTACTCAGCCATCAGAAAGGATGAATACCCACCATTTGCATCAACATGGATGGGACTGGAGGAGATTATGCTAAGTGAAGTAAGTCAAGCAGAGAAAGTCAGTTATCATATGGTTTTATTTATTTGTGGAACATAAGGAATAATAGCATGGAGGACATTAGGAGAAGGAAGGGATCAATGAAGGAGAAATCAGAGAGGGAGACAAACCATGAGAGACTATGGACTCCAGGAAACAAACAGGGTGCTAGAGGGGAGGGGGGAGAGGGATGTGTTAGCCCGGTGATGGGTATTAAGGAGGGCACGTACTGCATGGAGCACTGGGTGTTGTATGAAAACAATGAATCATGGATCACTGCATCAAAAACTGGTGATGTACTGTATGGTGACTAACATAATAAAAAAATATAAAAAATAATAATAAAAAATTGTCAAACAATAAAATTTCTTATGTGGCAGCCTAAAACAAATAAATGTGTTTTAGTGACCAAAGGTCCATGGTCTTAATCCAATTGCTCACTGTGAATTCCTATTTGGCAAAATTCCTTCTGTAAGCAAACTGTAAAACAGGAATTGATTATTTTATCATTGTCCTCATGTTAAATTTCTAAAAAAGTAACTCATGTATGGAGCATTAACTCAATTTTACTCATGGTTCTTTAATATAAACATGTACATAAAGAGTTTATATTCTATATGCATTAGACAATTTTTGCAAAGAAATAATAGATTATGCTATAACATCAAATTGTAGGAAATGAAATTTAACATAAAAGTCTGTTTTTATTAATGTATTCTATTTTTTTCACAAAGAAGGAAAAAGGAAAGTGATTTATTTGCATGCACCAGTGAATAAATTTACATTTAGCTCTTTTGCTACTATGTATTATACTACAAGCCAAGAAAAACAGCAGTGTGGAAGAGTAGTTTCCAACACACAGAGGAAGTTTTGTGTTCAAAAACTGCCTGCACTATGGTCTTAGAAAAGAAATTTGACCTCCCTATGTCTGTGTTCTCATCCATAAAATAAGGGTAAAAATCCTTGTTTTCTATTTTTGTTTGCTTTGTATTTTTTGTTAATTAAATAATTACCTTTGCTATTTTCAGTCTTAAAAAATGTTCTATTTCATCATTTATTTAAAAGGTGTACATTAAAGTTTTTTTGTTTAATGGACAACAACAGAAATATAAGGCAAAGACATTTTTTTTCCTCTTGAGCCAATAATAAATTGCCTTTAAAATGGATACTCTTTATTGGGCATTTACTATATTCTGGCTTTCCTCAAGTGAATTATATCACCTAAGGGTCAATTACTCTTTACCTGGAAGCTTTGGTTTTTTAAATAGTTTTTCAATATTTTATCCATTCACTCTAATCTAAAATTTCATTTGCCTTTATCAAGTCAGGTGCACATTAAAAAAAAAGAAAAGAAACATCTTAAAACATTCTAGCATATTCATGTGTTAGTTACAAAAATGTGTTCTTAAATGACCCAGTTTCTTCAGTGTGGTAAAGCTTTATTTAGAGAGGCATGTTCTTTTAGCTATTCTAAGAATCTGAGGATTTAAGAATGAATTCTGTATAGTAATGCACCAAAGATGTTGGATTTTATGGAGTGTTCTTTACAATAAATGATCTGAAAAAATGCATATTTTCCAATGATGCTGCAATCTTTTCTGCATGGTTAAAGTGTAATTTTATGACCAAACATCATCATGGTCATGAGCTAGCAAGGTTGTTTATATGCATCCAAATTCACACAGATGCACTTCTAACTCCATTTAGTGATTTGACTCCATCTGCTTTACTAAGTGCTGATATTTTGTGGCAGATAAACTCTGACCATAATTTCAAATTCCGGTAGTAGGTGAATGGCAAACTATTGATGTCTAGAATTTGTTGATCATTTTTGAAACAAGCAAATATTGAGTGATCTTTACATAAGTCATGTTGCCTTTCAAAAAATCAGCATCTCAAAATTTCTTGATTAGAAAATGTACTTAATTTGCAGAAGATTTTGTCATTTTAGGTATGAAAATCTTGCATACATTCTTAAGAGCATGAAATTCTTCGATTTGATTTCATAAAATTCAGGCAGACTGAATACTTGAAAATATCGTGTACTTTATGAATTTATACATATATATGAGATGATTTGGTGACAGGAAATGTAAGCAGATGAATACTTAACAAAAGTAATAAAACCCAAACTCTGCATTTTTTAAGTTTACCATCATTGGTAATTTGGACCCACTTTAGCTACTCAATAAATACTGTTAATCTTATGAATCATTGGATGAATGAAAGAAATCTGGAGTTCTTTCTGTCATATGTGTTAGGATCTGAGAAAGCCCAAAACCAAATTTAGTTCATCTGCTAGGAGACTACTGAGAAAGAGAATTTATTGAGTATTCTGACTCCAGAAATCACATTAATGGAAGACAAATTGTTCCAGGTCTAAATATTTTATAAACACAGAGTGGAAGCGTGCAAATTTGATTTTGAAAACACAAGGATTCAGTCTTTTCCTTATTAACCAATGGGGCTGATGATGCCCTCCTGTGATATTTGCAATTCAAGAGGCAGGTGTGTACAAGGGTATGTTCTGTATTCATTATTTATTTAAGAAAAACCGCCATCTTTCTCTAAAGTCAGATTTCCTATTACTCTCACTCAGGGAGGCAGCTCAGCCTGAATTTTATTAGAGAAAA
Organism: Callorhinus ursinus; assembly: GCF_003265705.2. Classification (NCBI taxonomy): domain Eukaryota; kingdom Metazoa; phylum Chordata; class Mammalia; order Carnivora; family Otariidae; genus Callorhinus; species Callorhinus ursinus. The sequence continues at coordinate 5,329,635 of NW_027397079.1, forward strand.
ATATGACCCATAGTGAACTCTGCTAAACTATGAGTTTGATATGCTGGAAACATACTTAGAGAAGCTGTTACATTGCTATTATCTGGCATTCAGGGTATATACAGCATAAACATCACACATTCAGTTTACCCTACAACAAAGCTAACTAATGATAGCTTGGAAAGTTAACAGTGATAGAGTGGAAATATTTTATTTCCTTAATAAACTAACTGCTATTCTTAAAAGAATAAACACATTCAATAGAGTGTTAGACACACAGTTTATATGATAAGTTTTAAACCCAGAATTTATAGGAGATAATTTGAATTACCAAACAAATACAGTATAAAGGACACATTAAACCTAGTATTTATAAATCCCAAAGGACAGTAGCTCCTTTGTTTACACTATCCTCAGCATGGAACCTACATTTTTACTCTGTTTCTGGCAATAATACAGCATGGCCTTGGGTTGTGATCCAAAGGGCATTTTAATGATCTTTCTATGACAAGATGAAAGATGAGAAAAATCAATTTCTATGCCCCAAAGACATAACTTACTAGCACTGGATTTCACCAGGCCTCAGTTGTTTTATAGGAACTTAAATAAGAACCCAAAACTATTAGGAGGGTATGAGATTTACTGTAGAGGTATCCAATATTCGAGTTTTTGAAAAGAGCAAAAATAAAATGAATCACACACAAAAATGTATATAAAGGGAAGAATTGAAAAGAACAAAAGAGGCAAAATTATTTTTGGTATTCTTTTTTTTAATAATTTTTATTGTTATGTTAATCACCATACATTACATCATTAGTTTTGGATGTACTGTTCCATGATTCATTGTTTGCGCATAACACCCAGTGCTCCATGCAGAACGTGCCCTCTTTAATACCCATCACCAGGCTAACCCATCCCCCCATCCTCATCCCCTCCAGAACCCTCAGTTTGTTTTTCAGAGTCCATCATCTCTCATGGTCCGTCTCCCCCTCCTACTATTTTTGATATTCTTATTGTACACTATTTGGATCTCTCCAGCACAAGGCACAGAGAACATACAGTACATTTTTACCTGTTAAAGAAGATGTTCTTGGGTTTTGGATATCTATCACTATGTATTTCTGCATTTTTCTGAGTTGCTTTTTAAGATACCTTCAAATTCTCAAGTAACCCTCAAGAATATTGGATCCCTGACTAATATTTAAAGAGAAAAATATTAACAGTTATTAAGGATTTTTGATTTAATTTATTATTTTTTTATTTAATGAATACTCTATGAGGAAGATAATATCCCAATTTGAGGATACCAATTCTTGATGACTGGCCCAACTTCTCACAGCTAACGAATGACAGCGCTAGATTTATCCCACAATTTCTGATGTCAAATGTAATGCCCTTATTTTTGTATCTTCTCAGAAACCATATATAAATATATCATTTCCTCTTTGTATCCTTTTTTCTTTATCTTTTATTTATATACATGAGGCAAATCTGCCCCAGTTCAGTGCCCAGTCCATGGTATATAAATACTCAACTTGGCTTTTGAGATAGATGTGTACATATGAGCATATGTGTGTTCATGAAAATATATAAAGACTACATCAATCTTTATTTCACAGCTTCTGAGAGACATAGATATTATTGGTTTATGTGATCACAAAAATAAAGAAAAAGATGGGTACATTACAGAGAGTTGGAGCTTTTAACACTGGAAAAGCACTAATGGATCATGTAAAATATGCAATATATCATCATATTTATAGAATTCAAATTCTCTCCAAGTAGATATAAGCATATATATGCGTTGTCCTAACTAGCACCAACTGCTAGGGTGTAAAAGCACTTTCTTCCATTTAGCACTTTCAAAATACTTTTTAATCACTTTATTATTTATACCATATCAGCCAAAGCATATTGAGAAATAGCAGTCTGGAGGTTTTGTTTTTTAATCCATTAAAGACTATGCCTATAAAATAGAATGCTGTAGACAGTGTTTATGGAAATTAAAAATTAATTCACTTAACAGCATATACCAGATCCAATGGCAAATTTCCCCTTTGAAAATAAACTATATATCCATGTGGGATGCATTTGCCCTCTTAGTTCAGGGAAGTGGTTTCAGATAGCAGGGTGTGATTTATTCTACCCTGTATGCCTACAGAGACACAGAATGAACAGCAACACTATCATGGGGAGAGGAACACCATCGTGGGGATGACTTTCGCACATTTACAGGGATGGAGTGAACACTATATTAATTTTTTTCCCTTGAAACGTGAAAAATTAGAAGTCAGAGAAACTCTCATTATAAAATTAAAACTCATTCAAATTCATGCAATGCATAGGTATGACCAAGATGGGGCTCTGAATGAAATGACGTCAACTTTGTGTTGTGTTACAGGAAATTTTCTAGGTGTTTTTACTCCTGGAGACTTGTGATTTCTTAAAAGTTTCCATTCATTTTCAATTTAATTTAGAGCTGCTCAGGTTTTTTTTCTAAGATGTCCATTACTTCAGGAAGTTTCTCTGGACATACTTAGGGCTCAAGCTTGGGAAAAAAAACAAAAAACAAAACAAAACAAACAAAACACTCTTTCTACTCTACCCATATTCACAGGTACTTTTCTCTATATTCCTATTCTAATTAGCAACTGAACAAATATTTTTAAAAATAGGATGGGGGGATGGGATGGTGCCTGGGTGGCTCAATCGGTTAAGCATCTGCCTTCGGCTCAAGTCATGATCTCAGGGTCCTGGGATAGAACCCCAAGCCCCACATCAGACTCCCTGCTCAGCCAGGGGTCTGCTTCTCCCTCTGCCCCTCCCCCCACTCATGCTCTCTCTCTCAAATAAATAAAATCTTTTTTTTTAAAGATTTTATTTATTTATTTGGCAGAGAGAGACACAGCGAGAGAGGGAACATAAGCAGGGGGAGAGGCAGAGGGAGAAGCAGGCTCCCCGCTGAGCAGGGAACCCAATGTGAGACTCGATCCCAGGACCCTGGGATCATGACCTGAGCCAAAGGCAGACACTTAACAACTGAGCCACCCAGGCGCCCTCAAATAAATAAAATCTTTCAAAAATAGGATCAGTGGGTGTCTATAGCAGCACAAGTATATGCCTGAGGAAGCTCAAAGTTACATTAAAAAAATTCAAGAACTAAAACTTGTAAATATATAGAATATAGTCTTTATAATTCAGTGTTGATGGTTAACTTTATATCAGCTTGGTTATCCTATGATACCCAGTTTTTGGTCAAACACTCGTCTAAATCTCTTTTCACCAGTTCTATTTGTCTGGAGAACCCTGACTAATACAAGTGGGATATAAATCTTGAAATAAAAAATCACATGTTTATAAAAAAAATCACATGCTTATATTCACGGAGATCTCCTCATGCCCTAATATTCAAGCCATTTAAATTCAAACACCTCGGGAGGCGGAGCAAGATGGCGGAGGAGTAGGAGACCTAGATTTCGTCTGGTCTCAGGAATTCAGCTGAATAGGGATCAAACCATTCTGAACACCTACGAACTCAACAGGAGATCAAAGAGGAGAGTAGCAACAACTCTCTGAACAGAGAAGCGACCACTTACTGGAAGGTAGGATGTGCGGAGAAGTGAATCCAAGGCGATATTCGGGAGGATAGACGGCGGGGGAGGGGCCTCCGCCGGCCGCTTCTGGCAAGTGATAGAGCCGCGGAGCACAAAATCGGACCTTTTAGAAGTCGGCTCCGCTGAGGGACGTCGCTCCAGTGGCTAAGCGGGGGTGGAACCCTCGCGGGACAGTGGGGTCTCAGGACCCTTGGGGTCACAGAAAGACCGGGGGAGCCTGAGTGCGCCAGAGCTCCCAGGTATCGGAGCGGGGAAACCGGCTGCAGAGACGGAGCCGAGACGCGGGCTCTCGGCTCGGGGTTGCCATAAACTGTGATCCGCGGCCCAGTCAGGCCACTGCCCCTGCAGCAGGGACCCAACAGGCGGCATATCCGGGGAGACTCCCCTTCCTTCCAAGGGGAGGAGCGGCGCGGGAGCGCACCGCAGGGATCTGCTGGGTTTGGAGACTCCACGCGGGATCGGGTGGCAGAGATACAAACGCTCGGTCACAGGCCGGGTGAGCACGGAGTGCGGCCGGAGACCAGGGACAAGGGAGTGACTGGTTTTCTCTGGGGGCGCACTGAGGAGCGGGGCCCCGAGTTCTCAGCTCCTCCGGGTGGAGATTGGGAGGCCACCATTTTTGCCCTGGTCCTCCAAGGCTGTACGGAGAGCTTGCAGGGAACAAAAGCTCCTGAGATCAAACCCGAGCAGCTTGCTTAGCCCGGACCGACAAGGGCGGGGCAATTCAGCCTCCGGCAAAGACATTTGGAAACCACATCAACAGGCCCCTCCCCCAGAAGATCAGCACAAACAGCCAGCAAGCCAAGACCAAGTTTACCGATCAAGGAGAACGGGAGAACTCCAGCGCTAGGGGAATACTGCACATAGAATTCATGGCTTTTTTTTTTATTACCGTGATTCATTAGTTCATCAAAGTTAATTTTTGTTAACTGTTTTTTTTTTCTTTTTCTTCTTTTTCCCTTTTTCAACCAACATCTTATCAATCTCTTTTTTTAAAAAAAAAACATTTTTTTATTTTTCATTTTTAGAGTCATATTTTATCCCTTCATAGTAGTTACCCTTATTTTTGGCATATATATATAAGTTGTTCTCTCTTCAAAATTTTGAGATACAGTTTCTTCTAACAGATAAAAATATACCCTAAATCACTAGTGTATGGTTCTGTTCTAGTCTCCTGCCTGATCACATTCTCTCCCTTTTTTCTTTTTTTTTTTTAAATCTTCTTTCTTTTATCAAACAACTTCTTATCTTATCAAGTCCTTTTATAAAATCTTTTATAATTTTCATCTTTACAGTCATCTATCCCTTCATTGTATCAACCCTTATTTTGTACATATATGTCTTTCTTCCTTTAAAATTTTAGGAGGCACTTTTTTCTAACAGACCAAAATATGCCGAAAATCTAGTGTGTGGCACTGATCTATGCACTAGCCTGATCATATTTGATCATATTCTGCTTTTTTTGGTATTGTTCTGTTTTTGTTTTTATCTTTTTTTTCTTTTTTCTTCTTTTTTTTTTCTCTTTCTTTTTTCGTTCTTTCCCTTTCTTTTCCCCTGGTTTCAGGTCTTTTCTGATCTGTATACAGTATATTTGCTGGGGATGTTGTAAACCTGTTAGCATTTTGTTCTCTCATTCATCTATTCTCCTCTGGACAAAATGACAAGACGAAAAAAATCACCTCAGCAAAAAGAACAAGAGGTAGTACCATCTGCCAGGGACCTACTCAACACGGACATTAGTACGATGTCGGACCTAGAGTTCAGAATCATGACTTTAAAGATACTAGCTGGGCTTGAAAAAAGCGTGGAAGTTATTAGAGAAACTCTTTCTGGAGAAATAAAAGAACTAAAATCTAACCAAGTCGAAATAAAAAAGGCTATTGATGAGGTGCAATCAAAAATGGGGGCACTAACTGCTAGGATAAATGAGGCAGAAGAGAGAATCAG
>NW_027397079.1:5340174-5357255 GCF_003265705.2 Callorhinus ursinus
TAATATATGGTGATGAACATAACAATAAAAATTTAAAAAAAGTAAAAAAATAAATAAATAAATTCAAACACCTCATTTCTTCCAGAAAGTAAATAATTTACCTTTTTACTGCAAAATAGTGACTTGAAATGATAACTCCTCAACTTCAGGTCCACATTGAGACACAAAATGCAACAAAAATAAAATAGACTGTACCCCAGTCCAAACTTCAAAAGATAAATGTATATGTCTCAAAATTGGTGAAAATTCTTCTAAATTTAATGCAAATTGACCAATCTGAATAAATATACCTATATCATACTGTTTTTTGTTTTGTTTTGTTTTGTTTTTTTCTGAGAGTTCATCATAGCACCTGGCAAACCAGTAGAATATATATCCTCAGATTCTTTCTAACACGTTCGACCCTAGAGGAAGAATAATGAGCTATGGGTAAAAGGAATCACTTATTGTTGAAATATGTCTGCCACTAGAAAGCCAGAATCTCCATAAGCTGAAACATGTCAGGCTATGAGTACAGACAATTGGGAAACAAACAAACAAACAAACAAACAAACAAAGCTTGGAGGAATTTGAATTCTACTAGAATCAGCAGGAGCAATAATGGGAAGAAGACCAAACACTGAGGACATCCTTGAGTGCAGCTTAGACTGAAAGAAAAAAATGGGAAAGTAGAGTGCAGAGAAACAAATATAAAGCAAATAAAAATAAGCATCTGAAAGCAAAAGATCATACAGGAATTTCCTTTTCTCTTAATTCCAGTATGCTTCCCTTATAATAAATTGCTATACTGGTGGCACATCCATTAAAGAAATATTTACTGAGCAAAAGCAGTACTGGCTGCCTTAGGTACACTCTGTGTATTTGTTTGCAACTATGCTAAGTGCTGGGAAGGAGGAATGTGCAGGGCAAGGACAGTGGACACACAGGGACTGACCTAGCCAGAGGTCAGCCAATATTTCTCTAAAGTTATGATGCAAAATACATTGAGGGATGAAGGACAGCTGAGGTTTTTATCTAAGTGAATAAGGAGGAAAAATTGTTCCATTAGAAGGATGTAACATGGACAAGTACCTAGGAGAACAGGGACCCAACCAGAGACTTAAACAAATAAACTATTGTGTTGGTGTTCAGGAAGGATGGTGAAGGTAGGAGGGATGGCCTCAGTGGTGGTCAGGGCCTAACATGCAGGGCCTGACGGGATGTGTTAAACATTTTGGGTTTATTGCCAAGAGTGCTCCAAAGACATCTAGACTTTTTTTTTTTTTAAGAGAGAGGGAGACAGAGATGGGGGTGGGACAGAGGCAGAGAGAATCTCAAGCCGACTCCTCACTGAGCTTGGAGCCCAAAGCAGGGTTCAATCTCACAACCCTGAGATCATGACCTGAGCCAAAATCAAGAGTCCAACACTTAACCAAATGAGCCACCCAGCCACTCCCAACCAGACATTTAAGTAACTGATTGAAAATACTAGATTTCAGTTGTACACAGGTAATTTGAGCAACATTGTGGAAAATGGCTTATAAGAGAGTGATGAGGATGCTGGGAAACCAGGTAAGAGGCTATTTCAGGAGATCATGTAAGAGTTGCCACTGTCTTGGACAGAGGCAATAGTGAGGATGGATGGCAGCATGAGATGTGGGACTTCTAGAAGGTCCAGTTCATGGGGCATCATGGGGTGAGATTCAGAGCAGGGGGCTGTTGAAGGGGAAGGGGAAGGGGAAGGGGGCGCCAAGACTGATACCAGATTCCGGTTTGCCCGACTTGTGGATGATTCCAGTTCTTACTGACGTAAACCAAACAGCAAGAGGGCAGGGGAGAATATGAGTTCAATTTGTGTTTGTTGAACCTTAGATACTCAAAGAGAAGAGATAAATTAAGCAGTTGATGTAGTGATCTAGAGCACTGACCAAAATCTGGGGCTTGAGATATACATTCCAGAGACATTTATACCATGAAGCAATAGATTTGGATAGTATTTCTCAAGATAAGTGTATAGAGTGAGAAGAGGAATGATCTTGGCTCAACACTGAGAAAACATGATAGTAAAAAAAAACTCGCACCATAAACAATGAAAAGAGTGACATGAAAATGGAAGAAAGACAAGGATCATGCTAGGTAATAGAAACCAAGATCAAACTTTCAAGAAAGAAGAGAGATCAATGTTGCAAAGAGCTGGAAGAAGTACAAATACAACAGTAATTTTCAAATGGCCATTGTATTTCATAGTATAACCATCACAAATGATCTTCACCAAAGCTGTTTGGGGGAAATGGCAGAAATAAGATCCACAATCTTAAGGGGTTGAAGAAGTGGATGGAAAGTGTGTAGACAACCCTTTTATGAAATTTGTCTGCAGTAGATGATTGATTAAGGACGGTGTATGTGGAAGGGCACAGGATACACATTTTGGCAGAATTTTGAACAAATACTAAAATCCATATTTGAGTAGAGCTAAATATTATTATTATTGTAAAATGGAATGTCTCAAATATAAAAAATTAATATGTTACATATACTAATTGATTTTTTTAAGTAGGCTCCATGCCAAGTGTGGCACCCAACACAGGGCTTGAACTCATGATGCTGCGATCAGGACCTGAGCCGAGATCAAGAGTCAGACACTTAACAAACTGAGTCATCCAGGTGTCCTGATATTGATTCATTTTTTTATTAAAATTATTCATTTGAATGAAAACTTTTTGATAACGTAGGGGTAACGTACCTCAGCCCTACGAGCTGGTAAATTGCACCTGCAGTCATCAGGAAGCACACTTTCTTTTTCAAATATGTATTCTGTTAATTTAAATTTTAAATTAAATATTGTCTATGCACATTTGTGTGTTCTTATATATGTAGAGAATGTGACAGAGAGGGAAAATGCAACTATCGTAAATATAAATCTTGATTACTTTTTACAACATGAATGCCACTGTAAAACGGCATACAAAAATGAAACTAAAAACCAGGAAGCACCCTGAGTGCCAGCCTCAGCCAAACGACATCCCGAGGGTATGTACATGCATACCCAAGGTCCATCAGCTCCCTGACTTCTAAAGTCATATATTTTTGTTGTTATGTATACCACACACTATGTATTGTTTAGTATCTAGCATCCTTCATCCAACATTATGGTTCTGACACCCATTTATTTGACTTCATGCCACTGTAATTTGTTTACTCTCATTGCTATATAATATCTTATTATATGAACATGCCACAATATTTTATCCTTTCTTCAGTTTGATGGACATTTGAATTGTGTGCATATTTCAAACATTTTATACAGTGCTGCTATGAACACTAGGGTACACATTTTTGTTGTTAAATAGGTGCACATATTTCAAGCAGTGAAATTTCTGGGACATCAAGTATGTGATAATCACTTTTCATAGACAGCAACTATTGTTGCAAAAATATACACTGGATCCGGTAGTATACATATAAGAGTGGTGACTGGTCCACATCCTCATCGGCCGTAACTGTGGTCAGTCTTCTCTCTTTAGCTATGAGGGTGGGCGGGTATCAACCTCCCCATTTGGGGCTGTCATCATTTCAAAGTAAATAAACAACAACAACATAGACCTTGGGAAATTACAAAAAAAAAAGGAAATATAGGATTTATGAAGGATTCAAGAGCACTATCAGAAACTGAGAATATTATATACTTAATCCAACAATATATCAGAAACGAAATGAGAGACAACAGACTGGGATAATAAGGTAACTGGCTGATGGTAGAGAATGAAAAAGAGCCAAAAAAACAAAACAAAACAAAACAAACAAACAAACAAACAAACAAACAAAAACGGGAGCAAATAGGGAAAAGGCAATGCAGTGGATAATTAAAATTGCACTGGAATCAGTAAGTCACACTCAAGTTAGTGAAAGACGGCAAACTTGAGAAGTTCTTTGAAATTTTACCTAAAAATGGCAAAGAGCTGGAATTAAATATGAAGACAATGTTATATCAGGAATGAAAAGAACGAAGAGCTTCAACATTCAGGTAACTTATTGGTTTCCCTGAAGTAAAGGCTGTAACATATTTTTGAATATGGAGTTGATATTTTGGTACCCTTAAATGTAATCAATGACATCATTAATATGAGACATCAAGTAATTAAATCATTCTTCCCATTGAGCAGAAATATAAAACACAGAAAGCTTCCTACATCCAGGTGATGGCATTAGCCCCCACCCAAGGGTTTCCTGCCGGTTGCTCATGGGCAGCACATAATCACTGTGAAACAGAATGCACTTTTGACCACTGCGAATCTAGGAGGAGTCTCTCCTAACATTCCAGAACCACTGAGGAATATCAGCGGGAGATCTTGGAAGAGAACCCTGCGTACTGAAGTTCATCCACTAGAGAGTATGCCTCATGTCTTCATCCAACCAGAACCCTGTTAGCAAACTCTGGATCAGTCTAGACAATGATGTCCAAAGTCTCTGAGCAGGTCCAGCTTCTGTAGAAGTTTATTTCCTCACTGGAACTAAATTTTTAGAGTAACCTACATGGTTTTCTTGACTACCCTCTAATCTTAAAAGAACAACTGTCACCAGACTATTGAAAAAAAGAGAAAAGCTTCAGGCTCTTAACACTCAAAAACTAGTCATATTGAAACAGTCACTCTGGGGAATCAGTAGAACATTTTCTAAATGTTGTTTTTATTTTTCTTAATGATAATTAAAATAATATTTCTTCAAACATAGCTTGAACTTGCTGTCATAAAAAAGGATCAAACTGAAAATAGAAGGTATTTGGAATTGAAAAATATTATTGCATTGCTGTTATATTAAAAAAAATTAAAACCAATGAAAATCTTGATAATATAAGGACTAAGGCTAAAAACTGACATAGTGAATTACAAGATAGGCTTGAGGAATATACCTTACAGTCAGAAAGTAGAGACAAAGATGGGATAGTACATGGGTGGAGAGAGTTGGAGGCGTGGGAAGGGAATAATCAGAGATTATGGGAATGTGATAAACATGCTGATATTTGGGGATTCTGACTGAGGTTATATGCGAATTCTTTGTGCTATGTTTACATTTTTTTGGTGACTGAATTTATTTCAAATAAAACTTTAAGCAAATGAGCAAGGGACGAAAGAATGTGACAATGAATTGAGTTCATGGCATTTTTAGATTTATGTGGTTGTCAAAAAACCTATAAGTTCAAAAGTGTGTGTTTTTTTTTAAGTGTTGGCACCTAGAAAAGGCAATTTAATTAGGATTATATATGAAACATAGGAAAATATTAGCAGTTGCATCTTTCAGTGTTTTATGAGCATATTTTTGACAGTTTAATAAAATATTCTATATTGCATACATTTAAAATCCTCTCTAAAATTTAAATCACTATAAACAGTAGTGAGAGGGAATGGCAGCCTCCACTTGAATTTATTTGGGTATGATTGGATGAAATATGATGTAGTTAGGATAAAAATTAGTGCAAATTCGCATGTACAGAGGGATTTTTAATAAAATCATAGAGACTACATTTGACATTAACATGTAAATTTTGTACAGCATGATGATTCCCTACTTAATTCATAAAGAGAGCTGATTAAAGAATAAAACCACGGGCGCCTGGGTGGCTCAGTCGGTTAAGCGACTGCCTTCGGCTCAGGTCGTGATCCTGGAGTCCCGGGATCGAGTCCCGCATCGGGCTCCCTGCTCGGCGGGGGGTCTGCTTCTCCCTCTGACCCTCTTCCCTCTCGTGCTCTCTATCTCTCATTCTCTCTCTCTCAAATAAATAAATAAAATCTTTAAAAAAGAAAAAGAATAAAACCACATGTCTCCACCACTTGATAATGCATTAACCTAACGTCCTCAAACACACATTTATCTCAGATTTTATCAAATAATATTGTCAATTCTCAGTTTCAAAGACTTGCTCCCTGGAGGAAGACTACCCATTAGAGAAAAATGAAAATGTCTTGAAGCAAAACAGCTCATGGATGCAAGGGCAACATTAGAGATTATAATATGATTTCATATATTTTTTCTAAATCAAGAATAATGGTGCATTTGCGTGCTGGAAGTTTAGAACCCGATTCAAATATGTTATCTGATTCAAAACACTCATGAACATGCTTTAAAAGTTCAATAAAATCCTGTGGTTTGGGCTGAAAGTATTGTTATCCCAATATTACTGATGAGGCAACAGAGAGACTGAGAGAAAAGTATCTTTCTCAAATTAACATAGCTAAAGAAATGGCAGGCTCAAATCTCAAAGTAGGAGAAACACAAACATTGTTCATGGCATCTAGGTACTCTCAAAATCTTTAAAGATTCATTTACTTATTTGAGAGAGAGAGCAGGGAGGAGAGGCAGAAGTAGAGGGTGAGAGAATTCAAAGCAGATTGCGTGCTGAGTGCAGAGCCCAACTCGGGGCTTGATCCCATGACCACGAGATCATGACCTGAGCCGGATGCTCAACCGACTGTACCACACAGGTGCCCCTATGTAATCTCAAGATCTTTAAGATATTTAATGTAAGGGGTGACTGGGGGGTGCAGTTCGTTGAGTGTTTGGCTCTTGATTTCCACTCAGGTCAGAGTCTCAAGGTTGTAAGATCGAGCAATGCATCGGGCTCTGTGATCAGCACAAAGTCTGCTTCAGGTTCTCTTACCGTCTCCCTCCTGCTCACTCTCTCTCTCTCTCAAAAACAAAACAAAACAAAACAAAACAAAACAAAAAAACTTTAAATATTTAATGTAAACTATTCATCAGTTAGATAAAATGGCTAGACAGATATAAATATGGTATGAATATTGATATATACATATAGATACAGATATGGGTTTGGACAAAGTATAGATTAATGGCAAACTGTTTATATAGAGAATCAATCTCCTGAGGTGTATCCAGGTGTAAGCAAAGATTCCTCCTGGTAGAACACAATTTGAAAGTCTGCTAAATTTTAAAAATATAGAAACATGGCCAGATGAAAGGAAAGTAAGATAATTTTTCTGATGATAAACTAAAAGGAAACATGACCTCAGAGGTGTGAGCAAGCTGTGACAATAGACTTGTTCTTGTTTCTGGGTGAAAGCAAAAATGAAAATTTTCCTTAAGAATTTATAATCACAAACTGAAATTTACATTGTTTTGAAGCCTAGATTCAAAATACCCATATAATGTGATAAATCACAAACAGAAAACTAGTTTAAAGCAGGACTCTTAAGCCTAGGCCTGGGTAATTCTTTATTCTGGATGGCTGTCCTGTGCATTGTAGGATGTTCAGCAGCATCTCTGGTCTCTACCCACTAGATGCCAGAAGCATGTCCACCCCCCAAGTAGTACAAATTTGTCCTTCTTCCAGAGGAACTATTCCAGGTACTCTATTTTTGAGACTAACTTTACTTGCTGTCTATCCATTCTATTTATCTCTCTATATATCTCATTTATCTTCAACCAAGGAATCAAATGAATTTATTAGGAAAGTGAACACTCTTTAAAAAATGTTTACATCATGGTAAAAAAATATAAAATTTACTCTCTGAATCATTTTTACAGTTCGGTCATGTTATCAAAATACATTGTTGTGTAACAGATCTCTTTGGGCGCCTGGGTGGCTCAGTCATTAAGCGTCTGCCTTCGGCTCAGGTCATGATCCCAAGGTCCTGGGATCGAGCCCCACATTGGGCTCCCTGCTCAGCAGGAAGCCTGCTTCTCCCTCTCCCACTCCCCCTGCTTGTGTTCCTTCTCTTGCTGTGTCTCTCTCTGTCAAATAAATAAATAAAATCTTAAAAACAAAAACAGATCTCTAGAACTTTATCTTGCAAAACCAAAACTCTATACCCATTGGATAACGACTCCCCATCTGCTCCTCCTCCTAGCCCGTGGGAACATCCCTCTACTCTCATTTTCTGTGATGCTGATTAATCAAGATAGCTCATAAAGTGGAGTCATGCAGCATTTGTCCTTTTGTGACTGGTTTATTTCACTCAGCATACGTCCTTAAGGTTAACCCATGTTATAGCATCATGTAATAGGATTTCCTTCCTTTTTTAAAAAAAAAAAAGGCTAAAGAATATCCCATTGCACATATATAACATATTTAATTTATCCGCCTGACTGTCAATGGACAGTGGGCTTCCACCTCCCAGCTATGATGAATAATGCTACAATAGACATGGAGTGTGAAAACATCTCTTTGAGATCCTGCTTTCTATTCTTTTTGATAAATACACATAAGTGGGATGGCTGGATTATATGGTAATTCTATTTTTCATTTTCTGAGGAAACTACACACTGTTTTTCTGCAGCAGATGTACCATTTTACTTTCCTACCAGCAGCACACAAGGGTTCCAACTGCTCCACATTGGGTTTTGATTTCTGTCTCTCTAATGTTGAGTGATAGTGAACATCTTTTCATATGCTTGTTATCCACTCATCGACCTTCTTTGAATAAATGTCTATCAACGTCCTTCACCCATTTTTAATTGAGTTATTTGCTTGTGTGTTACTGAGCTTTATGCACTCTGGGTTTTAACTTTTGTCAGACATATAATTTGCAATTATGTTCTCCCATGCCGTAGTTTGGCTTCTTCACTTTGTTAATTGTTGCCTTTGATGCACAGAAGTTCTTGTCTGATGCAGTCCCATTTGTCTATTTTGAATTTTGTTGTCTGTGCTTTTGGTGTCGTATCCAGGAAATCACTGCCAAATACATGATGATTTTCCTCCATGTTTTTTTCTAGAAGTTTTATAACTCTTGGACTTACTTTTAGGCACTCAACCCATTTTGAGCTAGTTTTTGCATGTGATGTAAGGGTCTATTTTCATTCTTTTGCATGTAGATATTCAGTTTTCTTGATAACCATTTATTAAAGAAAACAATGTTTCCACATTTTGTGCTCTCGGAAGCCTTGTCAAAGAACATTGTACCGTACATGCCTGGGCTTATTTCTGAGTTGTCTATTCTAATCCATTGGTCTATGAAACTTTCTTTAGGTTAGCACCACACTGTGTTTTTATTACTGCAGCTGTTAAATATGTTTTGAAATCAGAAAGTGTGAGACCTCCAGCTTTGTTCTTTTTCAAGATTATGCTGGCTCGAGATTGCATTTGAATTTTATATATTTTTTTCTATTTCTCCAAAATATGGCATTAGGATTTTGATAGGGATTTTTTTGAATCTATAGATCACTTTGGGTAATATGGACATTTTAACAATATTGAATCTTCTGATCCATAAACACAGAATAAATTTCCTTTTTTTTAACCTATAACTAGTGAAGACATTGAATCAGTAATCAAACAAAAGCCCAGAACCAAATGGCTTCTATGAAGAATTATATCAAATATTTAAATAACACTTATCCTCTTCAAACTCTTCCAAAAAAAATGAGAGGAAGGAACATTTCCAAACTCATGTTATGAAGCTACCAATACCCTATACCAAAGCCAGACCAAGATACTGAAGAAATATAAGAAAGATAAAACACAAGTCGGTGTCCCTGGTGAACACTGATACAAAAATGCTCAACAAAATACTAGCAAACTGATTTCAACAGCACATCAAAAGACTTCTTCAACATGACCAAGTGGGATTTTTGTCTCTATAATGCAAGAATGGTTAAATATATGCAAATCTAACACCCCACAGTAACAGAATAAATAGCGAAACCCATGTGATCATCTCAGTTGATAGGAAAAGCATGTGACAAAATCCAATACCCCTTTATGATTAAAAAGAAAAAAACCTCAACACACTAGGAATAGAAGGAAACTGTCTCAGCATGATAAAGACCACATAAGAAAAGCCCACAGCTAACAAGATACTCAATGCTAAAAAACTGAAAACTTTTCCTCTAAAATCAGGAGTAAGGCAAGGATGCCCACTCTCACCACTTCCATTTACCTAACACTATGCATCCTCCTCAGAGCCATTAGTCAAGAAAAAGACATAGAGATATCCAAAATGAAAATAAATAAATAAAATTATCTCTGTTCACAGAAGACATGATATGAAATTTAGAAAACCCTAAAAATTTTTTAAAAATTTAAAAAAATGGTGAGAAATCTTGGGCATTGTTAAACAGCACTTGTAACAGTGACAAGAGGGGGTCCTTGCCTCAACCCTGATCACAGGGTGGAGTTTACAGTAGTATTTCCTCACCAATATATTTTATTTATTTCACTTGTTTGTTTTTTGAATGTTTATATGGTGTCCTTTATCAAATAAGGATGTTCCTTTCTTTCCCTCGGGTTTTTTTTTAATATAAATCTATATAATAAATGGAGATTAAGTCATATATTAGTTTTGCTCTATTGCTAACATTATTTTTGAAATTTTCTGTTAACGTGAAGAGTATATGAGCTGATTTATAAATGTTACAACAACCTTGCTTTCTTAGTATAGCCCATACTTAGTGGTGATATATTTCACACTTGTTGAATTATTGCATTTAATTTGTTAATGATTTTTTATGTTTTTACAATTGTATCCATGAAAGAAATTGGTCTTTTTTTCCCTTATCCTGTACTATCCTTGTGTTTTAGTGTTGTGCTGTCTTCACTAGTACCACAAACTTAGCAACTTATAACACACGTTCTCTCAGAGTTTCCATGAGTCAAGAGTCCTGTTACATGTCAGCTGGATGCTCTGAGTACGTCTTGCAGGCTGAAATCAATGTGTCACTAATGCTACAATGCTGATTCAAGGCCCAGGGTCTTCTTAAACACACTGAGTGCTGGCCGAGTGTATTTCCTTGTGGTTGTAGCACTGAGATCTGTGTTTTCTTTTTGGCCACTTACAGCTTCTCCAGGCCCCCACTGCCCCTCAGCAATTCAGAGCATAGCTGTTCACTTTCTTCCTCAAGACCAGCAAGAATCCATCTCTCTGAATTCTCCTGCTACCAGCTAGAGAAAATTCTGCTTTTCAAGGCATATTATATTAATGATTTTTACTGAATAACCAATAGGCAAGGATATCAGAGGGGAGATACTTTCAGAATTTTGTCCACCACAGTATACACTCTGTCTTCAAAGATCCACATCTCTCCTAAATGTAAGATATATTCATCTCCTTCCAAAGTCCTAAAATCTTCAGCCCATTATAGCATTAGGTGCTGTCTAAAGTCTTATCATCAATATCAGGTACAGATGGAGCTTTCTGGCTATTACATCTCCTGGGATCTAATTCTTCCCCATCCATAAAACTTTAAAAACTAATAGACAAAGTATTTGCCTCCAATAGTACTATACAATCATGGGACAGGCATAGAATAGTAGTTATAGACACTGTGGTTCAAGAAGCATGAACATGGGAGGTAGAAAGGAGATGCTGGTCCAAAGCAGTTTTGAAATCCAGCTGAGCAAACTCCATTAGATTCGAAAACAATGGATCGTGGATCACCACATCAAAAACTAATATGTATTGTATGGTGACTAACATAACATAATAGAATAAATTAATAAAAAAAGATTTCAAGGTGTGGAGATACTCTTCCATGGCTCTCAACTTTTAACCTCCAGGGTCTCTGTTTTGCCCTCTGGCCATTGTTCCTTTTTCACTACTTCACTTTTTAGAATTTTTTACTACTAGATATACATCTAACAATCATGGGTGTAGTGTATACCAAAAGACATGTACCAAAATGTGCTTAGCAGCACTATTTGGACAGTCCCAAACTAAAACAATTAATTTCCATTAACAGTAGACTGAATAAATTTATGTATAATATAAAAACAAGTGTATTTTCACAATGAAATATACAAAGTGCTGAGAATTAATAAGATTAATAAGATTAGAAGTGAAATCTAAAAACATAAATTTACAGCACCCCCAAAAGCCCTTTTTTCTGCTTCATTTCCAGTCAGTGGCCCTGTAAGTCTTGCCATTATCTGAATTTCCCATTATCTGAATTCTAGCAGCATCAAGTCATTTTGCTAAATCTTATAGATGATGTAAATAAAATCCTGCAGTATGTTTCCTCTTTTGTTATTTTTACTCAATGATATATTTATAACATTCATGCATACTCCTGCATGATGCCACAGTTTATTAATTCTCTATCCCTCAGCCCCACTTCAGTGATCATTTCACTCTTGCTTTGTTTTGTACATAACAAAGATGTACATATTACATTGACTTGTAATACGTACATCTTTGCATGTATATATTTTAATGATGCTATTGTCAATATTGTAAGATTCTTTACATAGGTTTTTCATCCTTTTCATCCAATTCTTTCTCACCCAGTAGGGTGATTGCATTTGTGTGTGTGTATATCTGCAGATCTTATTGTGTCATGACACATCTAAAGATAAAATCTATAATCCCTGGCATGGCTTACAAATCCCTACAAAATATAACTCATAGTTACCTCTCCAGCCTATTTCTGGCTATTCGTGAGCTTGCTTTCTGCAGAGGCCCCATCATCTCTGTAGCTGAGGACATGAGGTTCCCTTTCTCTGGGCTGTTCTTCACCCAAGCTCCACAATAGATAGGCAAACCTAACTGATGCTTCCAGTTTCCACTGTAATAGCTTTTCCTTACAGATGTGTTTGCTAACACGTCAGACTTCATGAGATCCCTTTAATCCATGCTTTGCTAATACTCCATATTTCTCCTGTTCTAACACATATGAAACTTCTTCACTATATTTCCTCTCTGTTAAACCACAGCTACATGAGAACACAAACTAAGACCTTGTATTCATTTTTGTATCTCAGTCATATTAAGAAAATTAACACATACCTGCAAATGAGTCTAAAGGTGATGAAGCCATGATAACATATTTCCCTTTTTATTAAAAACAAAACAAAACAAAACAAAACAGTTTTGGGCGCCTGAGTGGCTCGGTCGTTAAACATCTGCCTTCAGCTCAGGTCATGATCCCAGGGTCCTGGGATTGAGCCCTGCAACGGGCTCCCTGCTCAGCAGGAAGCCTGCTTCTCCCTCTCCCACTCCCCCTGCTTGTGCTCTCTCTCTCTCGCTGCCTCTCTCTCTGTCAAATAAATAAATAAATAAATCTTAAAAAAACAGTTTTAACTTAAATCTAAGGTTCTGAGGTTTTCCAGGTATGAAAATATTTCAGATTAAATTAAAACATATGTTTTAGTGAAGAGCAAGAGTATATTAAAATATGGCTAAGATGGGGTTATACTAATATCAGATTGAAACATGGTGATTACTATGTGATATTATTGCAGACAAAAGTATAATTAAAAAGGATGTGTATATACAGATATTTCCTACTTAATTTACTTAAAATATTTTAACTACTGAGAGGTTAACTCTGAATGAATATCTTCTAAAGAATTTAACATTGGAACAAAGAAAACTTTCTTAAAATCTTTTTCATCAATTTCATTTCAAAAGAACTTTTATTTTCTTGCATATTAAAATAGTTTTAGAATAGCTTCATTGGTGCAAATGCATGGGCATTGATCTACTCTCTCAAAAATTCCATCTTAGTTACAAATTGCATCCATACTTGTCCCTGAAATAACATTTATCTGATTTTTCTCATTAGCCTCATTTTTCATTGTTTTTAAATTGTGTCACTTAAGAGTGTACATTAAAAGTTTTTGCTACTTATTGTGTGTTTAGGACATTATGGCAAATTTAAAACTAAACTTTTTAAAACAGAGATTTTAAAACTAAACTTTTTTTGGTTCACTTGCTTTCTTCTACATACTTTTATTTTAAAAGTAGATTATTAATTGCTCTGTGTCTAAATAGCATTGTTAATTTGAACGTAATTGATGCCATTTGACTTTAAAGATTTCTTGTTACTTCACACATAACGCTAAGAATTTAGATAAAATTTTAGCTAAGAACTCTGGAGTTAAAGAAGAAAGAATCACGGTTTTATTTTGACTATAAAATGATATATATTAATAAAATATTTATTCATATTAATTACACATGAAATACATATAGAATATATAGTACTTATTGTTCTAGTGGCATGAGTACATTTGAAATAGGAAAAAAGATACAGTATTTTTATGACTTTAAACAAGTAAGTGTTGTTTGGTTTGATGACATTGGGTATGTGAACTAAAAAATATTTAAAAGTAGATGTAAAGACATCATAAATTTAAAGTGTCTTATTTAAACATATAATGGAATATTTTATAAATATAAGGTGACTATTATTAAGATTTAAAATATAGAAGAAGCTTCCTAAATATAAGACTTTAGCTGAAATTGTAAATATAAATTCATTTTAACTATGCCTATTTTTAAATTATAGGGATTTAATATTAAAATGTAATAAGCTGGTGTATTTAATCCTGGTGAGCTGGAGTATTACTTCCCATATTAAATGTGTCATTTGAATCTATTTTTATAACTTTTTTACTTAAAAATTAGAATTCTCTGTAATGTTGGAAGTGATCCTTAAGAAAAAATATTCTTCCTTGAAGGTGACATGTATCATTCCTAATACAATAAATTAGCATTCTTGAATTAATCTTTTAAAGTATATAACATAATCAATGGTATATTTGTACTTCCACATCAGTCACATATTCTGAAAGTGACTTTGCTGATTTAGCCCAGTGAGTTCCAGGGAGACAAACAAAACAAAGCAAGAGTAAAATGATCACTGAAGTGAGGCTGGGGGATAGTGTTTCATTTTTTTATTTTTAACTTTTTGAAAAGATTCATTTATTTTAGAGAGAGAGAGCATGAGCAGCAGGGGCAGAGGCAGAGGGAGAGAGAATCTCAAGCAGACTCTGCACTGAGCATGGAGCCTTATGTGTGGCTCAAGGTCATGACTCTGAGATCATGACCTGAGCTGAAACCAAAAGCTGGATGCCCAACTGACTGTGGCACCCAGGCGCCCTTGGGCAATAGTGTTTTAAAAAGCAAAAATCCATTTTTTAACAAGAAATGAAGCTTCAAAAATTTCCTTATGTGCCTAATGTGTGCTCATCAGTGTGGCAGTGGGAGAGGAGGTGGGGAGGAAAGACAGAAGTGACAGATCAATAAGGAGACTCCATGGTTGCATTCATTCTCAGGCATGAAAGACAAGAGGGGGTTAGGAAGGCACACAGCACAGGGATAGATAGAGGAAACACGTGCAACACTCCAGAGGTAGGAAGCTATGCTATTGTGCAGGGACTTTACATTACATCCACATGGAGGGAGGAGAGGGGTGTCCTGGTGAAATTTCTGGTATCAGCTCTGATGTGTAAAAGGTTGGGAAGTTGTCACTCCTATCCTTTCTCTTCAGAAAGGCTGATATATCCATGCCTTTTCTTGGATCCATCAGAGAAGCAAGGTCACAGAGCAAATTGCCACCCCAAATCCACAGAGATAGGTGAATCCAGAGTCACAGTTAAGATCTCTTATCTGGAACAGAAGCTGCTAGAGCCATATAGGTTAGGGATATTTAAAGGGCAATTTTAATGAATTGCTAGAGACCTAATAGGTCTCTCTTGAGAGTGAGAATTTCCTGGGGGCCTAAGTTTTAGGGTGTCCCCATACTTCCATGTGTTTTAATTCTAGGAAATCCACCAGGTTCCCACCAGGAAACACAGGCAAGAATGATCCCTGTTAGTCTTAGCAGGTGTCTTGAGAAAACTGGTTATTGTTGAATATACTCAGAGCATTCTCCATAACAAAGGTCTGCTCTCCAGCAGAAAGACTTTATACAGACTGGCAGAACAGTGTTTTCTCATTCCAGGTCCCTCTACCCTTCCTGTGTCACCTAAGGGAAGAGGGCAGCTAAGACATATTTGTGAAGGTCATAGCCCAGGGGAAAAGACCTACTAAAATACTGAAAATTAACCATAGGGTTATAGGATATTTTCTTACCCCACATCTTCACTACCACCTCAAAAGGCCACCAGTGCTTATAGCTGAAAGAGCTGCAAGACACAGACTTCCTCTAAAGAGGCACACTTCAGGAAGTCCAAAGTCAAGAGGGAGAACAAAATCCAGGACACCAGAGGATTTGAAATTTCTGGCACCCAAAACTGTAGCAAACAATGCACACAGCCCTGCTCATGGCCAGAATAATACAAACCTCACACTAAAAGGCCAACTTAGTTCAATTCCTATTACTCAATAGCTCTTGTTCAGCTTTCAAGGAGAAATTACAAGGCCTAATAAAATATAGGAAAAGCATAATCTGAAGAGAAAAAGCAAACATCAGGATCCAGATTGAGATATAACAGAGATATTGCAATTATCAGACTAGGAATTGGGAATAAGTATGATAAGGGCTAAAATGGAAAAAGTAGAAAGCATACTAGAACAGATAGATAACATATACAGATAGATACTCAAAGAAAGAATCAAAAGTTAATGCTAGTGATCAAAAGGACTGTAACAGAAATGAAGACTGCTTTGATGGGCTCAACTTGAGACTGAATGTGGCCAAGGTAAGAATTAACTTGAAGACAAATTAAAATAGAAAAAGGGGGAAAAGGGGATGCAAAAACAAAATAGAACAGAACACCCAAAAACTGTGAGATAATTTCAAAAGGGTTAACATACACATAATTTGAATATCAGAAGGAAAAGAAACAGAAAAGGAGAAGAAACATTCAAAGTAATAATGGCTAAGAACTTTCCTAAATTAATGACAGATACCAAACCACCTGATAAATGGCAGACATTTCATACAGGAAGCTCAGATAATATTAAAAGGTAAAATATCTATTGCTAGACGTATCCTATTCAAACTCTATAAAACCAAAGATAATGACAAAAATCTTGAAAGATGCCATTGGAGGGCAAGGGATACCTTACCAATAGAGAAATGAGAATAAGACTTACTCATTCTTCTCATGAGAAACCATGTATCCAGGATTTAGTGAGATAATGTAATTTAAAGTGTTGAAAGAAAAAAAAAAAGAGAAGAGAGAGGAAGGAAGGGAGGGAGGGGGAAAGAGAGAGGGGGAGGAAGCAGGGAGGGAAGGAAGGAAAGAAGGAGAAAGAAAGAGAAAGAAAGAAAGAAAGAAAAGAAAGAAGAAAGAAAGAAAGAGAGAGAGAAAGAAAAGAAAAGAAAGAAAAAAAGGAAAGAAAGAAAGAAAGAAAGGAAAGAAAGAAAGAAAGAAAGAAAGAAAGAAAGAAAGAAAGAAAGAAAGAAAGAAAGAAAGAAAGAAA
>NW_027397079.1:5357265-5436382 GCF_003265705.2 Callorhinus ursinus
AAAGAAAGAAAGAAAGAAAGAAAGAAAGAAAGAAAGAAAGAAAGAAAAAGAAAGAAAGAATCAACCTAAAACTCTATACCCAGGAAAATTACCCTCCAAAAGGGAAGGAGACATAAAGACTTTCTCAGACAAACAAAACTTAAGGGAATTTATTGCCAACATATTTTCTTGAAAGAAATGTTAACAGAAGTTCATCAAGGAGGAGGGAAATTATACACATTAGAGACTGGAATAACATAGAGAAAGGAAATGTGTTGAAAAATAAAGGAAGATAAAATACTATTTTTAAATTCTTAATTGATTTAAAAGATAACTAATTATATAGTAATAATAATGTACTGAGTGATTTTATCAGATGGAGAAATGAAATGAGTAACAGCAATGTTCTAAGCGATGGGAGGCAAGAACTGGAAATACTGTTACAGGGTAACTTCACTCTGAGAGCCATCCTTCCTTCTCAGTGAAGGGTATTATATGTTTGAAGCTGAGTAGTTTTATCAGCCTATACAATTTTGCATGTCCAATAGCCTCAGGTCATTTTGTTCTCTCTTTGCGTCTTTCAGTACAAACTGGCAATGTTTCTGCTGACATAAAATTATCAAAACCTTGTGGGTCTCATGTGTATTCCACAGATATTACTCTATTAGACAAGAAGTTCCACCATAGATCTTTCCTAGATACTCAAATCTCTATTCTTGCTTCTGCTGAAAGTACTGGGGAGGTCTGTGAGTTAAATGCTGAATCTATTCAGAAGGGCTTTTGTGTGATTGAACATTCTCACCTTTGGATATTTCTGAGGAATCAGCAAAATATAGTCCATCCACATCTTCAGCCTTTCCTTTAGAGTATGATTTCCTGACAGGGAATCTCTTAATTTCCACAGTGATGTGACTCTCCAAAGCACACAAGATCGAAATGGAAAAGCTCCCAGTGAGCAAAGCTGGAATAATTCAAGCAAGAAAATAAAATGATATTGGTTTATAGCCCAAGGTAAAAAGAAAATAATAAAAATAAATATTCACAACTCCATACCAATATGAATTAATGGTTGAATAAATAAATACATGTGGGGAAAGGGACAAATCTTTGCAGAATAATGCCAAATAATTCCTGAAGGCACTGTCCTCTCAAAGAGATGAAGCAAAACTCCTCACTCCTTGAGTGTGGGCTGTGCACAGTGACTTCCATTCAAGGAGTACAATACAGAAAAAGAAAAGGAATTCCACAGGAGAGAATCCTGACAAATCTGTCTCAGCAGGTTGTCAAGGTCAACGTCAATAGTGATGTATTATGTTGCTACCATGCACTCTTGATATGGTGTGATGAAAATAATACTTCTGTGGCCTTCCTCCCTAAAATGATAACTCCAATTTAATCATGAGGAAAACATCAGGCAAATCCCTACTGAGGGACATTCAACAAGATACATGGCCAGATCTCCTCAAACTTGTCAAAGTCATAAAAACACAAGGAAATTGTGAGAAACTGTCATAAC
The DNA here is from genome assembly GCF_003265705.2 of Callorhinus ursinus. Classification (NCBI taxonomy): domain Eukaryota; kingdom Metazoa; phylum Chordata; class Mammalia; order Carnivora; family Otariidae; genus Callorhinus; species Callorhinus ursinus. Next base: position 5,358,761 of record NW_027397079.1, read on the forward strand.
CAGGAGCTTAAGGAATCATGATGAGTCAAATTTAATGTGGCATTATGAATGGGATGCCAGAATAGAAAAGGGAGATTATAGGAAAACTAAGGGAGAATGAAAAAGTTGTCCATTTTAATTAAGAAGAGTGCAGCAGCATTGTTTCATTAATTGTGACAAATATGCCATGCATATGTATTATAATAGAAGAAACTGGGTATAAAGTATGTAGGAACTCTGTAGTATATTATCTGTAGTTTTTCAATAAATCTTTTCCTCTTCTAAAACATAAGGTTTATTAAATAAAAGGGGGTGCTGTTAGTGTTAGGAGTGGTCATTGACATTATGAAAGGTCTTTTACCTTAAAACAGAGAATGATACATTTTGTTCCAATTTTTTTTAATCGGTGTTAGAATGCAAAACATACTTCTAGTTAAGAAAGGTAAAATGTCATTTCTAGGAAACATGCTGGTCTCAACAACACAGCACACATTTGACGAATTTTGGACAGATAATTAATGTTCGGTCTATACTTGATGCAAACACACAGTTCCTTTTTTTGGAAGAATAATGCATTTTCAGGGAAAATTAGTAGAAAATATATAGAAAGTACTATCGATATCACCAAGTTAGGGTCTGAAGGTTGAAGGCAAACAGAGGCACTGGGAAAAATGGTACTCTGAATCTGACTGCTGTTTTTTTAAGTTCTGAGGATTTAGCTGTGAAACTGGGAGGAAAAAGTCACATAAGCACTATTCATGGACTTACTCCTGCCCTACATAGTTTCCCTGAAATATGTCTCCTACGATGTGGTAGAGATCTTGTTAGCTGGATAACTGAAATGTGGGGAGGGAAAATAATGGGTAAAAACTCAGACAGATAATGATAATCAGACCACATTAAATCCATATTTCCTTCCTCAGGATGAGATCAGTAAAGTCCACTCTGCTGAGGAAATCCTTCATGTCTGATGTTCTTTGAAGGGGAAGAATATTTTATACAGTTAAAGGAGCCACCCTCATAGACAATGAGACTTTTGATCTCATTTATAAATAAGTTTACAAAAACTTTAGAAAGAGTCAACAAGGGCACAGAGTTCAACCATTAGAACATAAACAGAAAAGAAAACCAAAGAAGGAAAGCCATCTGCTAGTGAGCTGAGAAGTTTAAAAATTGCTCAGAATTCAGAGAAAGGGAATAAAAAGGTAAATTATGACACATAAATGTAGTGGAAAGACAGTGGAGCATGCACGTAGTTTTTTCCTGTGGAAAGAATAAAGTAGAATATAAAATGGTAAAATATAAGAAAATAGTAAATCTTTTGGTACTAAAAAGAGGACCTAAGTCTGAAGAAGTTTTCAAACTCACTTTGTGTCAGATCCCATGCAAAGCAGTAGGGAAAAAAAAGTCAAAAGCTTGAATGAAAATAATTTTCTTTAAACAACCAAATGAAGAAAATAATTTATCTGGAAGGGAAAAGCAAACCCATTCCCACTCGACTTACCAACAGGAAAGCCTTTGCTCTAAATTTACCAATCACACTCTTAACACTAAATGAGTTTCAAACCCCACAAATTTACTTTTTTTTTTTTGGTCTAGATTTTAAGAAAAAATTTAGATCAAGTAACCCAACAGGAGCATCAGTGATACAGTGGAAGTCTCATGACTCCCAGGTAAGGTTTTTGAGTTACCCACTCCATCCACATGTGAGATGTGGTTGTTATAGTTACAAGTAGGAGGTGTAGACCTCCTTTATGCAATGAAGTTCTGGAGTCCCCTCATGTTTTGTATTTTCTAGCTATGTCGCAGCCACTCAGAGCTACGTGAAGAGTGCCTATTTCCTATTACAGATGTGTGCCATCAATATGACTGACTCATCAAATGCAAGCACTTATTACTCAACAAACAAAGTCTACAATGAGCTACAGATGTCTGACTTGATACACAACAAGTTCCATAGGATTCTCATACCTTAAGTCTCCAATAGAATACTTTTTTTAAGTCCGTCAGGAAAGTTAGATTCAACCAAGACTCAAATCCTCACATGTCCTGGATCATATAGAGGACAGACTATGAAACATTTTCCTTCTACAATAAAATTCTGAAAGGAAACCTTTGGATAAAGAATTACCAATCATGATGTACAGACATGTGAATCACGGTGTTGTACACCTGAAACTAGCATCACAATACGTGTCAACTACACTTCAGTGAAAAAAAAAAATCAGGAGAGAGTGTGCCCTGCTGACAAAGCCTCCTGATCCAGGTATGAGACCCTCACATGAGAAAAATCTCTTTGGCTCTGGTTCTGGAAGTAGCCTGCTGGGGTTGGTTTTGAAAAAAAAATTACCAATCAAATTCTAACAAAACTGAAGTAAAGACTTCAATATTAATATGAGAAAAAACAAACTTCAATTTAAAAATTAATCATGTAAAAAAGGTCATGTTGGGATGATTAAACAAACATTCACTCCACGACAAATGTACAGATGTCATAATTTAATGCATGCCAAACAAAGTAAAACTAAAACAGAAACTGTTAATGGTAAGAACTGAAAGAGAAATTTCTTTTCACAAATATTAATGGGAGAGCTGAGCTTATGCTCATGTATAAAAATGCCAAGCCAGTAATACAGAGATTTTGAATAATATAATTTTCAAAATTTGCATTATATACCCACATACACATAATTTTTTCTTATATGTAAAAAAAAAGTCCACTTTCCTCTCAAGCACCTTGAAAAATTTACAAAATCACTAGTTATCAGGTTTCCAAAACACAGAGCACAGATGACTACAAAATCTATCATTCCCACATTTTCTGTGACAGGAGTGTAAATGACAAAATACCTAGAATAGAGCAAGTGGAGAAAAATAGCATTCAAAAGAGGAGAATCTTGCATAACAGAGGAAGAAGGCTAATGCTATAGAAATATGAGTTCTAGAAAGAAAGGAACAGAGAGGAGAGTTCCAATTATTATTATTTTTAGAAATAGAAGAAAATATACCCAAGTTGCAATAAAAATAACACAGAAAATATGAAAACATAGCTGCATTAGAATAATGCTGCTAAGGGAGTGTACTGAATAAAGTGAAAGAAACCATAGTTTGATGGCATTAAAGACAATAGTTGAAGATCTAAGCTCCCAGACAAAAGGGATGTAAAATAAAATGTACTCTTCACTTTCAGAAATGTTTTTTTCCTTGAAAATGTACTGATTTTTACAGGACAAGAAAGAAAGCAAGAGCCTAGAGGGTGTGGTGGTCTCCCTGGGCTGAAGATGTAATGTACTGGATTCATGGATACCAACACAATCAATCCCAGAGAACCCATATTGCAGAAAAAAGGAAAATGGGACTGCTATGCTCTATGCCATCCTCCCTCAAATCATTTGCCTTAATTGCAATTTATATATGAGGAGGAAAACCTATGAGTAACCAAGGGATTGGTTGAGGTTCACAAGCCAATAGCAAATTTTATCAACATCCATAGCTCTGGGGCGACCCAAATTGGAGAGCATGGTTCTTCAGAGAGCAGTGGATCTGGTAGACATTGCATGGTGTCTGTGGAGAACACTGAAAGGGGTACATCACAGGGCTAGTTCAACTGGCAAGGTGTGAGCCTCAACTGGATCAAGCCACCTAACTCATACACGGATTGCCTAAAATAACTTTAGATAAACTCTGGAAGAAGATAGACTTTTCTATAATACTACAATTTTCTATAATTGGATTATAAAAATGATCTAAAATACTGTAATTTTCATATGTAAATTCTAATACTAAATGAAAACATATCAGGCACAAGAGGATATAGTAAACATGCCTGAAAAACAAAAGAACAAAATATAAAAACAGATACCCATGCTGTCCAGATACTGAAATAATAGACACAGAGCGGCAAAAGAGCTATGCTTAGTTTCTTCAATAAACACGTGATGAGCTAGAAAATTTCACCAGAAAACCTCAGGTCTATGTCCATACCACCCTGAACGCACCCGATCTCGTCTGATCTCGGAAGCTAAGCAGGGTGGGGACTGATTAGTACTTGGATGAGACACCAGAAAACCTCAGGATGTTTTTTTAAAGGAAATTCTAAAACTGAAAATCTGGCCCAGTCATAAATGGACTCCAAATGCTTTTAAGATTAACATCGTAAGATGTTAATCTTAAATTTGTCTTATGAGCTTCTAACATCATTGCAATCGTCAAGAGACAACTAATCCAGGACTCACATTCACTTCCAACATTATTTAAAATTCCAGTCGAAAGTAACCTTTAAAAATTTCATATCATATCATAAACTTAAAGAATACAATTGTGAAGACATATTTTTATACAAAGGGTCTCTCTGTTAGAAGTGAGTTGGACAGTTATGTCGTCAGGGCCAGGGTCCCCAACAAGAAAATACGGAGTCAGGATGGCTAAAATAAAACAGCACTGACCTCCTGTTTTACTGCTTAGACAGGACTACACTGACATTCTGCTTTGCAGCCTTTGCAGAAATGACTTCTGCAAAATGTCCTAAAATAAGACAGTTGACCACAAAAGGATTTGTCAACATTATGGGCAAGGGGCAGTTAAGACTTAAGCCTCTGGATGTCAGGGAAAAAAAAAAAGACCATTAACACATGGATATTAACCTAATAAGTAGACAGATACATGACCAAAGCACACCCTGAGTCATTGGCATGACTCAGCACACCCTGATTGCTTAAGAAAGTTCTGCAAAATAGCTCATAAAAACCCCTAATCTTAGAAACTCTGGGGGCAACCCACTCGGGTCCCCCTCCCTCTCTGGAAGCTTTATACTCTTGCTCAAAAATTCTGTTTTGCTGCCCACCACTCTTCATCCGGTCTACCTCTTCATTCTTCAAAGCAGCGTGACCAAGAATCTGGGCAGTAAGGGGACAAAAATCCTGTAACATCTCCATGGCTCAATAGAGATCTAATGATATTCAAAGATGGCAATCTTTTTTTTTTTTTTTTTTCCTTTGCAGGGGAAGGGAGAGGGAGTGAGAATCCCAAGCAGTCTTCACCCCTAGCAGAAACCACACGTGGGGCTTCATCTCACAACCCTGAGCTCATGACCTGAGCCAAAATCAAGAGTCAGCTGCTTAACCAACTGAGCCACACTGCCCCCAGGATGGGTTTTTTATTTATTTTTTATTAATGTAGGGTTGTGTAAGCAAAGGAGCCCAGAAAAGCCAACTAGGTAGAATTATTTTTATTAATATAGACACAATTACTATTTTTTTTTCCTTTATTTAGTTATCTTTGTTCTCTGTAATTGTCTTTTGTTTTCCCTTTTAAGAAGAAAGTAGAGGGATGCCTTGGTGGCTCAGGCAGTTAAACGTCTGTCTTCTACTCAGGTCATGATCTCAGGGTCCTGGGATCCAGCACCGTGTTGGGCTCCCTGCTCAGTGGGGAGTCTGCTTCTCCCTCTCCTTCTGCCCCTCCCCCCTGCTCATACTCTCTCTCTCTCTCAAATAAATAAATAAAATCCTAAAAAAAAAAAGAGGAAAGTAAAATTTTCACTACTATTTCAGGCCATGTGAAAAACTATGGGCCAGACCTAGAATTTAATCCGGGTTGGGAAGAAGGTTTTCATTCCCTCAAAATACCAGCAGACCTGGAATAGTACATTCTTTGATTCCTTCAAAATACTTGATATTTTTCAGGATATTTAAGTTGTTATAAAACTTACATTATAACAATATTATTTCTTCATGTAATAAGGTCAAAAAGCATAACTCTAATACAAAAACTGATAAAATGGCTAGAATAAATTTTATAATTTTTTTTAAAGATTTTATTTATTTGAGAGAGAGAGAATGAGAGAGAGAGAGCATGAGAGGGAAGAGGGTCAGAAGGGAGAAGCAGACTCCCTGCTGAGCAGGGAGCCCGACGCGGGACTCGATCCCGGGACTCCAGGATCATGACCTGAGCCGAAGGCAGTCTCTCAACCAACTGAGCCACCCAGGCGTTCCTAGAATAAATTTTAAAATACATCTGACCTATTAACTGAGGTACAACATTCTAGAAAAATAATATTAAATAGAATCTAGTAGATCAAATAGTCAACAACTACTTGTATGAATTCAAAAGTAGTTCTGTCTTTGGAAAGGGAGTAGGCTAACTTCATACATGCTTTTTTATCCTTCTCTGTCTGACATTATCTCTCATCTTCTTGGGACCACACTTAGTCACTTCAAGCATCTTGATTTTACTATTTTGTTGTGTAAGAACTCTTGCAATTTTGGGCGCCTGGGTGGCTCAGTTGGTTGGGCGACTGCCTTCGGCTCAGGTCATGATCCTGGAGTCCCGGGATCGAGTCCCGCATTGGGCTCCCTGCTCACCAGGGAGTCTGCTTCTCCCTCTGACCCTCCCCCCATCTCATGTGCTTTCTCTCTCATTCTCTCTGTCTCTCAAATAAATAAATAAAATCTTTAAAAAAAAAAAAAAAGAACTCTTGCAATTTTCTCCAAATCTTCTCATGTTCCAAAATTCTCCAGATGGGAAAACCAGGCTCCACATTAAGAACAGTTAAAATGGAGAAATGACCAAGGTCTCAAGACACCAGAAAATCGGGGCACCTGGGTGGCTCAGTCAGGTCATGATTCCAGGGTCCTGGGATCGAGCCCTGAGTCAGGCTCCCTGCTCCGCAGGAAGCCTGCTTCTCCCTCTCCCACTCCCCCTGCTTGTGTCCCCTCTCTTGCTGTGTCTCTCTCTGTCAAATAAATAAATAAAATCTTTAAAAAAAGACACCAGAAAATAATACAAAAGCATGTAGATTACATCTTAAAAAGGGGAGACACGTCTCCAGAGTACTGTGCCTGGGGCCCTTTGTGCTTAGAATCTCCAGAAATGTTTACATTATCTGAAAGCAGAGAAGCTATGAGATATTCAGAAACAATGGAATTTTACATTAGATCCGATAGACTTACCTCAATATTGCAAAATTTTAATGGAAAAAAACAAAAAAAACAGCAAAGGGTAGTGGGAAGAGGGAGACTAAGAGCTCCCTGAAAATGTAGATTTTCCCAAATTTACTCTGTGGGAGTACAAGCCATCGGTCATCTGAAATGTGACATCAGCTCAACTGTAAAACTTAAGCTGCTTTATGTCATTGCTATAGTAAGTGTCCTTAAGCACTGCACCATCCAGACAGTCAATGAAAGCCTGGGGATGGTGTGCACAAACTCAAAGGGTAAAAACAAAATCACCAAAAGGGAACAAATCATGATTTAATTCAGCATTTGAGTTAAAATGTTAGAAAGATAGGTACCCCTGAAAATAGTGAAAATGTTTAAAGTTATCAAACTGAAGTAGAAAGCAAAATGGTAAAATCGCAATTAAATGGGATGTACTCTTTTATAGGCTAAGGAAGGTGAAAATGAATTCTGAAATAACTTTACCAACTGGAAAATGATATTAAAATTATCGAGAAAAATGATGGCCGGTATGTTTGTATTATTAAATTAGCTTCACAAAGTCTTAATCTCAACATTTCAGAAACCAAAATAAGTATAAATGATAACTTATAAACCTTGTGGAGAAACATATCTCCACCCCTGCATAACCTCTGATAACTAATAAGTAGAATAAGCACATATTAATGGGAACCAGTCGTGTGAATTGATTTCCTCTCAAGTTAGTCACAAGAGATGACAATGTTGAATTATTGTCTTCCTGCATGCAAAAATTAACAAATGTAACTTTGATATATTTACAAACTGGTTAGACTAAACAGGAAGTTTTTCAAAGACCATTGCAAAGTAATTAAAGTTCAAATAGAGAGTTATTATAGGAACTAAAACTCTGCTCTCATCTGTAAATAAGTAATCGATTAATAGCTGTGAAAAGGTGCACATCCAATTAGGAATCCTTAAAATATAAAGGAAACAGTATGTTCAGCAGAATAAAGGGAGGTAAGGCAGTGCTATGCCATGAAGAATATTTTGCTATTTCTAGAATGTTAAACTACTTAAACTCCTAAGAGATCTATGACTTATTTTGGTCTCAAGATCTAATTTTCCTAATTAATGTTTAAGCATTCCTCAAGGGATTTTTGATGGTAAGATATATCTACTTAAAACAAACATTTTGTTTGTGTCCTTAATTCTTTGTGAAACTCCTCAGCATATTTTGTAAAATTAAAATACCATTCAACAGACAGTAGTTAACGAGACTGAGAATTTCATAATTTTATCCTCAATTAGTGTCACTATTACATAAGTCTGGGTATTTAAATTATCTTTAAGCTGAAAGTAAATAGGGGAAATAATAATTGTCTTATCTATTTGTAGAACATGGGTAAATATTTAAGACTAGCCCAAGATTTTTTATAGTTTTCATTAACTCTATCTTGATAAAATTAATATAGATGCTTATATGTTACAAACTGTTACCTGAATGTAAAAAGAAAATAAAATCCAGAAGTGATTATTGTGAGCAAATTTCCCTAAGGGGAACCTGGTTAATAAAGTGAGGTGAGTTTTCCTTTTGAGATAAACATTTACAAATTTTATATATTTTATGTAATTCCTAATGTTATTGAAATAACTATTTTTTTTTGCTTTCAAATATCATTTTGATAATGATATGAAGTAGAGCCTACCAAGTACAACTTTGATTCAGGAACTCAGGGATTCACCTAACAAGTGACATGGTATGTGGAAAGTCACATGCACCACAAGTATTTGCAATGTTTTTCCACACCCCCATATCCATATCACTTACCCTGTGTCTACAGCTGCATCACAGGACCCATTCCATGACGTGTTCCCCCTTCTAGTCCTGATCCTGCTACCCAGAGGAGTCCTGCCCTCTGAAAGGATGAAGAGAGTGCTCTTAAAAGAAAGAGGGTCCTGCTATCTTTATTTTTTTTTATGATTTTATGTATTTGAGAGAGGGAGAGAAAGCGAGTAAGCACACTAGCAAGGGGGGGAGCAGGGTGAGTGGGGCTCCATCCCAGGACCCTGAGATCATGACCTGAGACAAAGTCAGACGCTTAACCAACTGAGCCACCCAGGTGCCCCAGTCTTTGCTATCTTGAGAAGCATTTTTCATGCCACGAGAGTGGTATCTGTTCAGTTTTCTGGTTGGTATGGTTTGTGCCATCTTGAAATCAAAACAAAACAAAACAAACAGTGGATAGAGTGGAGAGGTACATTGTGATTCGATTAGTCCAAGTGTAATCCAGGTCAAAGCAATTAGCCTGTTATCTAAATAGTGTTGGAAATTCTAATACTCACCCATATCTGATTCTCTTTTCCGCTGGAGCACATAAGAAGGTTAAATGTCTCTAACCCTGTTACAAATGGGCAGGGCCATGAGACCAATTCTGCAGGATGGGTTTTAGATAGAAATGATATGGTCACATTTGTATTGTGACCTCTCTCTCCCTTCTGTGTCCTTGTGTCAAAGATCTAAGATCCTAGCGTTGAAGTAGTAGAGAACCAACAGGCCACAACCAATGGCAAAAGCTCATCTAAACCTGTGCTCACCCACATGCACTGGAAACATAGACTAAGAGAGAATTAAGTTTTTATTTTATTTTTTTTTAATTGAGGTATAACTTGGGCACCTGGGTGGCTCAGTTGGCTGAGTGTCTGATTCTTGGTTTCAGCTCAGGTCATGATCTCAGGATCGTGAGATCAAGCCCTGTTTTGGGGATCCATGCTCAGCATGGAGTCTGCTTGAGATTCTCTCTCTCCCTCTTCTTCTGCCCCTCCCCCCACTAATAAGCACACATACTCTTTCTATGAAATAAATCAATTAACTAATTAATTAATGAAAAGGTGCTTGATGTGATTTCAATCTTCTTAAATTTTTGAGACTTGTTTTATGTCCTAATATATGACCTATTCTAGAGAATGTTCCATATGTACTCAAGAAGAATATACATACTACTGTTTGGGGATGGAATATTCTGTATATACTAAGTCCATCTAGTCTAATGTGTCATCAAAGGCTGATGTTCCTTCATTGATTTTCTGTATGGATGACCTATCCATTGATGTAAGTGTGGTGTTAAAGTTCCTTACTATTACTGTGTTGCTGTCGATTTTTCCCTTTAACTCTGTTAATATTCCCTTTATACATTTAGGTGCTCCTATGTTGAATGCATATTTACGAATATTACATATTCTTGTTGAATTAACCCTTTATCAGTATGTAATGTACTTCTTTTTTGAGCTTTCATATAGTCTTTGTCTTAAAGTCTATTTTTTTTTCTGATATAACTATAACTACACAAGCTTTCTTTGTTTTTGTTTTTGTTTTGTTTTTGCAAGCTTTCATTGGGTTTCCATTTCATGGCATATCTTTTTCCATCCCTTCACTTCCAGTCTGTGTGTGCCCATACATATGAAGTAAGTTTTCTGTAGGCAGCATATAGATGGTTCTTGTTTCATCCACTCAGCCACTCTATGTCTTTTGATTGAAGAATTTAATCCATTTATATTTTAATTAAGTATGGATAGGTATGTACTTACTGCCATTTGTCAATTCTTTTCTGGCTGTTTGGTACTTCCTCTCTGTTTCTTTCTTCTTTTCTTGCTCTCTTCCTTGTGGTTTGAGGACACTCTTTAGTGTTGTACTTAGACTCCTTTCTCATTATCTTGTGTATTTACTATAGGTTCTTGCATTGTGGTTACAATGAGGCTCATATATAAGAGTTCATATATATATATAACAGTCTATCTAAGTGGATAACAAGTTAAGTTTGAATGTATTCTAAAACTTTACATTTTTACTACACCTCAGCGACATTTTATGTCTTTGATGTCACATTCTACATCTTTTATTTTGTGTAACCCTTACCCAATAATTGTAGTTATACTTATTTTTACTACTGTGTCTTTTAATCTTCATACTAGCTTTACAAGTGATCAATACACTATTTCATTATATATTTGGCTTTACCAGACAGGTTTTTACTTTGACATGTTTTCTTATTAATAATTCCTGTGTTTTCTTTTTCACTTAAAGAAATCCCTTTAACATTCCTTATAAATCTGGTATAGTGATGATGAACTACTTTAACTCTTGCTTATCTAGAGAACTCTATCTCTCCTTTTCTGAATGAAACTCTTGCTGGGTAGAGTATTCTTAGTTGGAATTTATTTATTTATTTATTTATTTATTTATTTATTATTTTATTTTATTTTTTACATTCAGCATTTTGAATATATCAGACCACTCTCCTCCGGTCTATAAAGTCTCTGCTGAAAAATCTTATAGTCTTATAAGTATTCCCTTGTACTTAAAAGTTGCATTTCTCTTGCCATTTTTAAGATTCTCTCCTTACATTTAATTTTTGACATTTTAATTATCAAGTGTCTTGATGTGGATTTCTTTAGGTTCATCTTATTTGTAACTCTGTGTGCTTTCTGGACCTGGATATCGGTTTCTTCCCCTGGATTAGAAAATTTTCAGACATTTTTTTCTTCAAGTAAGTTTTTTGCCATTTTTCCTCTCTATTTTCTTTCTGGAACCCCTCTAAGGTGGATGCTACTCTGTTTGATATGGTTCTATAGTTCTCTTAAGCTATCTTTACTTTTTGAAATTCCTTTTTTTCTTTCTGCTAGTCTGACTGGGTGATTTTCATTGCCTTGTGTTCCAGGTTGCTGATCTGTTCTGCTTCATCTAGTCAGCTAGTCGGCTGTTGGACCACTCTAATGCATTTTTCAATTCAGTTATTGCATTCATCTCTGTTACTTCTGTTCAGTAGTTTCTTATATTTTTACCTCTTTGTGGAAGTTTTCATATTCTTCTCTCAAGTTTGGTTAGCATTTTTCTGACCATTACTTATCTCTTTACCAGGTACATTACTTATCTCCCTTTCCTTGAAGTCCTTTTCTGAGGTTTCATCTTATTCTTCTGTTTAAAACATGTTCCTCTGTTTCCTCATCTTGCTTGACTCTCTGTGTTGGTTTCTATGCATTAGGTAAAACAGCTACTACCTCTCCCAGTGTTTTTACAAAGTGGCATTGTGTAGGAGATTAACCTTATCATTCAACCTTGCCCTAGCTCTTGGTTGTCTTCCAAATATTTGTGATTGTGTAAACAACCTGACTTATTCTTGTTAGGTCCTACCTGGAGGGTGTACCAACACCTTTCAGTGTTGCAAAGGATGGGATTTTAGCAACTAGTATAAGGCCGACTGGAAGTCACATGCTCACGCAGCACCTTTAAAGTACACAAATATTAACAACACTGTGGAACTGCAATCATAAACTCTGCGGGCCTTCAAACCAGGCAATCTAAAGGTGTCCCCTGGCTGACAGATGAAAAATCAGGGCTCCAGAGTGCATTAACTCCTTTCTTAGGGGTACCAGTGAGCTACAATGAGGCCAAAAAAAGGATGCAAAGATAGTGTGCACTGATTATGTTCCCTGATAGCACCCCTGTAGGTTCTAGATGCATGGCAAATCTGAAGCCTGCCCCCAAGGCTGAAGCTCCAGGACAAAGAAATAGGTCTTTTTCCAATGAAAACTGGCAGTGTGTTTCAGTCGGCCATCTGTACAGAGCCCTGGGGGTGGTAGCCTGCCAAGAACTGTCTTTCTGATTGTTACAGCCTTATGGAGCCCAGGAACACAAGCACCCCTGGCCACCAGGATCAGCTGATCAAGGGGCATCCCCTGTGTGTACTGCATGAACACACCACCTTTAGTGAGGCATCTGGAGAGCCTGGGAAGGGGCATATCCACCTGTTTTAGTGAGGTAGTGGGAGAGTATAGGGCCAGGGTGAGCCTACTCTTTAGCAGGGCAGCTGGACATTGCTGTTACTATGAATGTCCACCTGCACTAGCAAGGTCCCTCTTTAATACCCATCACCAGGCTAACCCATCCACCCAACCCCCTCCCCTCTAGAACCCTCAGTTTGTTTCTCAGAGTCCATAGTCTCTCATGGTTCATTTCCCCCTCTGATTTCCCCCCCTTCATTTTTCCCTTCCTACTATCTTCTTTTTCTTCTTTTTTTTTTTTAACATATAATGTATTATTTGTTTCACAGGTACAGGTCTGTGATTCATCAGTCTTACACAATTCACAGTGCTCACCATGGCACATACCCTCCCCAATGTCTATCACCCAGCCACACCATCCCTCCCACCCCCTACCACTCCAGCAACCCTCAGTTTGTTTCCTGAGATTAAGAAATCCTCATGCCTGCAAACCTTTTAAAGGAGAATCTCGGTTTCTTACAGTTCTTTGGGTATCCAGGACACAAGCCCTATTTGCTTTCATAGCCAGATATTTTGGGAGTTTGTCTCTCTAGTGCAGGTCCCTAGGGTCCATGTGCCTGATGTGGGGTATAAATCCCTTGTTCCTCAGGAGAAGCTCCATATTTGTGAGTTTCCTCCTAACTGTGGGTACATGGTGAGAGAGCAACCCTGCCTCTCCTATCCATCTTGATGTCATCCTTTTATCTTCTGCTGTGGAAGAGCTGTTTAGTTTCCACGTCTTTTTCAAAGGGAATTGTTCCATATGTAGCTATAGGTTTGGTGTGTCCATGAGAGGAAGTGAGTTCAGTATCTTCCTAAACACCATTCTTCAATGCCCTCTGTTTTATGAACCCCTCAGATTTCCGGTTAATTTTTCTCCACAACACAAATGAATTCATATAGTCTAATTTTAAAAAATCAATTTCTTTATATTTGACAAGATATAAGTAAACAAATTGATAAATAATAAATAAATGACATACAAGATAAGAAAGAAATGGAAATTGTGGTAAGGCTTAGAGAAATCATAGCTATCCAAATTCCAATTAAAACACAGATGCTGTGACCCAGGGCAGTCTAGATAAATCCTTAATAGCTGAGAAAGCCATCACTGTTGATAAGCTTCTTGGGGTGGTGTTTTTTTCCCTCTTCTGATGTGGAGATAGGCAGGTTGGGGCAAGTGTCTTGTACTGTGAAGACTGTCACACACTGACTTTCCTTCCTTTGGGGTCATCTGATTTGACATCTATCAGAGTGAACACAGTAATTTTAAATTTACTCATTTTGTCTTAAGGCTTTCACTGTGGCAGAATATGCGCAACACTGGGGTTCATGTGGGAAAGTCAAGGACAGGAACGGATAATAGGCATCTTTTAGTCAATGCAGGCAAGAGGCAAAGAAAAGGTTTAGAGGCAAAATGTGTGCTAAACATAGAAAATAGATGGGTAACATTTATATAAAGTCTTACAAAATGACCTATGCTAATGATGACAACAGCAAATATCAAAATTTTAAGGAGATGATGGAATATTGTGTATATTTGTTTCTTCAAATTATTCTTCATGTGTATTATACATTTAAAACTTCCAGAAACATTTTTAATATTCCAAGAGATTTAATCAAAAGGTATTATGAATAATAGGAATAATTGCAGGGTAACTGCAATTGATTTGTTATACATTATTTTAGACTTATTTTCCAAAACTTTTGTATTTACAGAGCAACTGCATTTATTAATTTATTAAATAGGATATGCACTCTCTTATTCTCAACAGTGTACTACAGTTAATGAATTCATATAAAGATAGAACTGCTGGAAATGAAAATATAAGACTGGACAAAGTCTAAAAATAGCAAATATATTATGGCTTATTTCAAAAATGTCAGTTTTTATCAAGCAGAGATGGTCATAGAGGAAGAAAAAAACTCTATTTAAAAATGGCCACTCATGACTGGCAAGACACAGAAAACATAAAATTGTACCAGGACTAAAAATAGTAATAAACTTATTTATTTGAAAATTTCAGTTTTTATCTGGCTGAGCTCTTCATGGAAGGAAAATTACAATTTCCTAAGTAGTTTGTGCTTCAAAAACAATTCCGTGCACTTGAATCTCTACCAAATTAAATAATGCAAAGCAGAGTATTTCCTCTTTAGTACCACTGTCCCTCACTACTTATGTTATCTAGTTAGATCTTTAGACAAATTAAAATTTGATCAAATCATCCCAAACTGTGCAATATACAATAAAGTAGCAAAACCAGCAAACAAATAACTCAGATTTTCTCGATGCTATTAAAAAGTAAAAATACTAATGAAAATTGTTCACAAAAATACTTTTTTAGAAAAATAATTATAAAATAACAGTATGCTTATGATTTCAAAGCTCTATTTTGGACTTGTGTCACCATCTCCTGATACTCGAGGTTTATTCCAAAATTGTTAATTAAGAAAAGAAATCCTATTTTTCTCATACTTGTGGGCAAAACAGATCTTCCTTGCATGAGAGTCAAAGGAAAGGTACCCTGTGCCCTAAATGTGTGCTGTCTGCCCTCTGAGACCATCCACAGTGAAGGAACAGTTTCTGAGATGGGAGGTGATAGGTAGTCCACTCCTTTTTTTTTTTTCTCATTGAGAGTTAAAGCACTGTATATTTGTGATAGATTCAAATATTTACCATTTACACATGACTAATAAAGTCAGGAAATACCATAACCAGTAGGTGGATGAAATTCCCAACATTCTTAATTCATTTATTTTCTTTCTTTCTTTCTTTCTTTTTTCTCTTTCTTTCTTTCTTTCTTTCTTTCTTTCTTTCTTTCTTTCTTTCTTTCTTTCTTTCCTTTTATTTTTGAGAGAGAGTGTGTACCCACAAACAAGGCAGGAAGGAGCAGAGGGAGAGGGAGAGAGTCTTAGGCAGACTCCCTGCTGAGCACAGAGCCTGACTCCAGGCTTGATCTCAGGACCCTGAGGTCATGATCCTGAGATCATGACATGAGATCACCACCTGAGCTGAAACCAAGAGTCGGACCCTTAATTGACTGTCCCACCTAGGTGCCCGAAAGGGACAGAGAACCTTAAGCAGGGTCCACACTCAGCACAGAGCCCAAGGGCTCAATCTCAGGACTCTGAGATCATGACTAGAGCTGAAATCAAGAGTTGGATGCTTAACCGGCTGAGTCATCCAGGCACCCCTCTTTATCTCTTTCTTAAAAGAAATTGTTGGAATATCTCTTTCTGACAATATAAAAGTATATATGGTCAGAAGATTTAACTCTTGAAATAGGAGTTCAATCAACCAATGTGCTTTTAAATAAATAATTATGTTCAAAAGAAATTTTCTAAACAAACCTATGGTCTAAGCACAAAAAAAGGAGCTAGACAGGTAATGTTAGCAGGGTTCTGAGGAAGGGGATAGGCCCAATGGCTAACACTCAGGAGAGAATGCTCTTGCCAAGGGTGGGAGACAAGAACTTAGGCTCACCCATGTCATGGGGCTTTAACTAAATAGAAAGGATGAGATTCTCACACTAAATATCAGAGAAATATCTTTTCCTGCATCCTATAGGGGACAGAGAAAAGGGAATCATTTTGAAATAGACTCAACACTCTGTTCTACTTAACATGGCCCACCCTCAGGAGAAACTACTCAACTAGGATCTAACCTGCTGAGTAGTATCAAAGCCCAGTGATTTGGGAGAGGGAAATACCCAACTCCAGCTCACTCTAGCCACTCTGTCCCATCTAAGGGGAAGAACAAACAGGGAAACTCTAGTGAAGCTCACAGTCCAGAGGCATAGGCTCATTAAAGGCCTGGGACCTAATGACAGGACATAGAGTGCTTCTCCTCCTCTCACACCTCACCCTAAAGACAGATTTACAACAGTTCCTTTTACTTGTTACATCATGCTTGAGTAAGAAGGAAAAAAATCACAAGGCATACTAAAAGGCAAAAACCACAATCTGAAGAGACAGAGCATCAAAACCAGAAGGACAGGAGTGTTAGAATTACCAGACCAGGAACTTAAATAGCCATGAGTAATATGCTAAGGGCTCTAATGCTTGAAGTACACCAGATGCAAGAACAGATGGTCAATAGTAGCAGAGAGATGGAAATCCTAAGAAAGAACTAAAAAAAAAGCCAGCGATCAAAAAACACTATAACAGAAATGAAGAATGTCTTTGATGGACTTATGAGTAAACTGGGCATGACTGAGAAAGAATCTTGAAGAAATCTTGAAATGAGCTTGAGTATATCTCAACAGCAACTTCTAAAACTGAAAAGCAAAGAGAAGAAAGCCTAGAAAAATAAAACAGAAAACAATATCCAAGTACGATGGGACAACTACAAAAGATATAGCACATATGTAATGGGAATACCAGAAGGAGAGGAAAGAGAAAGAAACAGAAGTACACAAAACACTAGTGATCAAGAATTTCTTCAAATTAATGTCAGGCACCAAACCACAGATGCACAATGCTTAGAGAACACCAAGCAGAATAAATGCAAAAAAAAAAAAAGAAAAAGAAAAAGAAAAAAGAAAAGTTACCTCAGCATATCATCTTCAAACTACACAAAATTCAAAGATAAAGAAAACATCTTGAAAGAAGCCAGAGATAAAATACCTTTCCTATTGAGAAACAAAGATAAGAATAACGTCTAAATTCTCTTCAGAAACCATGCAAGCAAGAAGAAAGTTGGATGGGGAGCATAGTATTTCAAATGTTGAGAGGAAAAAACAACAACAACAACAACAACACTAACCCAGAATTCTGTGCACTATAAAATTATCCTTCAAAAGTGAAAGAGAACTAAGTCCTTTCTCAAACATAAATTGAAAGCATTTGTTTTCATAGAACTGACTTGCAAAAAATGCTAAAGGAATTTTTTTATTTCTTTATTTATTTATTCCTTTTTTTTAGAAAAAAGGAAAATAATATAAGTCCAAAACTTGAATTTACATAAAGAAAGGAAGAGCATTAAAGAAGGAATAAGTGAAGGTAAAATAAAAATTTTTATTTTTCTTATTTTTAATTGATTTGACAGATAACAGTTTGTTCCAAATAACACCAACAGTTTATTCAATCATATGTGCTTATGTATGCATATATGATATAGATATGTTAATGTAAGCTTATCTATAAGTAATATAAATGACAGCAATGATACTGGGCATAGGAGGGAAGAAATAGGATTATTATTTTTTTAAAGGTTTTATTTATTTATTTATTTGAGAGAGAGAATGAGAGAGAGAGAGAGCATGAAGAGGGGAGGGTCAGAGGGAGAAGCAGACTCCCCTCCGAGCAGGAAGCCCGATGTGGGACTCGATCCCAGGACTCCAGGATCATGACCTGAGCCGAAGGCAGTCGCTTAACCAACTGAGCCACCCAGGCGCCCAGGATTATTTTCTTATTATATGATACACTATCTGTTCAGTACGATAGTGTTATTTGAAAGATGACTTGGATTAGCTACAAACATATATTGCAACCTCTAATGCAGCCACTATTATTTTTTAAGTATGACTAATTTGCTAAGAAAGAAAATGTAATCATACAAATGCTTAATTAAAACCACTAAAAAGCAGAAAAAGAGGAGAAACCAAAAAAAAGCAAAGAAGGAGTGCAACAAGTAGAAAACAACAACAAATATGGTATTTATCCAATTACAACAATAATCATTTTGAATATCAATGACCTGAATGCACAAAATAAGGCTAAGATCGTCAGGGTGGATTAAAGAACAAGACTAACAATGCATTGTCTACAAGACACTCTCTTTAAATGTAAAGACATATATAAATTCTAAAAGTGAAGTAGAAAAATATACCAGAATAATACTAATCAAAAGAAAGCAAAAGTAGCTATGTTAATTTCAGGCAGAGCAAACTTCAAAGCTAAAAAAAAAAATTACCAGAGATGAAGGAGGGTATTACATAATGTTAAAGGGGTTAATCTACAAGAAGACCCAGCAATCCTTAACATATATATGCCTAACAACAGAACATATAACCATTCAAGGCAAAACTAATAGAATTATAGAGAAATAAATCAATCCATTATCATATTTGGAGACTTCAACACCCATCTGTCAGAAATCAACAGATCCAGCAGTCAGAAAATCAGTAAAGAAATAGTTGAACTTAACAAATCAACCAACTTGATATAATTGGCACCTTTAGACTACTTCATTGAGAACAGTAGGAGACACACTCTTCTCAAGGTCACATGGAACATTCATCAAGACAGATCACATTTCGGGGGCCTGGGTGGCTCAGTCAGTTAAGCATCTGCCTTTGGCCCAGGTCATAATCCCAGGGTCCTGGGATCGAGTCCCACTGCTTCTCCCTTTCCTTTTGTGGCTCCCCCCTGCTAATGCTCTCTCTCCCTCTCCCATGTTCTCACACTCTGTCAAATGAATAAATAAAATCTTAAAAAAAAGAAAAAAAAAGATAAGCCATCTTAGAGGCAATAAAACACATCTTACCAAATTAAAAAATATAGAAATTGTATGAAGTCTGCTCTCAGAACAAAACTGAATTTAACTAGAAATCAATGACGGAAAAGTAACTGGAGAGTCTCCAAAATACATGGAGATTAGGCAACAAACTTCTAAATAACAAATGATGAAAAAAGAAATCTTAAGTAAAATTAAACAATATTTTTAAATAAATGAAAATGAAACACATTTGTCAAAATTTGTGGGATGCAGCAAAAGCAGAGCTTAGATAGAAATATATAGCTTTGTTTGTATATACAGGTATCCTCTTCTTTTGGCAAGTTTGTATTATGCCACTTCTCTTTTGCCAAAGACCTACCTTAGTACCTGTTTTTGCTAACCAAAAGATATTTGAAGAAGACATCACTGTCATAAAACAAGACAAAAACTGAAAATACTGTTCAGCATTTGTTTTGCAGTGAGCTGTTATAGAGGCAGCACACACCCTGAGCAAACAGAATGGGTCCACCAAGTTCCCTCTCTGGGAAATACACTCGGTATCTCAGCATCAAGTTGCCATAGCTTTGAACTGTGTCTGTGAGCATCTGTGCCTCATCTTGATTTATTCTATACATCCATTAGGAAGATATGTCCTAAGGTATCAGAGAAGCCTAAGAGAAGTAATTTGGGGGTCCTGGAAACACACAAATTTTTTCCATGTAAATTAGTGGTAATCACTTCTTCACTTAATGCCATTTTGCCTTATAACAGGTTTCATAGGATATAAACTTTAGATAGAGGGAGAAACCTCTATTAGAAAAGAAGAAAGATAGAGGTATCTGGGTGGCTCAGTCAGTTAAACGTCCAATTCTTGATCTCAGCTCAGGTCTTGATCTCAGAGTTGTGAGTTTCAAGCCCCGTGCTTGGCTCCATGCTGGGCTCAGTGTTGGACTCCACATTGGGCTCCAAGCTGGGCATGGAGCCTACTAAGAAAGAAAGAAAGAAAGAGAGAGAGAGAGAGAAAGAAAGAAAAAGGAAGAAAGGAAGAAAGGAAGAAAGGAAGAAAGAAAGAAAGAAAGAAAGAAAGAAAGAAAGAAAGAAAGAAAGAAAGAAAGAAAGAAAGAAAGAAAAAGAAAGAAAGAAAGAAAAAGGGGAAAAATCTATCAAAAAGCAATAATCTAAGTTTCCACCTTAAGAAACTAGAAAAAGAAAAGCAAACTTTTTAAGTCAAAGAAAGCAGAAGAAAAGAAATAATAAAAATGAGAGCAGAGGGCTCCTGGGTGGCTCAGTCGGTTAAGCGGCTGCCTTCACCTTGGGTCATGATCCCAGGGTCCCAGGATCGAGTCCCGCATCGGGCTCCCTGCTCCATTTATCTGAAGGATATAAGCACAGTGACTTGAAGGGGCACATGCACCCCAATGGTTATAGCAGCAATGTCCACAATAGCCAAACTATGGAAAGAGCCCAGATGTCCATTGACAGATGAATGGATAAACAAAATGTGGTATATATATACCATGGAATATTACCCATCCCATCAAAAAAAATTAAATCTTTCCATCTGCAGTGATGTGGATGGACCTAGAATGTATTAGGCTAAGTGAAATAAGTCAGTCAGAGAAAGACAAATACCATATGATTTCACTTATATGTAGAATTTAAGAAACAAAACAGACGAACACAGGGGAAGGGAAGGAAAAATAAAATAAGATAAAAACAGAAAGGGGGGCAAACCATAAGAGACTCTTAACTATAAGGAACAAACTGAGGGTTGCTGGAGGGAAGGTGGGTGGGCAGATGGGGTAATTGGGTGATGGGCATTAAGGAGGCCACGTGATGTAATGAGCACTGGGTGTTCTATGCAACCGATGAATCACTAAATTCTATCCCTGAAACTAATGATATAATATATGTTAACTAAATTTAATTGAAATTAAAAAATTAAAAAATAAATCCAACAATGTACATTTGGGCTCTTTCCATAATTTGGCTATTGTTGATAATACTGCTATAAACATCTGGGTGTATGTGCCCCTTTGAATCAATATTTTTCTATCTTTGGGTAAATACCTAGTAGTGTAATTGCTGGATTGTAGAGTTCTATTTTTAACTTTTTGAGGAACTTCCATACTGTTTTTCAGAATGGCTGCACCACTGTGATGAGCACTATGTGCTATACATAAGTGATGAATCACTAAATTCTACTCCTGAAACCAGTATTACACTATATGTTTACTAACTAGAATTTAAACAAAAACTTGAAAAAATTAAAAAAAAATAAATTCAACAATGTATGAAAATAATTATATACCACAGACAGGAGGGATTTATCCCAGGTATGCAAGCCTGGTTCAATGTTCTAAAATCAATTAATGTAATCCATCATTTAAATAAACTAAAATAGAAAAGTCCCATGATTATATCTATTGATCCAGGAAAATATTTAACAAAATCTAATACACTTTCATAATAAAAATCTCCACAAACTAGCACTAGAAGGTAAACTGAGACATATTCAATTTCTTTTCAAGGATTTATTTGAGAATATATTGATTCAAACTGGAGAGTGTCAAACTAAAGGTGTGGACTTATTGTGGACTCAGTTTTGTTCTGTATTTTGGCAGGACTGGAGAGCAGCTGGAGACGGACTCTTTCCTCTGTGGTGTCTATGACTTGTTCCATTTCCTCCATCCACACTTTACTCATATATTAGCTTTTTTTTTTTTATAAGGCCTTCATTGGCCACATGCTTAAATTTCACACACTCTGACATACCAAATCCTGTTCCATTTTTTCCCTGTAGCTTTCATTATCAGTTAAAAGTCTATACATTTTACTTACTTATCTTCTGCAAATTAATCTCCTTTCCCAAGACTTACGGTTCCATGCAGGCAGGATTCACTTCTGCTTCCTACACTGTCTGATGTCCACTACTCAAAATAGCACCTGGTACATGATAGTTTTGCAAGAAATAATATTGAATGGATAAATGAATTAGTTAACTAGGAGGGAAAAAATCCTAATTATGCAGTCTATCAATTGGATTTACAATGAGTACACTAGCTAACATATCTATTGCTTACTATATACACTTTTATTTTTTTATTTTTTTAAAAGATTTTATTTATTTATTTGAGAGAGAGAGAATGAGAGATAGAGAGCACGAGAGGGAAGAGGGTCAGAGGGAGAAGCAGACTCCCTGCTGAGCAGGGAGCCCGATGTGGGACTCGATCCCGGGACTCCAGGATCATGACCTGAGCCGAAGGCAGTCGCTTAACCAACTGAGCCACCCAGGCGCCCCTATATACACTTTTAATGTGGTGGCATTGAAATCCCCAACACTACGAGTTGGGTATTATCTTTAAGTCCATTTTACAGATAAGGATACTAAGGTAAAATAACTTCCTGAAGACAACATGTCATAGAGAAGTGACATGAGTCACTTCATGAGTCACACAACAGGAGAGTTGAAGAACTCTATGTTCTTCAAAAATATACCTTACAATATGATACTTCACTTATTTTTGTCCAAAGCTATTGCTTGAGTAGGCCATCCCCTCCAGACTGATTTGAAAACCCACCTCTGTTTCCTATTATGTATTGGTTTATCCTTGAGCTCCCTATTCTGTTTCGCTGGTCAACTTGTCTTTCTCAGAACTGAATTTGAAAGTCTAATGTCCTAGTATCTGGTAGAGTAAGTTTCTAACCTTATTTTTTTCAAAGATATCTTTAGTATCATTGATCCTTTAGTCTCTCACTTGAATTTTAAGATCAAATTGTTGAAACAAACAAAATAAAGAAAAAATCATAAAAATCCCTATCGAGATTTGTGTTTGCAGTAATATTGAACATATAGGTTCAGTTGAAGAATTTCGATTATTGTGTATGTTCCATACTGATTTTTTCCATCAAAAAACAAAGAATGTATCTCCTTTTCTCTGTTCTTATTTTAACGGTCTTCAATAGAGAACACACACACACATATACATTTATAAACATGTATTAATACATATTAATACATGTATGTGTGTTTATTCCTATATACTTGAGAGTCTTGTTCAATTTTGTAAATGAAAACACTTTAAAATGAGTTTTAATTGGATTCAATGAGACAGAGTGTTTTTTCCCTCTTTGATCTCATGTACTAAGCTCTGAATTAATCTTAATCAGTTCACAGTACATTATCATTTATCCATGCCAGGGACCTTTCTATGTCATTTAGTTATTGTTTTTTCCTACATTTTCTGTTGTAATTCCTTTCTCCCTCATCATAGACTACAGGGTTTTCTACAGACACAGAACCAATAGGAGATTCATGTATATATATATATATATAAAGAGACTTATTATAAGGAATTTGTTCATGTAGTTATGGAGTCATCCCATGATCTGCTGTCTCCAAGCTAGACACCCAAGAGAGCTTGTGGTCTAATCCCAATCAAAATCAAAAGCTTGAGAACCAGGGGAGCTGATGATGGAAATTACAGTCAAGATCTAAAGGCCTGAAAACCAAGAGCATTGAGAAGATCAATATCCCAGCTCAAGCAACCTGACAGGAATAATAATGAGAGAATTCCCCCTTCCTCCACATTTTGTTCTCTTCAGGCCCTCAACAGATTCGATGATGCTGACCCACACTGAGGAGGGTGATCTACTTTACTGAATTCATGAAAACTTAAATGCTAATCTCACAAAAAAACATCCTCAGGCACATCCAGAAATAATGTTTCATCTGGGCACTCCCTGGCCTAGCCAAACTGACACACAAAATTAACCATCCCAACTCCTACATTCATGAAAAAGGGAGTCTATTCCCCATCCTCCTGGTGATGGTTACATTGTTCCCCTGTAATGGGCACTCCAGTGGTGTCTCTCATGGACTTCTGTAAGTAGTTCTTTGGGATGTCGAACCAAGAACAGATCATTTAATAAACATGGCAGAAAGGTGGCCGTGCACTCCCAGCAATCACTCAGAGGGTTCAGCATTCCCAAACCCTTTCCAACACTCAATGTTGTCTAGCTTTGTGGGTTTTTGCCAGTTGAAAAGGTATAGTATGATAGTACTTTTGTTGTATTTTGCTTTTATCTGAAAGCAAATAATTTTGAATTTTGTTAATGTTTTTATGTTTTTGGATTACAACTTCTGCCAATTATTTGTTGATATCCTCCTTTTCCATATTTTTTACTGTTTTATCCTTTTCTTATATATTTTCCTCTCTTTGTTCATTTGTTTTTATAATTTTACATGTATTACTTTATACATATATTAGCTACTGGTGAGTTTTCAATAATAAAAATATCATTCATTAACACATCTCCATTATTGCATACAGTAGGTACTCACTAAGGTTTGTTAATAGAATAACAAATGAATGAAACTACATACTAGATGTTCAATGTGTTTGTTGAACTGCACTTAAATCAAAAGATGCACAACCAATGATAATTTTGACTGTATTCCATTTGACTTAAATCATAATACATATTCAAGTATGTACACTTCTGTGCAGAAATTTGAGATGGATCATTCTCTCACCTAGACATACAAAATTGAGAATTATCTAACACATTTCTAAAACCTGATTAAAGACTTTCTTCCTGTTTCTCAGAGATGATGACTAATTTATCACAGACAGTTTTACAAAACATCATAATATTCATGTCTGGCAGCGTGATATTAGGCACTTTCTGATTCTCAGTTCTCTGATCTGCAAAACAAAAATAATATTCACCTCAAAGGGTTTTGGAGATATATAATAATATGTGAACTGCTTATCACTGTGTTAGACACAAAATAATTACTTAAAAATGTTGCATCCATTTTCCCCTTGGATATACATAATAGGGAAATGCTTTACACCTTAGATAGTTTATTGGTGTCTGCATTTAACCATAAAATAAGAGAAGTAGCTCCTTTAACATTTCAATTCTCTAAATAGGAGTTGAATGTGTTAGGTTTTTTGGGGGCAATATAGTCCACAGAGATTTCTAATTCAATTATTTAAGTTGTGCTTGGTTTCTTGGAATCTCAGGTTTAGGATCCTGGGAAAAGTTCTTTGCTCATCTGATTACCTCTCGTTTATCATCACGTAAATCTCAGTGACAATGGGAATCATTGCAAGCACAGTGCAGAGAGTTATCCAGCACATTCTCTAGAAAAACATGTACCCAAATCCTTCAGCAGGTTGATAGAGTAACCCATAATACACATATAAATAAATGGAGCCATCATCTTCAATTATTAGTGAGAGATTCTATGTGCTAAGCATACTTTTATTTTTATTAACTAGATTTTGTGCTTCGTATTTTTTCAGTGATAAATTGCCCCTCATTGTGGGGACCGGTTTTGGATAATGGTTGCAAATTATATTTGGGTTCAGATCCTGGCTCTATTTTTGCTAACTCTTTGACTTGGGCAAATTATTTTGCTTCTCTAATAATTCCTAGAGTTTTGTGAATCCAGTGAAACAAAGCAACTTGCTAATTTCAGAGCAAATAAGATTTGGCAGTATAACTACATAGCTCTGGACTCACGTAGAATATATTTGTAGTGCTTACTAAGTACTAGAAAATTTACATACCCGTTGGAACACTTTAAAGGAGGTGTTGTTTAAAAATAATTTAGAGCTCTGTTACACAAACCCAGAAATTAATAGGTCCAAGGTGGTATGAGTAGCTAGAAGGTATATGTAGTTACGTTGGGGTGATACTCAGCTTCACCCATGCTTTGTTAGGGTCAGTCATGGAGGAACCCCTCAGAGATAGCCTCATCTGCTGTTGATTCCTTCAGCAATAAATATTCCAGCCACATGTATCCCAAATTCTATGTGATGTCACTTGTCCCAGGAATTCCTGGAGAGACCTATAGTATCTGCTTCGTCTTATACCTCCATGCTTCCACTGGAGCCTCTGACAGCTGTCTTCTTCCATTCCATGTGGAGCCCAGCAGAACAGATTGTGGCTGTCTTAATCCTTGTCCCACACTTACTATACCAATACCTTCTTTTGTTTGATTGTTTTAAAAGACTATTGTGGGAGGGGGTGGGCTAGCCTGGTGATGGGTGTTAAAGAGGGCACGTACTGCATGGAGCACTGGGTGTTATGCACAAACAACGAATCATGGAACACTACATCAAAAACTAATGATGTAATGTGTGGTGATTGACATAACATAATAAAAAGAAAAAGAAAAAAAGACGATTATTTTAGAGCAATTTAAGTTAATGGCAAAATTAAGGAGGTAGCATAGAGCTTTCCCATATATTCCCTGCTCCCCCACATGCATAGCTTGTTACATTGTCAATGTCCCCTCTGGAGCTATGCATTTGTTACAATAATGAGTATACATTGACACATCATTTACGCCCACAGTTCATAGTTTACATTAGGGTTCACGCTTGGGGTTTTACCATTTTTTTATTTTTAGTATTTTATTTATTTATTTGGAGAAAAAGAGATAGGGAGAGAAAGCACAAGCAGTGGGGAAAAGGAGAAGTGGCTCCCCACTGAGCAGGGAGCCCAATGTGGGGCTTGATCCCAGGATCCTGGGATCATGACCTGAGCTAAAGGCAGACACTTAACTGATTGAGCCACCCAGGCTCCCCACTCTTGGTGTTTTATATTCTATGGCTTTAGACATATGGATAACATGTGTCCATCATTATGGTGTCACACAGAATAGTTTCACTGCCCTAAAAATCCACTGTGCTCTGCCCCACCCTCACTCCCTCAACCATCCACAACCTCTGGCAACCACTGATCTATTTACCTCCACAATTTTGTCTTCTCCAAAATGTCATATAGTTGGAATCATACAGAATGTAGCCTTCTCATATTGTCTTCTTTAACTCAGTATATGCGTTTAAGGTTCCTCTGTGTCTCTTCATGGCTTGGTAGCTCATTACTATTTCGTGCTGAATAATATGCCATTGTCTGGATGTAACAAAGCTTGTTTATCCATTCATTTACTGAAGGACATCTTGGTAGTTTCCAACTTCGGGGAATTATGAATAAAGCTGCTATAAATATCCACATACAGGTTTTTGTGTGGACATAACTTTTCATTTCTTTTAAGTAAATACCAAGGAGTACAATTACTGTATCATAGGGTAAGAGTATTTTTTTATTTTGTAAGAAACTACCCAACTGTCTTCCAAAGTGGCTGCACCATTTTGCATTCCCACCATCAATGAGTGAGAGTTCCTGTTACTCCACATCCTCACCAGCATTTGGTGCTGTCAGTGTTCCCAATTTGGGCCATTCTATAGATATTCAGGGGTATCTTATTATTTTACCAAGACCCTTTTTAGACATTATCAGCAACCTCATGTCTTCTGACATCTCTGGATCAAAGTGGGCACCCATCTCTTGTGCACATACCCTCCCAATTCCTCAGGAGATTATGCCCAGCTCTCTCAAAAGCTCTCTAGTCCTTTTTACCATGGAAGCAGCACCATGTCGGGAATGTGAATATCATCTGTATGATGAGCTTCCTAAGAAGAGACTCCAGCAACCCCTTGCCTGCATGTCCAGTCCCAGCTGAGGATACTTTTTGGTCTCTTAAATTTATATGGTGAGTATCTTTTACAAAGGACAGGGAGTAAAATACAAGATCACCCTGCTGTCCCTCTCTTCTCCATTTTCATTTCTGTATATATTGGGGAAGAGATAAGAATGATGACCAACTGCTGCCATTTCTCAGCTCTTCCTCTAGGACATGGTTTGGTAACTTGAATGTTTTTTCTTTAGAAAACAAGTGTTTTAAGTTCTTATTGTTTTTGGTTTGGGGTCTTAGATTCAACACCATAAAAACAGGAAAACTCCTACTTAACATTCTTACATACATAAATTTATAGAAGTTTGCTCATATGTGCATTATATATGTGCATACCCTCCAGTCTATCATCTATCATCTATCTATCTATCTATCTATCTATCTATCTATCTATCTATCTATCTAATTTCCCTCAGTTTTTCTCTCCAGCTTCTAGCCTAGCACTCAGTATATTATGGCTTTAAACATTCATTAAATTGCAAAAATGTATACTAACATATGTTGAGCATCTACTACATATCTAGCCATATTATATTTGTCATCTCATTTAGTCCTTATATTAACCCTGAGAGATGGGAATTATTACTTCAAAGAGTGTGCATGAAGCAAGGAAGGTGAAATTTTCCTTTTATAAATTGTCTTTTATTTGTCACGCTTCTCAACCTATCAGGTTATAGAAAATAAAATGAGGCTCAAGGAGATTAAGGAATTGCTCCAGTCAACACTGTCTGAATCATAATTGGAACTGATTAAGAAATAGGACAATGAGTGTGAGAAACACCCCTCATGGCTGAAAGACCAGCTTATAATGAAAAACCTCCCATCCTGCTCTCCTTTATTTATTGCTTACTTTAGACAGCCAATAATAAGCACGGCAGAAGTCGGTTGCACCTGTCACTCCTGCAGATTAAGGGATGTGTTTCGGTCTTCTGAACAGCCTACCTGAGTTAGCTCATCAAAATTCCACCTACCAGCTGCTAGAGGAAAAAATAGTATGTAAATGGCTGTTTGTAGCATCAGGTTCATCCCAGTCATTCTAGAACTCTGAGCATCACAGGGGAGCGGTAGAAGCAAGCTTTGTCCTTAAAAGAGAAGGCTTTCTTCTCTTATCAGAGCAGACAGGTGCTCATTGTCTCACTTGAGGCATTTGTGATAGTTCTCTCACCTTTAAATTGTTGGGCCTTTAAAAATATTCCTCTATGCCAGGATGGGCTTTGTACCCACTGCTCTTGTATCTTGAAGATTATTTTAGAAAATAAATATTTATTCAGAAAAAAAAATATGAAGAAATGATTAGCGATAAATTAGGGGCTGTGCTCAGTTGCTGATGAAACAGCTTCTATTACAGCCTCTCTGAAGCTGCCCGTCCTTGTCTCTGGAGGCTTGAAATGCTTTTTCACTGAGATAGCTCCATATGTTTAATTCTCTTCTTTCTTGAAAGCCTTCCTCTTTAAATATGTAGATGTGTGAGTGTATATATACACACATACACATACATGTATACATATATACACACACAGTTTTGTACCTGTATGCACATATATATATTATATATATATGTTTATTATATATAATACTTACTATAATATATATTACGTATATTTTTCATATATAATACAATATATCTTATTATATATAATGCATATATTTTATATAACATAAATATATATAAAACATAATATATTTATAATATATATTATAAATGCTATACCAGGATATTGTTTAATGGAAAATAAAAGGAAAAGCTTATCATCCAGGATCTTTTCAGAACCAGAACAAATCCCAAATTAGGATTTTAAAGAAAATGTAATAAAAAGGCCATTTTCAGAGGTGGGCAGAGTGCAGGGAATCATGATGTATTGTTCTCAGGGACCGGCAGCAGTGGGAAGACATCACTACCCTCTGTCACAGGGTCAAGTAGACTGAACAGGTGTACTGGAGACAAAGGTCACATGGAATTCTGGAAGGAGAGTATTCAGAATGAAGGTAATACTTTTGGAAAGAGAGGGGAAAGAATGCCCCCAAATCTCCCTTTACTAAGCCTCTGTGCTCCTGCTATTATTTCCCATGGGCTGAAGTCAACGGAAAGTCTGAAGTCAAAGGAGCCCAAATGAAGCAGTATGTGCGCCCTACCCATCCCCTGAATTGGGGGCACAGGACAGGGTGGAAAACAACAGAGGAAGACAGGAATGGAAAATGATGAATAACCATATCTGCTTCATACAATTAACTGTATGAACCCTTTTCTCCCAAATCAGATGGAGGTATTAATATCTACTTCACAGGGTAGCTAGCAGGATTAACTATGGTAATCAAAGTTTTCCCAAGTCAAAGAAAAAGTAAATGTAAAAGCAAGAATTTGAAACCAAGATCTGTGTGAAATCCCATTCCCTCCCCAGTCTCTGAACAGGAACACCAGCAGTAATTACACCGTGGCTGCATCATCACTGTTTGGTCTATGAGGAGGGGAAGTCTGAGAAACCCAGTACTCTGGAATCTGGACTTAAGGAACCACACCCAAGGGATGTCCTGACCCAGATCTGATTTAGATGAAACTCTTACAGACTCTGACCTGGTACTGTAAATAGGATGAGACTTTGAGGGTCATGAGAAGGCACAAGTCTTCTTGGGGGACGCACAGGAAATGTTAGAAGAGAGAGGACAGACAAGAGGTGGTGACCAGCCTCCAAGATGGCCCCTGTTGATCACAAACACCTGCCATTCACACCCTTTTGTGGTCCCCTCCCAGAATGGATCAAGATTAGTCTGTGTGGTCAATAGCATATGGCAGACATGGTGGTATATCATTTCTGAGATGGATACAAAGACCAAAAAACAAGCAAAGCTTCTGTCAGGTTTTCTCTCTCATTTGGATCACTAGCTTCGGGGAGGCTAGCTGCATTATGAGCAGCTGTATGGAAAGACATCACAAAGGGTGTGGTTAAAGCTGGTTAAAGCTGGAGGTCGGTTCGAGCCCGTCTAGTCTCAGATTAGCACAGACCCAGTGGGCAGCCGCACAAGAGACTCCAATCCAATCACACAGCTAAGTTACTCTCAGATTCCTACCCTGCAAATCATGTGAGTTACTGTCTGTTGTTTCTAGCTGCCAAACTGAGATTATGTGTTATGCAGCAAGGGATAACTAACATGCCAATAAACAGACCTACATGAGTGCTCTGCTAAAGGTAAGGTAAATTAATGGAAATTTCAGCTGCCATGCAGCACAGAAGATCCAGAATTCACTATCTGAGTGTAATCAAGTATCAAGCTAACCACAAGCTACAATAAAATACCAGTACTCCCAAGAAACACATGATATAATAAAGTCTTTACAATGTATCACTCACAATATGAAGAATATAATCCAAAATTACACAAGACAGGAAATAATGGGAAAATCTGATCCATTTTCAGAACACCCCCAAGGTAGTTCAGATATTGGAATAAGCAGAAAAGTATTTTTAAGTAGTTATTATTACCATAGTCACATGCGTGGAGTCTGCTTGGGTTTCTCTCTCTCTCTCCCTTTGCCCCTCCCCTGTGCGTGTTCTCTCACTCTTTAAAATAAATAAAATCATTAAAATTTAATTTAATTTAATTTAACTTAATTTAAAAAATTATACTGTATGTGCTTAATAGCAAATGGGACATATTTGAAAATAGCTTAACAAAAAAAATCCAATTTGAAGAACATAAAGAAAAATGATTTTAAAACATAACAGAGTTTCAAGGACATCTGTGACAATATCCAAAGGTCTAAAATGACTATTAGGGCCCCAGAAGGAGAGGAGAATGGAGAAGTGGCGACAGTGTGGAAGAAATAATGTCTAATTATCACCCAAATTTGGGGAGTGACATAAATTGTAAGGTTCAAGACAACAACTAAACTGCAAGTAGGATAAATAGAAAGAAAACCTGACTCAGGCATCTCATAGTCAGAATGCTGAAAACCAAACATGAAATGAAAATCATGGCTCTTGCTGGAAACAAACAACATGTTACATAGAGGGGAACTATTTGAATGAGTGCTGATTTCTCATCAGAAACAATAGAACATTAACTTTAAAGTCCTGAAAGAAATACAAAATAAAAGCTGCCAACACAGAATTCTATTTACATAGAAAAATATCATTCCAGAATGAAGGCAAAATAAAGCACATTCAGTAAATGAAAACTGAGAAACAGAGAATTCACTTCCAGCAACCCTTTGATGTAAGAAGCTCTAAAGGCTGTTCTGGCTGAATGGAAAGAATGTTGGATGCACCAGAAGGGATGAGCATTGGGTATATAAATATAAAGGCAAATACATCAGATCATTTTTTCTCTTAAGTTCTTTAGCATACACACCATGATTTAAGCAGACATTCTGACACTGCATTATGGAGATTATAATGTATATAGATGTGCCACATATAACTAAGATAGCTTGGCCACAACAGGGAGGACACAAACCTTTAGTGTCGAAAATCCTCCTACTTTATATGTAGTAGTGAAATAGTAACTCTCAGTAGACTCTGAAAAGTTAAGAATCCATATTGTCATCCCTAGAGTGACTACCAAAAATATGCAGACTTCTAGTTAGAAAGTTGATTAATAAAATAGATACCTAAAAAAATAGTAAAATAACTGTTTTTAGAGATTTTATTTTTTTAAGTAATCTCCACACCCAATGTGGGGCTGGAACTCACAGCCCCGAGATCAAAAGTCACATGTTCCACCCACTGAGCCAGCCAGGTACCCCTAAAATAATTTTTAAAAGTCAGGAAGGCAGGGACAGAAGGGACAAGGGACTATGATGTGTTTGGTGGCAGTATTTCTGCCTGCTATCTTTCCGCACAGTCCTATGTGACTGGCATGTTCTATTCACCCTCAACCTGATAGCACCATATCCTTCGGCGATCCATGAGGATGCCTGGTGCTAGGGTTGTGGTTGGAAACTGTTGGCAAACTCAGCGGGTCAACGGAAGAGGTTTTAAGAGACTTAGGAAGATGTGGACAGCGATGGAGAGGAAAGACCCTGCCTCTCTCTTCTCTTGCCCTGCATTCTCCTGTTTCTTCATACTGTTACATGGAGGCGAGAGGGCAAGGGGTTGGTGGTGATGCTATCTGTGGGGGTGACAGTTGCAGGGCACAGAGCCAGGCAGAGAATGCATGAGGATAGATGTGGAGGAGAGAACAAAATAGACCCTCATGCTGCTGGGCTCACTCCCATCTTCTCTTTAGATCCACAGCCCAAGGCTGGGGAGGAATCGGACTGACATAGGTCTCTCCGTTGTTTGACATACAGAAGTAGTTGATTTTTCTAAGCCTGGCAGCCCCTAAATTGCTGGACACTTAATATCTTACATTGAAAGCAGAAATGAAATAGAATACAGCTCTATTAAAAAATTTCCTCTGCCTAAAGTCTACAAACTTGGTAATATTTGTCTAAACTTAATTTTCTTTTAGTCCCTGGCTGAAAGCATCCAAGAGCAGTCCTCTTACAGCAATGTCCTACATTTCTTTTTTTTTTTCTGATTTCTATCCCAAAGCTAGAAACTTAGGTGATAAGGAGAGGGCCTTGGAATTTACCAGGACTGGGAATTTTACCAAATACTTGCTATAGCATTCAGTCTCAACACTGTCGTTCATATTCTGACTCCTTTCCTTGCCAATTGCTTCAGTAATTACCCTACCAGACATGAAGCCATCCTTGGTGCTAAAGACACCACACCAGGCACTATTCAATGCAATGTTTCTTTACGGTTGTTAAGGGTCAACTGAACTAATGCATTTGAAACAAGTATAAAAGTGAAAATGGATATTCCGGTACATCTATAATCTCTTTTGATAAAATAAAGAGGAAATACAAATCCCTTATATAAAGAAATTTCAATACTACTGAACAAGTACATGTGATTTCTGAAGGAGTGATAAGAAAAGAGCTTGTTTCCAGTGCGTAATCCTGCTTTAAGGGAGCCTTTATGAAGATCAATATGATGAGATTTAATCTTGGTTTGTCCTCCCTTCCTTAAATGAAATAAAGTTGGATTGTCATTACAGGCATACACAATTATTTCATTATGCAAAATGATTTGACCGTATATTTTCAGCAGACCCCTATCTGCCCCCTGTGCCATGCTTTGAGCTAGGCACTGTCTCGTATAAACGAGCCGGAGATGGTCTCTGCATACTGGTCCCTACATTATACTTACTTCTGCACAACAGGCAAAAACACTTTAGCTCAAAATCCTGATCACACCAAACTTAAATTTTTACACGCCCAATTGTGTGAAACATAGCCCAGAGAAGCAGATATTTAGCCACTTAGAACTGTCTATTCAGTATACTTTGCAAAACCTCCTCCTGTACCTACCAGGTTCTGTGGTTATGCAGACCACAAGCCACTGTTGTCCTTCAGACCTGTGACACTGAGCTCTGCCATGATGCTGAAGGACATCTCCAATACCCCTCTTCTCCAGGAGCTCCCCAACCCTCCTCTTTTTTTGGATGTTGGCCTCTGAGAGTAGCCACAGGACAGGCACCACTGGCTGTGAGAGACATCCCCCTCACTGCAAACCTGTCAAAGCTGCGGTCAATACAGCTCACATGAGCTACTGCCACCTAGTGGTCATGAAGTCTTCGTCCATCAGCCCTGAAATCCTTGAACCCTCTACATACTGATGATGTGAAGATCTCGAGCTCAAGTATCATCTAGCCTGATGAGAGAGTAGGAGTAAGGTGCATTTAAATGTGACTTTTATAAAAAGTCAAGAAAAAGAAAATTCACGTCATTTATGTCACCAATTTGAATTATATTAGAGCTTTTTTCAATTCTCTTTAACTTACACATGAGATGAGAACATTGGAGCCAATTTCCCACCTCACACAGAAAACCTCCATCATTTTACATCAGATCAAATACATTTCAGACTCTAGGCTGCCTGGATCAGCGCACCAATGTAATTCCAAAGTATAGATTCAGAGATTAGGACTGCAGATACTAATACTTTAAAATATTCTGAAAATTGTTTAAGTTTTAACAAATCGATTTCTAATTTTATGGCAATATGGGTTGAGGAAATACGGAAAACTGCACAGATTAATTTTTTTCTGTATAGATTATTATGTTTACTTTCATACCAAAATCCCCTATTCAAAAATATATTTGGATTTAACTTTTACTAGTTGTTGTCTTAAAAAACTCACATTTAAGATGGTACAAAACGATCTTCATTTTACTGTTTACAAAGAATACATATTGATTTAACTTTCACTTTATTGTATTCATTTGTAGTGAAAATAAAGTGCTGACATATTTTTCTTTTGGGAGAAATAGCTGTAATTATAAGCAGCTAGATTAACTAATGGCATGTTATTTAATTGCGTGCATGGCATTTTTTTCAACATATATCTGAAGAGCATTTTTCTAATATATTAAAATAAAACATATTTTACCACCATTTGAAATGTTATTATATTTGTACAATATTTTAAGAATTCCATAACTAATAGAGCTTTCATAAATGCTAATTTTGCTACTCGTTCATGTGGCTGTATTAAATTATATAGACAGCCATAAGCAGACTCTTTCTGTCCCACATTCTTCACCTGAGGCTTTTGGAATATATTCATTATGGCAAGGTCTTGCAGACAAATGTCAGTTCTTCACCATTTTCAGTAGCTTGGCTATAACAGCTTAGGGAATTATAGTAAGTGGCTCTTCTAAATCATTATAGCCCCCAAAGAATCATATAGCCTTGTTGTATTCTAGAGAATGCCATTGTGTAGTGTTAACATTCAAGAAGATTTTCATTCAACAGACCTTGCCCATACCACTCATCATTAACTGGATCTCACAAAATGTTAAAAATACACCATGGAGAGTCCTCAGATCTCCATAAAATTTCAATAAATATATCAGGATTGGGATATAGCTGTATCAGAATGAATTTATAAAGGAAGATAAAAATATGTGGCGTAAATAATACTTTGGAGCTAACTGATAAAAGTGTTTTCTACTATAAATAGTAGAATACTATACTATAGATACTAAAATCAGTGTATTTTCAACTGGAAAAATTTTGTTTAGTAGCAAGTATTGAACTTAACGTATAAAAATCTTAAATATTTTCTTATTGTTAAATATGATAAAACAGACGATTCAAAGAAAGGAGAAACATGGATAGACTATTGCTTAAATACAGAGTCATAAATACAAAAATTAAGGTAGTATTACCTTCAAAAATAAGAAAGCATTAAAAGAAAATTCACACCTTAATAACTTTAAATCCATGACCTAATTTGAATTTTGATCCAAACAAAATTATGTCACATTTAAGTAACTTCCATGCTTTTTTCAAGCCCAGCTAGTATCTTTAAAATCATAATTCTGAACTCTAGGTCCGACATCACACTAATGTCCGTATTGAGTAGGTCCCTGGCTGATGGTAATACCTCTTGTTCTTTTTTGCTGAGGTGATATTTTTTTCGTCTTGTCATTTTGTCCAGAGGAAAATAGATGAATGAGAAAACAAAATGCTAACAGGTTAACAATATTACAATGATTTCAGTGAATCTACAGAATGCAGAGACAGTATGTGACTGATGTATAGAGCGCTTCTGGGGAAACAATGACAAAGTAAGAGATAAAGCTCAATGCAAGATCAAAGTCATAAAAGTTCTTAAAAGTTTTGCCCTTGATCCAATCAAAAACACTATGTATTGAAATATTATTGTTTAAAAAATACTAGCGGGATTGAGATGAAATGAGACTGTAGTCATTTAAATATTCAACTTAAAACCAATAATTATGGTATTTCATTACCTAAGTCATCCATGAGCAGTCATGTAATAAAGACCTCTTCAATTCTTCAATTCATTCATGCATAATTAGAGAATTTTTGTCATATTATATTCATTGTTTGCTTGCTTGCCCAGAGAAATAAGACCCACATTGGCTAAGACATTTTGCTGTTCTTCTTTGGATACTTATAATTGTCCAACAGATTCTTATGTTAATAAATAAATACACATATGGTACCTAGTATGTTCTTTTAAAACGTTTCTATAAGGGTTACTCTCTCTCCAGCTTCCTTAAATTTCATCAAAATAGGTTAATTACTCTTAGGTAGGAACTCATTTGAAGCCTGACTGAAAGCCATATACTCCTATATCTAAATGCTCATTTATTTTCCTTCCTAAAAAATTCATAATTTCTAAATATTTTTACACAAAAATACCAACCAGCTTGATGAAATTGAAAAAAAATAGATAAATTCAGTACTCACATACCATGATGCTTTTGAGATCAGTGATAAACAGTAAGAGCACATTAAACAGATTCACAAATGCACTGCTGATGGGGAATCTGTACGCAAACAGAAAATCAATACAACTGATCAGGCATTGCAAAAGATTACTGAACACAATTATCAGAATGTTTATAAATCCAACAGAAGCCTAAGGGAAATAATGGCAGACACAACATCCATTTTGTGCAATGGGAATCATAGTAAAGGAAAAAAGACCAGAAGAAAAGTGTGATGCTGGGGATTTTGTGTTAAGGGATGAAACTTGAAAAGAATTCAGAATTGATCTTAAAATTTATAAAGGAAATTTAAAAAGGATATCTGAAACGTATTTTAGAGCTACATAGCAGAAGAACAGTCATATAAAACATGTACCTTTTCAAAAGTCTGAAAAGAATTAGGAACAGTTTAGCATTAAATGTATTTAGAGATCAACTATGTCCTTCTGATTATTCTTTTGTTTAATTTAATTTTATTATGTTATGTTAATCACCATACATCATATCATCAGCTTTTGATGTAGAGTTCCATGATTCATTGTTTGCATATAACACCCAGTGCTCTATTCAGTATGTGACCTCTTTAATACCCATCACCAGGCTAACCCATCCACCCACCGCCCTCCCCTCTAGAACCCTCAGTTTGTTTCTCAGAGTCCATAGTCTCTCAGAGTCCATAGTATCATAGTCCAATCATCTACCCCTCCGATTTCCCCCCTTCATTTTTTCCTTCCTGCTATCTTCTTTTTTTTTTAAACATATGTTAATCACCATACATTACATCATTAGTTTTTGATGTAGTGTTCCATGATTCATTGTTTGGGCATAACACCCAGTGCTCCAAGCAGAACGTGACTTCTGTAATACTCATCACCAGGCTAACCCATCCCCCCACCCCCCCTTGAACCCTCAGTTTGTTTTTCAGAGTCCATCGTCTCTCATGGTTTGTCTCCCCCTCTGACTTACTCCACTTCATTCTTCCCCTCCTGTTATCTTCTTCTTTTTTTTTTTCTTAATATATATTGCATTGTTTTTTCAGAGGTACAGATCTGTGATTCAACAGTCTTGCACAATTCACAGTGCTCACCATAGCACATACCCTCCCCACTGTCTATCACCCAGCCACCCCATCCCTTCCACCCCCACCACTCCAGCAACCCTCAGTTTGTTTCCTGAGATTAAGAATTCTTCATATCAGTGAGGTCATATGATATATGTCTTTCTCTGATTGACTTATTTCACTCAGCATAACACCCTCCAGTTCCACCCATGTCATTGCAAATGGCAAGATCTCATTCCTTTTGATGGCTGCATAATATTCCATTGTGTATATATACCACTTCTTCTTTATCCATTCATCTGTCGATGGACATCTTGGCTCTTTCCACAGTTTGGCTATTGTGGGCGTTACTGCTATAAACATTGGGGGGCACGTACCCCTTCAGATCCCTACATTTGTATCTTTGGGGTAAATACCCAGTAGTGCAATAGTTGGATCATATGGAAGTTCTATTTTCAACTTTTTGAGGAACCTCCATACTGTTTTCCAGAGTGGTGTGCAAAAGATTTTTAAACTGATAAGGTCCAATAGTTCATGTTTACCCTTGCTTCCCTTGCCTTTGGCGATGTTTCTAGGAAGAAGTTGCTGCGGGTGAGTTCGAAGAGTTTGCTGCCTGTGTTCTCTTTTAGGATGTTGATGGACTCCTGCCTCACATTTAGGTCTTTCAACCATTTGGAGTTTATATTAGTGTGTGGTGTAAAGAAATGGTCCAGTTTCATTCTTCTGCATGTGGCTGCCCAAATTTCCCAACACCATTTGTTGAAGAGACTGTCTTTTTTACATTGGACATTCTTTCCTGCTTTGTCGAAGATAAGTTGACCATTGAGTTGAGGGTCCATTTCTGGGCTCACTATTCCATTCCATTGATCTATATGTCTGATTTTGTGCCACTCCCATACCGTCTTGATGATGACAGCTTTGTAATAGAGCTTGAAGTCTGGAATTGTGATGCCGCCAGCTTGGCTTTTCTTTTTCAACATTCCCCTGGCTATTTGGGGTCATTTCGGGTTCCATACAAATTTTTAGGATTTTTTGTTCCATGTCTTTGAAAAAAGTGGATGGTATTTTGATGGGGATTGCATTGAATGTGTAGATTGCTCTAGGTAGCATTGACATCTTCACAATGTTGGTTCTTCCAATCCATGAGCATGGAACGTTTTTCCATTTCTTTGTGTCTTCTTCAATTTCTTTCCTGAGTATTTTATAGTTTTCTGAGTACAGATCCTTTGCCTCTTTGGTTAAATTTATTCCTAGGTATCTTATGGTTTTGGGGGCAATTGTAAATGGGATCGACTCCTTGATTTGTCTCTCTTCTGTCTTGTTGTTGGTGTATAGGAATGCCACTGATTTCTGTGCATTGATTTTATATCCTGCTACTTTACTAAATTCCTGTATGAGTTCGAGCAGTTTTGGGGTGGAGTCTTTTGGGTTTTCCACATACAGTATCATATCATCTGCAAAGGGTGAGAGTTTGACTTCCTCTTGGCTGATTTGGATGCCTTTGATTTTTTTTGTTGTCTGATTGCTGTGGCTAGGACTTTTAATACTATGTTGAATAGCAGTGGTGATAGTGGACGTCCCTGCCACGTTCCTGACCTTGGGGAGAAAAGCTCTCAGCTTTTCCCCATTGAGAATAATATTCGCTGTAGGTTTTTCATAGATGGATATTATGATATTGAGGTATGTACCCACTATCCCTATACTCTGAAGAGTTTTGATCAAGAAACGATGGTGTACTTTGTCAAATGCTTTTTCTGCATCTATTGAGAGGATCATAGGATTCTTGTTCTTTCTTTTCTTTATGTATTGTATCACGTTAATTGATTTGCAGATGTTGAACCAGCCTTGCAGCCCAGGGATAAATCCCACTTGGTCGTGGTGAATAATCCTTTTAATGTACTGTTGGATCCTATTGGCTAGTATTTTGGTGAGAATTTTTGCATCTGTGTTCATCAAGGATATTGGTCTGTAATTCTCCTTTTTGATGGGGTCTTTGTGTGGTTTTGGGATCAAGGTAATGCTGGCCTCATAAAATGAGTTGGAAGTTTTCCTTCCATTTCTATTTTTTGGAACAGTTTCAGGAGAATAGGTATTAATTCTTCTTTAAGTGTCTGATAGAATTCCCCTCGGAAGCCATCTGGCCCTGGGCTTTTGTTTGTTGGGAGATTTTGGTTGACTGCTGCAATTTCCTTAGTGGTTATAGGTCTGTTCAGGTTTTCTATTTCTTCCTGGTTCATATTGGTAGTTGATACATTTCTAGGAATGCACCCATTTCTTCCAGGTTATCTAATTTGCTGGTATAGAGTTGCTCATAATATGTTCTTAGAATTGTTTGTATTTCTTTGGTGTTGGTTGTGATCTCTCCTCTTTCATTCATGATTTTGTTGATTTGGGTCATTTCTCTTTTCTTTTTGATAAGTCTGGCCAGGGGGTTATCAATCTTGTTAATTCTTTCAAAGAACCAGCTCCTAGTTTCATTGATCAGTTCTACTGTTCTTTTGGTTTCTAGTTCATTGATTTCTGCTCTGATCTTTATTATTTCTCTTCTCCTACTGGGTTTAGGCTTTATTTGCTGTTCTTTCTCCAGCTCCTTTAGGTGTAGGGTTAGGTTGTGTATTTGAGACCTTTCTTGTTTCTTGAGAAAGGCTTGTATTGCTATATGCATTCCTCTCAGGACTGCCTTTGCTGTATCCCAAAGATTTTGAACAGTTGTGTTTTCATCTTCATTGGTTTCCATGAATTTTTTTAATTCTTCTTTAATTTCCTGGTTGACCCATTCATTCTTTAGTAGGATGCTCTTTAGCCTCCATGTATTTGAGTTCTTTCTGACTTTCCTCTTGTGATTGAGTTTTAGTTTCAAAGCATTGTGGTCTGAAAATATGCAAGGAATAATCCCAATATTTGATACTGGTTGAGAACTGATTTGTGACCTAGGATGTGATCAATTCTGGAGAATGTTCCATGGGCACTAGAGAAGTATGTGTATTCCATTGCTTTGGGATGGAATGTTCTGAATATGTATGTGAAGTCCATTGGTCCAGTGTGTCATTTAAAGTCTTTATTTCCTTGTTGATCTTTTGCTTAGATGATATGTCCATTTCAGTCAGGGGGCTGTTAAAGTCTCCCACTATTATTGTATTGTTGTCAATGTGTTTCTTCGCTTTTGTTATTAATTGCCTTATATAATTGGTTGCTCCCATGTTAGGGGCATGGATATTTACAATTGTTAGATCTTCTTGTTGGATAGACCCTTTTAGTAAATATAGTGTCCTTCCTCATCTTATTACAGTCTTTGTTTTAAAATCTAATTTGTCTGATATAAGGATTGCCACCCCAGCTTGCTTATGGTGTCCATTAGCATGGTAAATGGTTTTCCACCACCTCACTTTCAATCTGGGGTGTCTTTGGGTCTACAATGAGTCTCTTGCAGACAGCATATTGATGGGCCTTGTTTTTTAACCCAATCTGATAGCCTGTGTCTTTTGTTTAGGGCATTTAGCCCATTTATATTCAGGGTAACTATTGAAAGATATGAATTTAGTGCCATTTTATTGCCTGTAAGGTGACTGTTACTGTATTTGTCTCTGTTCCTTTCTGATCTATGCTGCTTTTAGGTTCTCTCTTTGCTTAGAGGACCCCTTTCAGTATTTCTTGGAGGGCTGGTTTCGTGTTTGCAAATTCCTTTAGTTTTTGTTTGTCCTGGAAGGTTTTTATCTCTCCTTCAATTTTCAATGATAGCCTAGCTGGATATAGTATTCTTGGCTGCATATTTTTCTCGTTTAGTGCTCTGAAGATATCATGCCAGTCCTTTCTGGCCTGCCAGGTCTCTATGGATAGGTGTGTTGCCAATCTAATATTTCTACCATTTTAGGTTACATATCTCTTCTCCCGAACTGCTTTCAGGATTTTCTCTTTGTCTCTGAGACTCTTAAGTTTTACTATTAGATGTTGGGGTGTTGACCTATTTTTATTGATTTTGAGAGGGGTTCTCTGTGCCTCCTGGATTTTGATGCCTGTTTCCTTCCCCACATTAGGGAAGTTCTCTGCTATTATTTGCTCCCATATACCTTCTGCCCCTCTCTCTCTTCTACTTCTGGGATCCCAATTATTCTAATGTTGTTTCATCTGATCGTATTGCTTATCTCTCGAATTCTGCCCTCTTGATTCTGTAGTTGTTTCTCTCTCTTTTTCTCAGCCTCTTTATTTTCCATCATTTGGTCTTCTATATCGCTGATTCTCTCTTCTGCCTCATTTATCCTAGCAGTTAGTGCCCCCATTTTTTATTGCTCCTCATTAATAGCCTTTTTGATTTCACCTTGGTTAGATTTTAGTTCTTTTATTTCTCCAGAAAGAGTTTCTCTAGTAACTTCCATGCTTTTTTCAAGCCCAGCTAGTATCTTTAAAATCATAATTCTGAACTCTAGGTCCGACATCACACTAATGTCCGTATTGAGTAGGTCCCTGGCTGATGGTAATACCTCTTGTTCTTTTTGCTGAGGTGATTTTTTTCGTCTTGTCATTTTGTCCAGAGGAAAATAGATGAATGAGAAAACAAAATGCTAACAGGTTAACAATGTCCCCAGCAAATATACTCTATACAAATCAGAAAAGACCTGAAACTAGGAGAAAAGAAAGGGAAAGAAAGAGAAAAGAAAGAAAAAGAAAAAAAAATAAAACAAAAACAGAACACTACAAAAAAAACAGAATATGATCAAATATGATCAGGCTAGTGCATAGATCAGTGCCACACACTAGATTTTGGGTGTATTTTGGTCTGTTAGGAAAAAGTGCCTCCTAAAATTTTAAAGGAAGAAAGACATATATATACAAAATAAGGGTTGATACAATGAAGGGATGGAAGATGACTGTAAAGATGAAAATTATAAAAGGTTTTATAAAAGGAATTGATAAGAAGTTTGAAAAAGAAAGAAGATTTTTAAAAAATGGAAAAAAAAAGGGAGAGAATGTGATCAGGCAGGAGACTAGAACAAAGCCATATACTAGTGATTTAGGGTATATTTTGATCTGTTAGAAGAAACTGTATCTCAAGATTTTAAAGAGAGAACAACTTATATATATATGCCAAAAATAAGGGTAACTACTATGAAGGGATAAAATATGACTCTAAAAATGAAAAATAAAAAACGGTTTTTTAAAAAAGAGGATTGATAAGATGTTGGTTGAAAAAGGGAAAAAGAAAAATTAAAAAAACAGTTAAAAAAATTAACATTGAAAAACTAAAGAATCATGGTAAAAGAAAGCCATGAATTCTATGTGCAGTATTCTCCTAGCGCTGGAGTTCTCCCGTTCTCCTTGAGAGGTAAACTTGGTCTTGGCTTGTGGGCTGTTTGTGCTGATCTTCTGGGGAAGGGGCCTGTTGCCGTGGTTCCCAAATGTCTTTGCCGGAGGCGGAATTGCCCCGCCCTTGTCGGTCCGGACTAAGGAAGCTGCTCAGGTTTGCTCTCAGGAGCTTTTGTTCCCTGCAAGCTCTGGTACAGCTTTGGAGGACCAGGGTGAAAATGGTGGCTTCCCAATCTCCACTCAGAGGAGCTGAGAACTCGGGGCCCCGCTCCTCAGTGTGCCCCCAGAGAAAAGCAGTCACTCCCGCCTCCCTGGTCTCCGGCCGCACTGCGTGCTCACCTGGCCTGTGACCGAGCGTTTCTATCTCTGGAACTCGACCCTGTGTGGAATCTCCAAACCCAGCAGATCCCTGCAGTGCGCTCCCGCGCCGCTCCTCCCGGGAGAG
The DNA here is from genome assembly GCF_003265705.2 of Callorhinus ursinus. Taxonomy (NCBI): domain Eukaryota; kingdom Metazoa; phylum Chordata; class Mammalia; order Carnivora; family Otariidae; genus Callorhinus; species Callorhinus ursinus. Next base: position 5,402,559 of record NW_027397079.1, read on the forward strand.
GAAGGGGAGTCTCCCCGGCTCTGCCGCTTTTGGGTCCCTGCTGGAGGAGCAGTGGCCCGACTGGGCCACAGATCACAGTTTATGGCCACCCCGAGCTGAGAGCCCGCGCCTCGGCTCCATGTCTGCAGCTGGCTTCCCCGCTCCAATACCTGGGAGCTCTGCTGCACTCAGGCACCCCCAGTCTTTCTGTGACCCCAAGGGTCCTGAGACCACACTGTCCTGCGAGGGTTCCACCCCCCGCTTAGCCACTGGAGTGATGTCCCTCAGTGGAGCCGGCTTCTAAAAGTTCCAATTTTGTGCTCTGCGGCTCTATCACTTGCCAGAAGCAGCCGACGGAGGCCCCCTCCCCCGCCGTCCATCCTTCCGAATATCGCCTCGGATTCACTTCTCTGCACATCCTACCTTCCAGAGAGTGGTCTCTTCTCTGTTCAGAGAGTTGTTGCTACTCTCTTCTCTGGTCTCCTGTTGAGTTCATAGGTTTTCAGAATGATTTGATCCCTATTCAGCTGAATTCCTGAAACCAGACGAAATCCAGGTCTCCTACTCCTCTGCCATCTTGCTCCGCCCCCCCGAACAATCTATTATTTAAATGGGCTATAAATTCAAATAACATTTGAACAAATATATATGTATAGGCATATGTATATGAGTATATGTATATATATGTATCTATCAAATAATCTTTCTTTGTTTTGTTGTTTTTGTGGGAAAAAATAACATGGAAGCTTTGAGTTTTTCCCACCCTATGATTTTCTCCCAAAATGTTTAGAAAAGCAACAAACGATGCCTAAGCCACACATTAGAAGAAAAAATAATTAAGATTACAGCAGAGATCAATGACTTAGAAACCAGAAACACAGTAGATCAGACCAATGAAACTAGAAGCTGGTTCTTTGAAAGAATTAATAAGATCTATTAACCACTGGCCAGATTTATCCAAAAGAAAAGAGAAATAACCCAAATTAATAAAATTATGAATAAAAGCGGAGAGATCATGACTAACACCAAGGAAATAGAAACAATTATTAGAAATTATTATCAACAACTATATGCCAATAAATTGGGCAACTTGGAAGAAATGAATGCCTTCCTGGAAGCCTATAAACTGACAAGACTGAAACAGGAAGAAACTGACAACCTGAATAGGTCAATAACCAGTAACAAGATTGAAGCAGTGATCAAAAACCTCCCAAAAAGCAAGAGTCCAGGGCCTGATGGATTCCCTGGGGCATTCTACCAAACATTCAAAGAAGAAATAATACCTATTCTCCTGAAGCTGTTTCAAAAAACAGAAACAGAAGGAAAGCTTCCAAACTCATTCTATAAGGCCAGCATTACCTTAATCCCCAATCCAGACAAAGACCCCATCAAAAAGGAGAATTTCAGACCAATATCCCTGATGAATATGGATTCCAAAATTCTCAAGAAAATCCTAGCTAATAGGATTCAACAATACATTAAAAAGATCATCCACCATGACCAAGCAGGATTTATCCCCAGGATACAAGGGTGGTTCAACATTCGCAAATCAATCAATGAGACAGAACACATCAATAAGAGGAGAGGGAAGAACCATATGGTCCTCTTGATGCAGAAAAAACATTTGACAAAATACAACATCCTTTCCTGATTAAAATTCTTCAGAGTATAGGGATAGAGGGAACATTCCTCAAGTTCATAAAATCCATCTATGAAAAACCCACAGCTAATATCTTAAGGGGGGAAAAGCTGAGAGCATTCCCTTTAAGATCAGGAACACGACAAGAATGCCCACTCTCACCACTAGTGTTCAACATAGTACTAGAAGTCCTAGCAACAGCAATCAGACAGCAAAAAGAAATAAAATATATTCAAATTGAAAAAGAAGAAGTCAAACTCTCTCTCTTCATAGATGACATGATACTTTATGTGGAAAATCCAAAAGACTCCATCCTCAAGTTACTAGAACTCATACAGCAGTTCAGTAATGTGTAGGATACAAAATCAATGCACAGAAATCAGCTCCTTTCTTATACACTAACAATGCAATGTAGAAAGAGAAATTAGAGAAACGATTCCATTTACAATAGCACCAAAAACAATAAGATACCTTGGAATAAACCTAACCAAAGAGGTAAAGGATCTATACTCTAGGAACTACAGAACACTCATGAAAGAAATTGAAGAAGACACAAAAAGAGGGAAAAACATTCCATGCTCATGGATCAGAAGAATAAACATTGTTAAAATGTTTATGCTGCTCAGAGCAATCTCTACCTTCAACGCCATCCTGATCAAAATTCCAATGACATTTTTCAAAGCGCTGGAACAAACAATCCTAAAATTTGTATGGAATCAGAAAAGACCATGAATCACCAAGGAAATGTTGAAAAAGAAAAACAAAGCTGGGCGTATCACGTTGCCTGATTTCAAGCTCTATTACAAAGCCGTGATCACCAAGACAGCATGGTACTGGCACAAAAACAGACCTATAGACCAATGGAACAGAATAGAAAACCCAGATATGGACCCTCAACTCTATGGTCAAATAATCTTCAACAAAGCAGGAAAAATGTAATGGAAAAAAGACAGTATCTTCAATAAATGGTGCTGTGAAAATTGGACAGCTATATACAGAAGAATGAAATTGGACCATTCTCTAACACCATACACAAAGATAAACTCAAAATGGATGAAAGATCTCAATGTGAGACAGGAATCCATCAAAATCCTAGAGAAGAACATAGACAATAACCTCTTTGACATGGGCCACAGCAACTTCTTTCAAGATACATCTCAAAAAAAAAAAAAAGAAGAAGAAGAAGAAGAGAAGTCTGTGTAAGCAAAAAAAAAAGATACCTCTCCAAAGGCAAGTGAAACAAAAACAAAAATGAACTTTTGTGACTTCATCAAGATAAAAAGCTTCTGCACAATAAAGGGAACAGTCAACAAAACAAAGAGGCAACCCACAGAATGGGAGAAGATATTTGCAAATGACACTACAAACAAATGGCTGATATCCAAGATCTATAAAGAACATCTCAAACTCACACCCAAAAATCAAATAATCAAGTCAAAAAATAGGCAGAAGACATGAACAGACACTTCTCCAAAGAAGACATACAAATGGCTAACAGACACATGAAAAAATGTTCACTATCATTAGCCATCAGGGAAATTCAAATCAAAACCACACTGAAATACCACCTTATACCAGTTAGAATGGCAAAAATTGACAAGGCAAGAAACAACAAATGTTAGAGAGGTTGTAGAGAAAGGGGAACTCTCTTACACTGTTGGTGGGAATGCAAGTTGGTACATCCACTTTGGAAAACAGTGTGGAGGTGCCTCAAAAAATTAAAAGTAGAGCTGCCCTATGACCCAGCAATTGCACTCCTGGGTATTTACCCCAAAGACACAGATGTAGTGAAAAGAAGGGCCATATGCACCCCAATGTTCATAGCAGCAATGTCTGTAATAGCCAAACTGTGGAAAGAGCTGAGATGCCTTGCAACAGATGAATGGATAAAGAAGGGGAGACAAGGGGCGCCTGGGTGGCTCAGTTGGTTAAGCGACTGCCTTTGGCTCAGGTCATGATCCTGGAGTCCCAGGATCGAGTCCCACATCGGGCTCCCTGCTCAGCGGGGAGTCTGCTTCTCCCTCTGACCCTCTTCCTCTCGTGTTCTCTATCTCTCATTCTTTCTCTATCTCTCAAATAAATAAATAAAATCTTTAAAAAAATAAAAAAGAAGGGGGGACAAATGAAGTGGGGGAAACCAGAGGGCGAGATGAACCATGAAAGACTATTGACTCCAAGAAACAAACTGAGGGTTTAGAAGGGAGAGGGGTGGGGGGATGGATTAGCCAGGTGATGGGTATTAAGGAGGGCACGTATTGCATGGAGCACTGGGTGTTATACGAAAACAATGAATCATGGAACACTACATCAAAAACTAACGATGTAATGTATAGTGACTAACATAATATAATAAAATTAAATGAAATTTAAGAAAAGAATATTATCAGAAGTGTCATCTTGAAAACAGCTGGATGTTTGTATATGAATGTTTTATTTCCTTCTACAATGACTAGATTTCTTAAAAAATGATAAAGGAAATTTTCACCCCACCCACAATTTGAATAAATGAGAAAAAAAAGCAGATAGTGGTGGGGAAAACCTAAGACTGAAACCATGGCATGGAAATGCAGGTTGCTTCACATTGTGAAGAACGTATGGCTGCCTGCATCTTTTCCTGATGTCTCTATAGAACTGAGGAACAGTAGAGACCCTTCTCTTCCTCCGTGTGCCACACAAGGAGTTCCCTTCCACTTATGCACCATCTGGTATTGTCACTCCACAGGGCTTTGAATACTTGGAGAACAAAGGGATAGAGAAAAAAATAATATTTCATTTTTAATGCACATATATTCTGGGTGATTGAACTTGGTGTCCCTTGATGTTAGTGAGCTTTCTGCATTGAATTAAATCTAATAATTTTTATCATGTGTTTTCTTTTTATTTTGAAGAAAAGAAAGAATTTAGCAAATGTGTATCAGGTAGTAAAGAGAACAGGGAAGATACAATATCCTACTAAACTAGAGCAAAGCAATCAAATGTATTAGAGACTACTCACAACATAATAGACCTGTTAGATGGCATAATTTGCTTTTTTAAAATATGATAAGATGTGCATTATTTCCCCTATTGGGAAGAGAACATTGGGATCTAAAACTGTTAAATATGTTGCCTAAGGTTAGAAAACCAAGAAGTAGTAAATGTGGGTTTCAAACTCAGTCGTATTTCAAAGCCACATTTTCCACTGTATCCCATTGACTTTAAGGTTAATGTATGATTGACTCACTAACCCACTGAATGAATGAATGAATGAATGAAAAGTGAAAGAATTACTCACCTAGTAATATAAACATTATGCATGGACAATTTTAGTACTTGTCATTTTGAGTCACTACATGAAATGTTTAAACATAATTTTATCCTTATCATTTCCATCATATGATATGTTGGGCATATCTTAGATTTTTATATTACAGTCAGCCAGAATTACAAGACAAAGTAAAGTGTCTCTGTCTGACCAGAACATAGGTGAGGATTATGTTGTCACTAAGGACACCTATGCAAGAGAAAAAAGAGCCCAGAGCTTTAACCGTGAACACGTGTAGGTCAACCAATATAATTGCTGCCTGGTCAGTTGTTATTAAAAAAAAAAAAAAGCTTGAATGAAGAAAGTTCTTGACTGGATCTACTTCTTTACAATCACTGCAAGGGTTTGCAAGAAAAAACTGACTTTCATGAAAATCACATTCATGTATCTTTAACACAAAGAGAGAGAAATAAATTGTTGTTAATTTGTCAGGAATCCAAGATTTGACAGTTTTCCTACCATAGAATTAGAAGGACTGGATTATTCATAAATAATAACATGAAGCAATTTATTACTAAATCTGATCTGAAGGTAGAGTTTGGTTTCTTCAAAAACTGAAAAGATAAATATGAATCAACATTGTCAGAAACCTAACAAAATTCCTTCCAAGTATGTTTTTATTGTTCATAAATAAAGTATTTTCAAAACTGCAACTGAAAAAATTACATTTTGTCCAATATATATTTATTAAAATATAAAACAAAAAATTTGTAAATCAAAGAGACTGGGAATGTTGACTTGTGAATAATTTTTTTCTGTTCCTTAAAGCACAAATGGAAAGATTATTATATTCTCTGGTTTAATGTTAAGTATATATTCATATGTGTTATATAAGTACTTATAAATATATATAACATATAAGATATACATATGCTAAGTTAAATTTATATATATGTATATATATATATAAACATACATATGTAAGTTTGTTATTCTGTGCAAAGATCTTTGTTAAACCTTAGTGTGAATTTCAAGATGTGCATGAAAAAATTCATATCTGTGAGGTGTTGAATACCACGTTATAGTATGATAAAATATCTATGTGTATTCATTTAGATATATGTATTAAATATAGATACATTGATTACACATATATAAATTGCTGATGGATATTATATTATTGTGATCTGTGATTCAGGAAAAATATGATATATAAAATAAGATGTATTATAAATTGGTTTCCAAAACTATCCTCAAGTTAATGCTAACTCATATTTGCATACATGATTTCTGAAACTGAATGTTTGGAAATATTAGTTACTAATTGAGAATTTTGCCTTAATCCCATTTTCTAATGGGGTATATCCAGAACAGGATTGATAACTACAATTCTTTAGCTAAACTATACTGCCTCCACTCCTAAGTCATCAATATTAGTATGAGTTATGTGAATTAGGTTTTTGCTGTGATAATGCTGTATTTACAAACAACTCCATAATCTTCATGGCTACAACACTCTTATTCCTCATTCACAAATGTTTGGCTAAGTGACAAAGGTTTAACTAAACGTGGCTGAGCCTGAGTTCAAGTTTGCTCCGTGTGTGAACGAATCACACTATCATACTATATACAAGTTCACATCTATGATTCAATGGAGACCATTCTTCTCTATGTGTTTACTGGTGGCTATTATATGACTGCTGAACAGCCATCTGATATACTAAAAAAAAAGCAAAACAAAAACAAAAAAGAAACAGTAGAAACTTTCAGATATTCAAAATCATTGTCATCTGCTAAAAGTTGATAGTCTAGCCTTTGGGAAAAAGAAAAAAATAATTCAAAAGTGAAAGCTGCATCCACCACCCTCCCTACCTGCACTTGACCTTTTTAATGTGTATCTGCATTTTCCATCCAGAGAATTGGTCCCTATGATGAATATAGAAGCCCTAGTAGAGACAGGGTTTCATATTTAATGTGCTATAAGCAAATATCTTGTCATTTGTAATTGGGAAAACACACTGTCAGGAGTGCTGTTTCAATTACTTTTGCAGGAAAAAAACTTCATGTACACTTCAGACACAAAGATGAGTTCAGTAGGAGATTCTATACTACTCAGAAGAAGGAGCTCTGAGAACAGAGGATGCTCTCCCTGCTCCTGGACAAAGATTTTGAGAATAGACTGCATACCTCTAATACATTTTCTTGCTCAAAGAGCAAATTTACCTATGAAAACTGCCTTGGGAGTTAGAAAATAATTTACATACAATTTACTCCCCTATTTTTTCCATAGGATACTCAATTAAATTTGAATGTCAGATTTTATTATTTATTTATTTATTTATTATTACTCTTTATTTAAATTCAATTAAGTTAACATATACTGTACTATTAGATTGTTCTGCACATCAAAGGAAACAATCAACAAAATTAAAAAGCAACCTGTGGAATAGGAAAAAAATATATTGGCAAACCACATGTCCGATAAGGGGTTAATATTTAATGTATATATAAAACCCTTACAACTCAATAGCAAAAAAATAAACAAACTAGTTAAAAAATGGGCAAAGGACTTGAATAGACATTTCTCCAAAGAAGACACAAGATGGCAAACAGGAACATAAGAAGCTCAAGGTCACTAATCATCAGGGGTATGCAAATCAAAACGTCATACCTATTAGGATGGTCGTTACAAAAAGAAAAAACAAAACAAAACAAAGAAGTGCTATTGAAGTTGTAGAAAAATTGGAACCCTTGTACAGTGTTGGGCAGAGTGTAAAATGGTACAGCTGCAATGGAAAACAGTATGGAGATTCCTCAAAAAATTAAAAATGAAACAACTAAATCATGCAGCACTCTCCCTTTTGGGTATATATTCAAAAGGATTAAAACGAGGATCTGGAAGAGGTATCCATACCCCATGTTCACTGCTGCATCATTCATAATAGCCAAGATACAGAAACAACCTAAACGTCTACCAACACATGCATGGATAAATCAAATGTATATACATACAGTGGAATATTATTTGGCCTTAAAAAGGTGGGAACTCTATCTAATTTGCAACAACATGGATGGACAGGGAGGACAATATGCTGGGTGAAATAAGCCAGTTACAGGAAGATGGATGCTGCATGATTTCACTTACATGAGCTATCTAGGACAGTCAAATTCATAAAACAGAGTGGAATGGTGGTTGCCAGGGGCTGGAGATAGAGATCTGCTGTTCAACTGGTATCAAGTTTCAGTTATGCAAGTTCCAGGGTGGTACTGCATAGCACAGCACCTACAGTTCATGCTTAATATTAAACATTAAATATTTAAATATTTAATATTTATTTATAAATACTGAATGTTCATTATTTGGGTAGATCTTATGTTAAGTATTCTTTTTTTTTTTTAAAGATTTTATTTATTTATTTGAGAAAGAGAGAATGAGAGATAGAGAGCACGAGAGGAAAGAGGATCAGAGGGAGAAGCAGACTCCTGCTGAGCAGGGAGCCCAATGTGGGACTCGATCCCGGGACTCCAGGATCATGACCTGAGCCGAAGGCAGTCGCTTAACCAACTGAGCCACCCAGGCACCCTTATGTTAAGTATTCTTATCACAATAAAAAAGACAAAAAACAGGCTGAAAAATTATGCTTACTAAGTCATCAGTACTTAACCCGAAATTAAACCAACACAAACTATATTAAAATAAAATGGAAATAAAGTCACCAACATGTTTATTATGATGCTATTTGGTGAAGACAACTTAGAAATTCCCTTTCCTATAAAATTCTTTCTTTATTTTAATATGTTTTCATTGTTAATAAACTTTATGTTTATGATATCAAAATATTTATGAATAAAAGCATGTTCAAGCACAGATTTGTGAAATTTTAAATGATAAGCTAAATGATATAGACCCTACTTAGTTATATTAAGAAAAAATAAACAGTAGTATTTGTGCTTTAACTGAAATTCCTCTATTTTCCCTGGCACCGCCCCCCAGTGGACTATAGGAGTGATGCTGGGTCACTTGGCTTCTTAGCTCTACAATGTCTTCCCAGCCCTATGAAGATTACACCTTGGTCTCTTTCCCTAGCTTCTCTTCCTCTGCTTTATCTTCTAGCAATGGCATCCTCCAATCATGTCTCATCCTCTGTTTGCTTCATTTTTACCAGCCTCTTTGGAGGTCACTTCCACTTCCATGTTAAAACTGACACTGAGGATACTAGTTGTCCTATGTCTAGCACAATGAGAATGTAATGTTTTAGTTCTTTAGCATGTAATACCAGGATCTTTCAAGTGGGTCTCTCAAAAATCCTAAATTAGCTGTATGCATTTCACACCTGGCTTTGGGCAGGACCTGTGGAATATTCTGAATCTCAGTGTAAGAACACATAACAGGCATTCCATGGGACCCAATAAAGGAATATTTATTGAGCAATTATTTATTATACATTTGAATTAACTGAAAAGTGACAAAAATGAAAGAAAATGTAATTTTGCTCTGGCATGTCACAATTCTCCTTTTCCATTCACACAACTGAAACATTTACAGATTTCTTTTTACACTAATAGAGATATGTTTCACATGTCACTGAATCGTATTTTAACCTAGATGACCTTTTCATAGACTCTTGCTGGGAATAGCTTTATTGCTTGACCATCAAGGCTCTTCATTCACTTGGTGACATTAACCCCGAAGTGCATCTCTATTTTGAAGAGAATTCATTTACTGAATATTTGCTGTGTGTCAGACTCATGGGATGGAGACAATATTGTAAATAAGAAAGAACTGGCCACTGCCTCAGGTTTTACATTTCAGTCGTATGTATTTCTGGACTGTTATATTTTTGAAATAAGTTCTTAAAAACACACTAACACAACTGCCAAACACATACCTAGGATAATATGGGCAATGAATAATTTCAGAATCCCGCAGAAATTCTATCTAAATATCTAACTTAGGAAAAAATCTCCTTATCATGGAAATACAGAAAAATCACTAAATTATTATACTTCCATTTCAAATATTAATCAGATGGCTTTATATGCACATCATACCATGTAGAGTCAAAACCAGAGATTAATAATTGTTTGCTTGAATCTCATAATGACATATTTTTTTATTTTCTACAAAAACCTCAATCTCAAAATTTTCACCCTTTTTTCACCTGGAATAAAAACATCTGTAGTAAAAGCAAAAGAATGACCATCTTCTCTCACACACACACACACCCATCTACATATAAAATTCCTATTTATCATAATTATAATAAAGAGTGAGTCAGAGTTAAATTAAATTTCTGTAAAGAGTAATAAAAACTAGTATAATAAATTTATACTAATAAAATTACTATAAAACTAATTTTGTTTCAAATCCTCTGGTTGAAAGTGTTTATTAAATAAACCAATATAAATGGAACTAATAAATATTTATTTAATATTAATTATATTAATATATTAATAATTTACTTTCTGCTGAACTCCTCAAGCCACATGCAGAATCTGTGAGCTAACTCAGGGGTTGTTGCAGAATTTTTCATTTTCTGTTGACTCATCTTTATTATATTTACCCAGAAGAAGTGAGTGTTGCACAAATTTCAACTCTGTTCAAAGGCAGCAGAATGGGCTTATTAAACACTGACATAAATTTTTAGAATTCAAAAACCTGTTTGTTTGTATTTTTAAAAGCTCTAGGCTTAGTGTTAAGCTAAGGCTTACCAAGCCTGGCATGTTCTGACAGCTCATATGCAGCCCGTAATGAAATAAAAGAATCTGACTCTCAAAAGAAGGCTGATGAGAATGTTTTCACTTCCTGAAGCTGTTCAAAAAAAAAGCTTATACCGTCCAGTTTAATTTATTTTAAATACAGACTACTTCTATCTTGGTCCCAAATGCTCATTTGCATATAGTCTTTGTTTTTAGGCAGATACCAGAAAAACATGCTTTCCCACCTTCTCACCAGGCTTGTTTTAGAATACTTTTTTTTTCTTTTGAGAGGCTAGGTCATATAGTTTTATAAAGTAAACAATGAGAAAAGAGTCCAGACTTTTATTCTTGGCCGTAAAACTGACTCATGGTGTCCTCTCAGAGACCTTATTTCTCCTGGAAGCATCTTGTCCCGAGAAACAGCCATTAGGAGAGGCGTGCGGTTCTCTGTTCCAGGAGGTGGCCCTGGCCCACCTTCAGAAAAAGTCTTCCCTTCCGGCGCTGGCTCCTTAGCCCGGGCGAGCTGTTTGTACTGAGCTGAAGACAGACACTCGACTGTCCTACTACACGACTACTTCTTACAGTAACTAGACCCACAAAACATCATTTTAAAATATGGAGTTCTTGGTGTGAATGAGGCATTAAAAATGTAATTATGGCAAAATAGCGAGAGGTAGTTAAATGAGAAAAGTGAGTGTTTTATCTTTGTATACCCAGCCCCTAGTCAAAGGTTACAGCAGTGAATTGTTTTTCAACAAAGAAAAACAAACTAATAAAATCAAGAAGAGAAATTGTTTTAGAAAGAAGATATTTGATAACAAATTATTATGCACATGTTGTTTTACATATTTCATCCAAAATTGTCTTTTAACACATAATAGCCATCATTTTTAAAATTTAAATGCTAGGTAAATTTAGACAGAAACAAAATATATAGACAGACAGACACACAAACATATGCAATTTTTTGTAATCAAAAAAACTACGAAATGATGGCATAAACTTTTCAACTAGATCTTTGTGATAGAGGAGACCATATTCTTTCTCATCTACTACATTATTTACATCAATAAATAGACAAAGGGATTATGAAAATTTAGTTATTTTTTAACTTTCAAGACTTCTTTGCATTTTTTTATGAAACCCTTCATAATCCGTAAGCTGTGAAAACCCCAAATTGCCAAGAAAACAAGAAGTTATGTATTTATCCAATATTTGAAGGCTCTACCATCGGATTGTACACCCCACTTGGACCCACACATCCCCACCGTACCAATGCCATATTGCTCCACTTAAATTTCAAATTTCTAGCTTACTGCTGATAAATGTATACACAGCAGTACTGACTCATTCCAAGTACTAGGACGTAAGAAGACCATGAGATGTACAAAGAAAAAGCATGAGAGGCTGAATTCTAAAATTGTTGATTTCTAAACACTGAGAGATACAGTTGTCTCATGGCCCACACAAGTTTGCAGGTCTACTGTGGCAGCAAGAGGAACACTTATGAGCTAAGGTGACTCTTCAGCAATTGCCTTAAATCTTTATCTTTTTTAAGTAATCTCTACACCCAACATGGGGCTCTAACTTACAACCCCGAGATCAAGAGCCACATGCTCTACAGACTGAGCCAGCCAGGCGCCCCCCTTAAATCTTCATCTTAACACTTCTAATATGATTGCAATCAGAATTTCATCATGAACCTAAGTTCCACTCTGTGCACCACAATCCATGGCTTCACCAGTCAAAAGAAATAAGAGACACCTAAAAGGGTTTATAAGATAAAAATATTAGGGCTGGGTTCAAGCAAAAACCAACATAATGAGCTATGGAAGGATTTTGGTTTCAGATTAGAAAGGACTGTCCAAATTACACATTTTGAGGAGATTTTGGAGAAAACAGTGATTGGACTATTCAGTTATACAAGGTGTAGTTGTATAGAGGTAAGCACACTTGCATTAACCCAGAACCTAAGTCACTCCCAGTTCTATAACATTGGTCAAGCTACATCCTAGTGTTAACTTCTTATTTGAAAAGTGGGAGATTTATTTAGGTGACCTGAGAAACCTCTAGCAACACTGTATTTTTCATATTTAATATGAGGTCAAAAAGGGTCGGAAAAGCAAAGTTAGAATGTTTAATGGCCACACAAATGTCAGAATCATTATAATTAAAACAGATAATTTGGAATGCTAATTTGTCTTACTGACAATTTAGAAGTTTTGGTTGGCAAAACCGAGAGAGAGAGAGAGATTACAATAAGGACACAATGTGCTTCCCTTGAGCTATACAGACCAGAGGAAAGCCTAGATGAATTTAGTATGGCATCATGAAAGAACAAATTTTTTTAGTGGGGGGAGGGGCAGAGGGAGAAGCAGACTCCCTGCTGAGCCGGGAGCTGGACTTGAGACTCGATCCCAGGACCCTGAGATCATGACCTGAGCTGAAGGCAGACACTTAACTGATTGAGCCACCCAGGCACCCCGAGAAGAGTTTAAATCATTTTTAACAAAAGAAATGCATCTGATATTGAAACAATATTGTTGGAAGTGCCACCCATATGTAATCGTACTAGAAGGGAGTCTAAAGACCACTTGATTATAAAACAAGTAGACATATTTCAAGATTTTAAAAAACACACAAAAATAAATATATAAATCATGTAGCAGCTAGACAGGGTTTGCATGTACCCACTTGGATTGGTGAATTTATTGTTCAATCAAGTCAAACATTTGAATACCTAGAACAAGAATTATATCAACCTAGATTAAGTATATGGTCACAGAGCTCATTGAAATTTATACACAATTACCAACCTTCAAGGAAGCCCACTCTAATGGGAAACATAAGGTACGTGTTTTAAATTAAAATAACAAAATCTAAAAATAATAATAAAAGTAAATAATAGTAAAGACGTCATGGGACCTTTTGGTACTGACTTCTTGAACTTCTTGCTAAGTGCTTACACGGCCTTTTGGAGAGAGGGAATATAGACTGCAGGCCACAGACAATGATGGTCGCCTTAGGAAGTGGATAATCAGTGCTCTGCATGGGTCCCATTGTTGGCTCCAGGCGTGTTCCTCCCCAAGCAGCCAGAAACCGAGTCTTTGATGGACACTCAACTCAAACTGCTGGATCCCACCTGCCTGGACACAGGAGAGCTGGGGGTGCTCCCCCTCGTAGGCTTTACCAATGCTTTATAGATGCGGAGACATCACATTCCATTTGCCTTCCTAACGGTTGGAACAACTGGGAAGTATCACCTGCATTGTTAAGAGTTCTCGCCAGGATTAAGCCAATTACTCTCTGTGCACAGTGTGTAATATTATATCCTTATTTGGCTGTTACTGCTTCTCTGACCCACTTCCTGACATCCCTACTTGTTTTTCCTGGGAAATCTTCCTAATAATTTACTTTCACAAGAAATTTTCTCTTAGGGTTTCCTTCTGGGGACCCAAACCTATGATACCTTTGCAATATCCATTTTTTTTAGGGGGAGAAGAACAGGGGAGAACATGCACAGCTGAAAATTATAATTGACTGCTCCTATTAGCTGGATGTGGCCAGGTGACAAGATTCCAGTACATGATACCCTGCTGGATATTTGAGGGAAAGGCCTAGTTTTCCAATATGTTGATTGTCCCTTTCTCCATAAAGCATCCTTTTTTTTCCTGCCTGGTGTATCTGCAGGGGCCAGAGGCAGAACAGCTAAGAGGTGATGGTGAAGACCAAAGGAACCTGTAAAGGATCACAGAGCAGAAGGCAAGGGAGCACAGTCCAGTGTTCAGTGCCACTGAGGACTCTGGATGGCCACTGCCTGACATCTAGACAGCCAATCTCCAGACACCTGAGCAGAGAGCCAGACTTGGGACTTGATCCCAGGACCCTGAGATCATGACCTGAGCTGAAGGCAGATGCTTAACTGACTGAGCCTCAGTCAGAAGTATGACTCTTCTTTTTTAAAGTTATGGACCATTCTATTTCCATGCAAGCAAAGGCAATCTCTCATTGATACCGTGCTGATGGAAACAGAGAACTTCAGGACATTTTTTGTGGGGTTTTTTTTTTTTAATGGATGAACATGATTTGCAGTTTTTTCAATAGCAGATGAAAGGCCCAACTCCCTTGACATGGGCTGGGTTGGGACCACGCTGAAGTAACCTTCAGGAAATTTGCTTGAAGTTGCATCCTAGCGTGGCTTCCAGGCCCCTCTTGAACAACTCTCCTTAATTTAGCAACAGAGGACTTTTCCACCTCTGAAAACCATCAATCAAAGTCAGAATGCCTAGAAATGAATCTCAGCCTAGCACCGTACTAGGTGATTGACCTTGAGCAACTGTGCTAGGTTTTACCAACTGCAAATGGTATAAAACATCACCCACCACAAAGGTCAGTTGTGCAGGGGCAGCTGGGTGGCTCAGTTGGTTAAGCGTCTGCCTTTGGCTCAGGTCATGATCCCAAGGTCCCGGGATCGAGCCCCACATTGGGCTCCCTGTGCCGCGGGAAGCCTGCTTCTCCCTCTCCCACTCCCACTGCTTGCGTTCCCTCTCTCGCTGTGTCTCTCTCTGTCAAATAAATAAATAAAATCTTTATTAAAAAAAAGGGTCAGTTGTGTGGGTTAAATGTAAAGTACTTAGACTATGTTTGGCCCATGGTGTTAATTTTACAAGAAACTAAGTTCATTAATTTGAATTTCCTTCAATTCAGGATTTGGATTAGAACAGAAAGAGAGGGTTTTTTGGATGTAATGAGAAACTATTTCTAGGGAAATATTAAGCCTATAGGATGTCAGAAAATTCAACATGAGTTAAGGTTTATATACTGAGAGTCTGGGGTCTTTTGAATCCTTACATCAAACTGCAAATATTCCAGTGAAAAACAATATTTTAGAAGACATGCACTGAGAGCTAGTGGGCAGTAGAGTCCTGGCGATGGGAAGGGGGTTTCACTGTCACCAGAAGATCAGCGATACTCAAGTGCAAACAGTAGGTACACAAAGCTAGGTGGGTTAGGCACCTTCGTTGAGAACAACTCATCTGCAAATTGATATCTGGAGTATATTTTGAACTTCCATATATACAATCCTTGGCCATTTGTTAGTGGTAGTACTTTTGCTTATGTTGGCCCAATTGTAGAATTGCTTTGTCACCACCTATTTCATCCATAGTTCCACTGAGTCCAGCACTAGAGTAATAGGGAATCTTTCTTCAATAAAGATGCTGCCACTGGCCCTTTTTAAATAATAGTTCCCTAAATACAACTCTTTTATTTGTGCTTCATTGTGCAGATTTCCAATGAGTTGATGGCTCTGAAATCTTACCCTGGATGATTTACAGTAAATGGGCTAAATTATGAAAACAAAAGGGCTTTTTATTTACATTTTTTCAGTGACGACCTGCAAAGAGATGATGGAACTTTTCGGGGTTCTTGGAGATCTACGAATTTTGACCAATGGAACCCTGACAGTTGATTGCAAGGGATCATAGGAAGAGCTATGCCCATCTTGCATCCATCTACCAAGGGGTGAGGTTCTTATAAGACACATCTTCATCCTGAAATAGGGTCTTATTGATGAAAAAACAGAGGGCCAGGTGTGAGCCTCTGTTCATCATGTTCATTATCCAAACTTGCTGATTGTGAAGTCATTATACAAACAGGTGATTTACAGAAAAAGAGGTGTGATTACCATGATAATGCACAAAAAGTTCCTACTTAATTCAGTGACTGACTTTAGAGCATCAGCTTGATAAAAGTTAAGTAGTAAGATAATGTACAACATCTTAATATGTTATTGATGTTGTATGTACCCACTTGGATTGGTGCATACATTAAACAGAGTCAAAAAGCCTAAACAGTGAAAAAATAAAAGAAACACACATGAATTAAGCAAATATGAAGGGAAACATATGAAAGATTTGACAAGGGCAAGATGCCACTGGAGACTCCTGAATGAGGAATGAGTTATAAAGACGTACAGACTTAGGGCAGTTTGGTTTCCTGTAGAGACAGGTGCCCTCTGAACCCTGGGATTTCTTGTCTCTGCTCTTGGGGTGAGGCATGGTCCTGAGGGAATTTTGCATTCTGGGATTTATTTTACACCTGTGCACTCTCTGAACAACAACCTTGTCCAGTTCTACAAGTTGTTCAGTGAAGAACAAGATCAGCACTGGCGATAGATCATCCATCCGAGCAATAACCACCGAGTTTCTGCAGTTCCAGATAGCTGTTTTTCAAATACTGGACTAAACTCTGGGGAAACCAAAGATGAGCCACCTGGGAGCCCCCTTGTGCTTAATGTGCAAGCTTCTGAAATCTTCACTGTCACCTGTGATGTTTACTACAGGTGGGATCTCCTGCAAGTTAATTTGCCCCTTACTCCCCACTTCTGCTTTCTTGAAGATAAAGGTGATGATCATGAGAATATCTCTCACAGGGTGGCAATGAGGACTAAATAAGGCAATTTCGGTAAAGTACCTAGCACAAGGACTGTCCCATGGTAAGCCCTCAAGTACTGCAGGCCAGATTTACTCCACCAACTTACTTAGAGTGCTCTGGAGAAAGAATGTACCCAAGGGAGAGAGGGACAGAGCTGCTGCAGGTGGAGCAGGGGAATATCAATACCGGTGTGGGTTCTCTGAATGGGAAACAAGCTGTGGTCAGTTAGGTTCCATCGGCAAGGGAACTCCACCAAATAAGAATAAAATAAAGCCTGAGCCTGTGTGGCTGGAGGTAAAGAAAATGGATGGACGAGGTAGCATGAAGTACTGAGATTTAGTGGTAGAATCTTATCTGCTAAGGCTCTGTGAAACCAGGGGAGTTTAAAATTGCAAATATCCACTTAAAATTTTAGGAACGTGATTTCCACCTCAGGACACAGTGAATGCAGTATTTCTGTATATTTCTTTTTCTGGTACGTAATCATTTTCCCTTGTAACTTACTTTTATACACTCAAGCTAAAATGGATTCCAAGGACACCACATATTGCCAATAACCGTCCTGTTGAACTGTTTTATGGGACAATAATCTGGCATCCTGGTGGTGAAAGCCAGCCATCAACATCACGATTAATTCACCAGGGAGGTGTATTATTGCTTCATAAAACATCACTGCAGTATTACTATGAGTAAATGATAAGTAAACTTTTTGGTATTTCAATTGTTATTTAACAAATATACATATATATATTTAAAGGATATCTGGCACCATGTCAAACAAATATATTATATATATATATCCCCCCTCCAGTGGGTTTAAAATACTGAAACCCCAAATAGAGCTGTAGTTTATGCCTCCAGTAAAGGTAATTAAGTTGTAAATGCTGATCTTGCTAATGCTAATGAGTGGTTTACTAGAAATAAATTGCACTTAACTGCATTTAGAATGCAATCCACACAATCAGAAATGACTGGCAAATTAGTACCAGTCAAAGCTATCAGCATACAGTAAGGATGGCAAGTGAAAAAAGAAAAAAAAAAGTCCTTGTTGAATTCATGCATGCGTAGATGAAAATATCAAATCTGAAAATTTCAAGTGCTACCATGAGTCTAAGAAACCATTTATTTCATGCCCCTGCTTTCCTATAAACCATGCAATTTTTTTAGCTTTCTTGGCAATGCAGTCTGGTGGCTCAGAGTCTTGATAAAAGAATGTTCTTTTTTAATGTGTAATCTAAATCCCCTCTGCAGTAATTTAAACCAATCTCTGCTTTCAGTCTCTCAGCAGGAACAAACTTGAGCTCCTTACCTCCATTCCTGTAAGGCTTCTTTGCTCACCTTCCCATCCTCACTCAATTCCATATGTGACTAATATAGATCCACAGTTTATAATCCATAATATTTAAAGGGTGGGTGACAGAAACATCAACAAAGAGCTTTTTTTCTATTCTATTCTTTGCTTTAATTCCTTTGAGTTGTAACTAGTATTACTTATTTTTTGAAATAATTTCCTTCTGATGTATGAAATGTCACAGAAGTGGTTTTGCTTTACGTTGTTGCTTATTAGGACCCAGTTATTTTTTTTTTAATTTTTCAGATCCTACATACTAAGTGCATGGCTGGAACATGTGCAAATATACTGACATGCATATTCACTGTTTTCTGTACATATAAATCGAAAACCTGCTTCTGTGTGTGTGAGGAGGGAGAAGGAGCCAAGCAAAATAAGAAAAGGAAGAATCTCCATCTTCCTAGGAAATATTGCATTATATTTTCAGATGTACACTTAGCATTTCTGAAACTAATTAATTACAGTGAATTAATGCATTTCTTTTGCAGCTTTCTCATATGGGAACATGTAACTATTAAAAATTAATGATTTTTATTATTTATTAAAATCATTGTGGTTAAGTTAAACTTATTAGTAATCTATTTCTCTCATGCACTCATATTCAGTAGTAATGCATGGAGTGTCTCCTATGCATCTCCTGCCCCTCATGACTAAATAGAATTCTCTAGACTAGTATCACCCACTAGTACTCATCCTTAGGATTACCTGAGTTCTGAAACTTTGTTGCTATTTCTTGTGTATGAGTGTGTGTGTATGTTTAACCGTTTGTCAAAGGTATAATTAACAAACTATAAAATTCACATTCTGTAAGTGTATGATTGAGTGATTTTTAGGATATTTGTGGGACCATTACCACAATCTAGAACACTTCCATCACTTCAAAGCTATCTATTTTATGTAGTCTGTAGTCTGTTTTATATGGTTTCATTGTGTGATGATTTCTTTCTAAAACCATGTCATGTAGGGGAAAATTTGGAGCTATCCAACACATTAATTTAGCTTGTATGATGCTGAATATATTTTGTTATAAAAATAAAACAACTTTGGGGCCTCCTGGGTGTCACCATCAGTTAAGCATTTGATTCTTGATTTTGGCTCAGGTCATGATCTCAGGGTTGTAAGACTGAGCCCTGAATCTGGCTCTCCACTCACCTGGGAGTCTGCTTGAGATTCTCTGCCTCTGCCCCTCCCCCTAGTTGTGCATGCTCTCTTTCTCTCTCTCAAAAAAAAAATAAATAAATCTTTAAAATAATAAAGTAATTTTCACATCTCTAAATGTGTCCCATAAATCATATGTGTCTTAGTCCATCTGGACAGCCATCACAAAATACCATAGGCTGGGTGGTTTATAAACAGCAGAAATTTTTGCTCACAGTTTTGGAGGCTGAAAGTCTAAAATCAAGGTGCCAGCATGATTGGATTCTGCAAAGTCTTTCTTCTGGGGTTGCAGACTTCTTATAGCCTCACATGGCAGAGAAGGCTGGAAATTTGTGAGATCTCTTTTATAAGGGCACTAATCCCATTCATGAGGGTCCCACCCTTATCACCTAATCACCTCCTGAAGGACCCCTCCCAGTTCCATCACCTTGGAGGTTTGGATGTCCATATAGAAATTTTCAGGGACAGACACAGACATTCAGCCCATAGTAACATATTTTGATAAAAACAAAAACCGAATGCTCATGATTTCTAATATATTTCTAATAAAAAGATTGGACACAGATTCTGACCACAGACAGATCAATGACATGGAAGAATATTCAGTTAGACTTTAGTCTCAATCTATAAATTTCCCTACTATGTCTTCAAAAAATGGGATCTAGTTGGTCAGGTTCTCAGGCTCCCAACCCTGCTTCCTCAGTAACCCAAAAGTCACACTCACATACACTTTTCACATGAAAGTCTCTAATGCTAACCTCCATGGGAACAGACAAAAAGCAGCCCAATTAACCCATTCGAGGACATTACAAAGTTTAAAGCAATTTACTATGTTCTTACATTCATGCTACATACTCCCGAGTCAAGGGCTATCTTATATACATGGTGTTACAGCTTGTACTTGAAACTAAAAAAGGCAGTAAATGTTACCATAGCTAAAAGTAAACTGTTTCTCTGGATGAAATTAGGTATAATCAAATATAAAGGATGAGATCAAACATCTTTAAAAATTACCCAGGTATTTTTTATATATATTTAAGTCCAATCTAGGGAAACTAGGTTGTAATTTTTAGTAGAAATGTTCATATATATTTACAATATAATCTACATTAGTAAACAATGCATTAGTGAAAGATATGGTCTCAAGAAACCTACAAAAAGGAAGTCAGAGAAGTAAGTATGATGAGTGTGTTCCTAGACATGGCCAAGGGCAAATATGCTAGCAATTTTGTGTGGCAAATATACAAATGTCTTTATTAAAGAGGGTTCTATTTGTGTATAATGGTTTGATAACATTAGCTAATAGGATCATACCACTAGTACTCTGATATGATTTTGTGGTCACCAACCAATCTTTTTCACAATTGACATTATTTACTAGGCATCCATAAAGACAGACAATATGCCCATTGGTGAACAGAGGTCACATTTGATAGTTACCATTTTCAGTATCAATTGAGGAACAATGTTCACATATTAGCACCAAGGTTTATTCGGTTATGCCAAATTAAACTCTAGGACCAGATGATTTGTGAGATCATGAATAATTAAATTTCCAAACCTAAATGCTGAAGAGTAGTCTTTGGAAAATCCTTAAATTATCAAGAAAATTCCTTGGAATACAGTTACTACATTAGGATAATGCCACCTAAGGAAACCTGTTGGGGTAACACTGCTCTATCCCCAGTAATTTCAACTTTGTTTCATTTCAAAGTGCAATCATTAAAGCAGAGTGCTCATTCATGCAGGGGAACATAAATCCTCTCTTGGTTATATGGCTGTAGGAGCTTAAGGGACTCCGTTTCCACATCCCCCCTTTCCACATTTGGTCTTTCCTAACCTGTTCTGAGACTGAACTTTCAGTTTGCAGTTCTTCCTTCCACCCTCAACCTCCCCTTCACACTTCCACTTTCCAAGAGAAAGGCAAGCCTCTCACCCACATGGAATCTTATTATGGTTCCTTGCCTAGAGTGGAATAATACACATGGAACCAAAGAGGGAGACCTTTCAGAAATCATTGTTCCTGAGGGAGAGCCCATTGAGAGTAAAACAAAGAAAGATTCATGTAAAACATAGAAATGGAAAGTAGCTTAGTATGGTACTGGCACAAAAATAGACACATAGATCAATGGAAAGGAATAGAGATCCCAGAAACAAACCCATGATTATATGGTCAATTAATCTTCAACAAAGGAAGCAAGAATATGCAATGGGAAAAAGAGAGTCTCTTCAACAAATGGTGTTGGGAAGACTGGACAGCTACATGCAAAAGAAAGAAACTGGACCACTTGCTTACACCATTCACAAAGGTAAAGTCCAAATGGATTAAGGACCTAAACGTGAGATCTGAGGCCGTAAAAATCCTAGAAGAAAGCACATGCAGTTACTTCTCTAACATCAGCTACAGCAACATTTTTCTAGGTATGTCTCCCGAGGCAAGGGAAACAAAAGCAAAAATAAACTATTGGGACTGCATCAAAATCAAAAGCTTTGCACAGCAGAGGAAACAATCAACAAAACTAAAATGCAGCTTACAGCATGAGAGAAGATACTTGCAAATGGCATATCCCATAAAGGGTTAGTATGCAAAATATATAAAGAATTTGCACAACTCAACACACACACACAAATGAATAATCCAATTAAAAATGGGCAGAAGACATGAGCAAACATTTCTCAAAGAAGACATACAGATGACCAACAGATACATGAAAAGATGCTCAACATCACTCATCATCATGGAAATGCAAATCAAAACTACAATGAGATACCACCTCACACCTGTCAGAATGGCTAAAATCAACAACACAAAAAACAACATGTGTTGGTGACGATGTGGAGAAAAAGGAACCCTCTTGCACCATTGTTAGTAACAGAAACTGGTGCAGCCACTGTGGAAAACAATATGGAGGTTCCTCAAAAAGTTAAAAATAGAACTACCTTATGATGCAGTAATTCCACTACTGGGTATTTACCCCCAAAATATGAAAACACTAATTCAAAAGGATGTATGCACCCCTATGTTTACTGAAGCATTATTTACAATAGCTAAATTACAGAAGCAGCTCAAGTGTCCATTGATTGATGAATGAATAAAGAAGAGGTGGTATATATACACATAAGGGGAATATTATTCAGCCATCAAAAAGAATGAAATCTTGCCATTTGCAATGACATGGATGGAGCTAGAGAGTATAATGCTAAGTGAAATAAATTAGTCAGAGAAAGACAAATACCATATGATCTCACTTATATGTGGAATTTAAGAAATAAAACCAACAAACAAAGGGCGAAAAAAAAGAAAAAAAAACAACAAAAAAAATGGACTCTTAACTCTAGAGAACAAACTGATGGTAACCAGAGGGGAGGCGAGTGGGGGAATGGGTGAGTACACTTATCATGATGAGCACTAGTAACATATAGAATTATTGAATCATTACATTGTAACCTGAAACTAATGTAACACTGTATATTAACTATACTGGAATTTAAATTAAAAAAAAAAAAGAAACGGAAAATATTTTGTTTTATGTAGGCAATGGGGGCTTGGAGTTCTTTCGTTCACTCGTACGTTCACTCATTCAACAAATATCACGTGGTTACCATGAGCCTGTCTCAATTCTAGGTAGGGTTTTCTTTTCCTTCCTTCCTTCCTTCCTCCCTTCCTTCCTTCCTTCCTTCCTTCCTTCCTTCCTTCCTTCCATGTTTAGACCCAAGTTTTCTGATCTCTCAGTAAATACATTTCAATTATTTGGAGGGAGGTCTGAATTGCGTGTGCCTCACAACCAATTCAAACACATTTCTATTTCATAAGCATCTGATTTTAGGAAGCATAAGGATTTTGCCACAAGGTTGTGCTCCATTAAAAAGTATATTTTTGTTATCACTGCAAAAACAATTCCATTTCATTGCCAAACTTTTAACTTAATTTGTGATAGCACTTAGAATGTTTTAACATTCAAGAGAATGAATGACAAAAGCATTATTTTATTCAGTGAATTGAATGAAAAAGGAAAATTATTGGAATTAATGGTTACAAAACTGAAGTTATTCAGCTAGTGGAGTCAACATATTAGCAGCCGTGGTGTTAATACATTTTGTATGTGAAAGGAAAGCATCAACTCCAAAATGAAGAACGTTACTTTAGAACAATCTTTTGATCTAAATGAAATATGCTTTCCGAGCACTGGACAAACACATTTTATGCAGCTGCATGGGCTGTATAATCATTGGGCCCAGACATCTTCACAATTACCAACTTCTAAAGGTGGAATAGAAAATGGAATCTTATTAAAGACACACCAAATTGTTCTCTTGCAGCTATTAATAATATATCTCATTAAAAATTGAGAAATCCTGAGAAAATTCTTACCTGGATGGAATGGTTTAAACCAGGTAATATGGCCAACCTAGGTAAAGACTTTGTAATACTGCTCTGCCATGATAAGCACTATGTAAATGTTTGATAATTTTTTTATGGTCAGATTGTATTACTGCCAGAAAAAAATAAAAACTCTTACTTGCCTGGCAACTTTCACAGTTAAACTAGCTTAGTCCATTAAATTATCATATTAACTCAACTGTAAGATGTCCTTTTCTTCCTTATCAGTCTCTGAAAACTGTATTGTGCTTATTGACAGCTCAGGTTGGCTGCAATAGTAGCCTAATTAGTGTGCGCATAGAAGGAAAATAGCTTTATGACTGGAAAGCTACGAGATGGAGTCGACAATTAATATCATTTTAGGAAGGGCTGTAAAAAGTGGATTGCTATCACCCAGCCACCATATCCTTCCCACCTCCACCACTCCAGCAACCCTCAGATGAGAGATGATGGACTCTGAATAACAAACTGAGGGTTCTAGAGGGGAGGGGGGTGGGGAGATGGGTTAGCCTGGTGATGGGTATTAAGGAGGGCATGTTCTGCATGGAGCACTGGGTGTTATATGCAAACAATGAATCATGGAACACTACATCAAAAACTATGATGTAATGTATGGTGATTAACATAACATAATAATAAAAAAATCCCCCCCCAAATTAAAGAAAGAAAGAAATGACATGAAGTTTGGAAGAGAAAAAAAAAAACTGGATTGCTTACATCTGTTCAAATGACATTGTCTGGGAAGGATCGACTACTAATGAGGAATCATGGAGTTGAAAACAGAGTACTCTTAAGAACTGCTACCTCGTGGCAGAATTTGAGAGATAAGCAATACCAAAAGATGAAACAACATTAGAATAATTGGGATCCCAGAAGAAGAAGAAAGAGAGAGGGACAGAAAGTATATTGGAGACAATTCTAGCAGAGAACTTCCCTAATTTGGGGAAGGAAACAGGCATCAAAATCCAGGAGGCACAGAGAACCCCTCTCAAAATCCATAAAAATAGGTCCACACCCTAACATCTAATTGTAAAACTTATGAGTCTCAGAGACAAAGAGAAAATCCTGAAAGCACCTCGGGAGAAGAGATCTGTAATCTACAATGGTAGAAACATGAGATTGGCAAGAGACTTATCCACAGAGACCTGGCAGGCCAGAATGGACTGGCATGATACATTCAGAGCACGAAATGAGAAAAATATGCAGCCAAGAATACTATATCCAGCTAGGCTGTCACTGAAAATAAAAAGAGAGATTTAAAGCTTCCAGGACAAACAAAAACTAAAGGAATTTGCAAACATGAGACCAGCCCTACAAGTAATATTGAAATGGGTCCTCTAAGCAAAGAGAGAGCCTAAAAGTAACATAGACCAGAAAGGAACGCAGACAATAGACAGTAACAGTCACCTTACAGGCAATACAATGGCACTAAATTCATATCTTTCAACAGTTACCCTGAATGAAAATGGGCTAAATGTGCCAATCAAAAGACACAGGCTATCTGACTGGATAAAAAAAAAAGACCCATCAATATGCTGTCTGCAAGAGATCCATTTTAGACCCAAAGACACCCACGGATTGAAGTGAGGGGGTGGAAAACAATTTATCATGCTAATGGACACCAAAAGAAAGCTGGGGTGCCAATCCTTATAACAGACAAGTTAGATTTTAAAACACAGATTGTAATAGGGGATGAGAAAGGACACTATATCCTACTTAAAGGGTCTATCCAACAAGAAGATCTAACAATTGTAAATATCTAAGCCCCGAACATGGGAGCAGCCAATTATATAAGGCAATTAATAACAAAATCAAAGAAACACATTGACAACAATACAATAATAGTAGGGGACTTTAACACCTGACTCATTGAAATGAGCAGATCATCTAAGCAAAAGATCAACAAGGAAATAAAGACTTTAAATGACACACTGGACCAAATGGACTTCACAGATATATTCAGAACATTCCATCCCAAAGCAACGGAATACACATTCTTCTCTAGTGCCCATGGAACATTCTCCAGAATTGATCACATCCTAGGTCACAAATCAGGTCTCAAATGGTACCAAAAGATTGGGATCATTCCCTGCATATTTTCAGACCACAATGCTCTGAAACTAGAACTCAATCACAAGAGGAAAGGCAGAAAGAACTCAAGTATATGGAGGCTAAAGAGCATCCTACTAAAGAATGAATGGGTCAACCAGGAAATTAAAGAAGAATTAAAAAAATTCATGGAAACCAGTGAAAATGAAAACACAACTGTTCAAAATCTTTGGGATACAGCAAAGGCAGTCCTGAGAGGAAAGTATATAGCAATACAAGCCTTCCTTAAGAAACAAGAAAGGTCTCAAATACACAACCTGACCCTACACCAGAAGGAGCTGGAGAAAGAAAAGCAAATAAAGCCTAAACCCAGCAGGAGAAGAGAAATAATAAAGATCAGAGCAGAAATCAATGAAATAGAAACCAAAAGAACAGTAGAACAGATCAACGAAACTAGGAGCTGGTTCTTTGAAAGAATTAACAAGATTGATAACCCCCTGGCCAGACTTATCAAAAAGAAAAGAGAAAGGACCCAAATCAACAAAATCATGAATGAAAGAGGAGAGATCACAAGCAACACCAAAGAAATAGAAAAAAAATATAAGAACATATTATGAGCAACTATATGCCAGCAAATTAGATAACTGGAAGCAATGGATGCATTCCTAGAGATGTATCAACTACCAATACTGAACCAGGAAGAAATAGAAAACCTAAACAGACGTATAACCACTAAGGAAATTGAAGCAGTCAACCAAAATCTCCCAACAAACAAAAGCCCAGGGCCAGATGGCTTCCCAGGGGAATTCTACCAAACATTTCAAGAAGAATTAATACCTATTCTTCTGACACTGTACCAAAAAATAGAAATGGAAGGAAAACTTCTAAACTCGTTTAATGAGGCCAACATTACCTTGATTCCAAAACCAGACAAAGACCCCATCAAAAAGGAGAATTACAGACCACTATCCTTGATGAACATGGATGCAAAAATTCTCACCAAAATACTAGCCAATAGGACCAACAGTACACTAAAAGGATTATACACCACGACCAAGTGGGATTTATCCCTGGGCTGCAAGGTTGGTTCAACATCCACAAATCAAACTCATACAGGAATTCAGTAAAGTGGCAGGATATAAACTCAACACACAGAAATCAGTGGCATTCCTACACATCAACAACAAGACAGAAGAGAGACAAATCAAGGAGTCGATCCCATTTACAATTGCACCTAAAACCATAAGATACCTAGGAATCAATCTAACCAAAGAGGCAAAGGATCTGTACTCAGAAAACTATAAAATACTCATGAAAGAAATTGAGGAAGACACAAAGAAATGGAAAAACGTTCCATGACCATGGATTGGAAGTAAAAATATTGTGAAGGTGTCAATGCTACCTAGAGCAATCTACACATTCAATGCAATCCCCATCAAAATACCATCCACTTTTTTCAAAGACATGGAACAAATAATCCCAAAATTTGTCTGGACCTAGAAAAGACCTCGAATAGCCAGAAGAATTTTGAAAAAGAAAAGCAAATCTGGCTTCATCACAATTCTGGACTTCAAGCTCTATTGCAAAGCTGTCATCATCAAGACAGTATGGTACTGGCACAAAAACCAACACATAGGTCAATGGAACAGAATCGAGAGCCCAGAAATGAACCCTCAACTCTATGGTCAATTAATCTTTGACAAAGCAGGAAAGAATGTCCAATGGAAAAAAGACAGTCTCTTCAACAAATGGTGTTGGGAAATTTGGGCAGCCACATGCAGAAGAATGAAACTGGACCATTTCTTTATATCACACACAAAAATAGACTCCAAATGGTGGAAGACCTAGATGTGAGGCAGGAGTCCATCAAAATCCTAAAGGAGAACACAGGCAGCAACCTCTTTGACCTCAGCTGCAGCACTTCTTTCTAGAAACATCACCAAAGGCAAGGGAAGCAAGGCCAAAAATGAACTATTGGGACCTCATCAAGATAAAAAGCTTTTGCACAGCAAAAGAAACAGTCCACAAAACCAAAAGACAACCGAGAGAATGGGAGAAGATATTTGCAAATGACATATCAGATAAAGGGCTAGTATCCAAAATCTATAAAGAACTTATCAAACTCAACACCCAAAGAACAAATAATCCAATCAAGAAATGGGCAGAAGACATGAACAGACATTTTTCCAAAGAAAACATTCAAATGGCCAAGAGACACATGAAAAAGTGCTCAGCATCCCTCGGCATCAGGGAAATCCAAATCAAAATCTCAATGAGATATCACCTCACACCAGTCAGAATGGCTAAAATTAACAAGTCAAGAAACGACAGATGTTGGTGGGGATGTGGAGAAACGGGAATCCTCCTACACTGTTGGTGGGAATGCAAGCTGGTGCAGCCACTCTGGAAAACAGTATGGAGGGTCCTCAAAAAGTTGAAAATAGAGCTACCATATGACCCAGCAATTGCACTACCAGTATTTACCCTAAAGATACAAATGTAGGGATCCAAAGGGTTACGTGCACCCCGATGTTTATAGCAGCAATGTCCACAATAGCCAAACTGTGGAAAGAGCCAAGATGTCCATCGACAGATGAATGGATAAAGAAGAAGTGGTATATATATATAATGGAATATTATGCAGCCATCAAAAGGAATGAAATCTTGCCATTTGCAGCGACGTGGATGGAAATGGAGGGTGTTATGCTGAGTAAAATAAGTCAATCAGAGAAAGACATGTATTATATGACCTCACTGATATGAGGAATTCTTAATCTCAGGAAACAAACTGAGGGTTGCTGGACTGGTGAGGGGTGGGAGGGATGGGGTGGCTGGGTGATAGACAGTGGGGAGGGTATGTGCTACGGTGAGCGCTGTGAAGTGTGCAAGACTCTTGAATCACAGATCTGTACTTCTGAAACAAATAATACATTATATGTTGAAGAAGAAGAAGAAGAAAGAGGAGGAAGAGGAGGAGGAGGAGGAGAAGAAGAAGATAGCAGGAGGGGAAGAATGAAGGGGTGAAATCGGAGGGGGAGATGAACCATGACAGACGATGGACTCTGAAAAACAAACTGAGGGTTCTAGAGGGGAGGGGTGTGGGGGATGGGTTAGCCTGGTGATGGGTATTAAAGAGGGCAGGTTCTGCGTGGAGTACTCGATGTTATATATGCAAACAATGATTCATGGAACACTACATCAAAAACTAATGATGTAATGTATGGTGATTAACGACATAATTAAAAAAAAAGAAATGTTACCTTATTATGAATGCTTTCAATATAGCAGAGAATCCATATAGCAAAGGTTGGTATATTATGTAAAAGAATTTGATGACTCTCACTTAAAGGATAATTGGATTTGTGTTAAGAGAGTTGCACAACGAATGGAAAAACACATAAGAAGTAAGTGCTTATATCACTGGTGTGTTTTTTTTTGATGAAGCACATGAGAGACAGATAACATATATAAGTAATTTTAAGAGATCTCTCTCAAAAGGCAGAACACAAAATTTGGGATGAAAAGAAATCATTACATCATTTTCCTTTCTTATTGATATATGCTTCTAAATATTTCTCCTCTTTTCCATATGGTAAAATGTAAAATTTATTTTAAATCCCTGATAATAAATTTGGAATCTTAATGTAGTGTCTCTAATGATGGGAACTTACAGACTTCGACTCGCAGTGCCTCGTACTACCCCAGAAATAGAGTTGTCACTTCCTAATATTTTTTAAACTGAAATGAAGAAGAAATCAAGATTAAGCAAGGGATGTGAACTAGAGTTTGTATGCATACATATTTCTGCTTATAATTCTTATCTTTTTTATGTATTTGTATTTTTCTTCTACACTTTTTCCTCCCATCTTTCATTTCTTCCCTTCCTTCATCCCTAACTTTCTATAAATTTGTAATCTCTCCTATCAGGCAATCTACAGGAAGTGGGCAACTTAAATTTCTGGAGAGTCTACTGAAGTGATAATAGGATAGAGTCTCCTACAGCGCACCAGCTGCTCAGGACCGCTACTTCCTGGGCTTTCCCTGAAGGGATGAAGGGAACTGTCTGGCCATCCACACCAGCCAAGGAGGTGGTAAAGGCAACTCACACTCTGTATCTACTCTTTCACACTGGAACAGGTCTCAGAATTAACTCTTGAAGGTAAAACCATCTTTAAAATCATACAATTTTTACAAATGTAAGGGAAAACTGTTGTACTCATTCACATAAGAATCTGGCATAACAGCTTAATACATTTTCAGTGCTACTAAATTTTATTTTCATAAATCTACTAATTGGGATATGTTTGAATTTTAAAAGGGAAGAAAACAATTTCCCCATCTCCTGCTCCTAACTGAATATGAACCAACAGCGGCCATTTTAAATGGAGGTGTAGACTCTAAACTCGGAAGTGTGTATCCTCCATGTTATCCATCCAACTTCATGTAGACTTGTCGGTGTATATGAGAATGAAGTTGAATACGTTCAAGATTTCTATAAAATGGTTCAGCTGTTCAGAGTAAAACCATCCTGAGCTGCTGCTATGTAGAAATATAATATCAACGCTGATTCTGATGATCTGTATGGACAAGTATGACAAAATCTATGAGGTATAAATCTAGGAGGAGCAGATTTGTTCAGAGAAAACAGTTTGACAGGAAAATTACCACATAAGAAATAGAGTTCTTAAAGTGTGAGAACCCTTACTGGAAATGGCCAAGGGAAAGTGGAGGCTAAATGGCTGTAATTAGCTCTTCAGTAAACACCCTCCATGTTCATCTTCTTACTCCTTGACCTCCTCCTGCCCCCATGTTCTTGTCTTTTCTTCTTGTTCTTTATTCACTGGGTTCACCTTCTTAATATTCAAATGCTCACCCAGGCTTTCTTTCTCCTTTCTTTGCAGAGTATAATTGCTTTGGGACATTTATTGCATTTTGAATATATACAGTGGATATTTATGAGCATGCCAGATTTCTCCCATTTGCCCTTCACATTGTCCTATCCCCCACCTAATCTATGTCCCAGGTCCTTTATGGAATTCATAGACAGGCCCCCTGCCCCTTGGCTTCTAGGTGTATTCCACTAACTGGGAGCCTCATGAAGAGATTGGAGAGAGAGAGGAGGACATTTAAGACAGGTTGCTTATTCTGTGAGCACCTTCTGCATGATGTTGCTTGTGTCCTTTGACTTGAACTTCTCATGGCAGCTCCTTTATTTGTCCCTGCTTCCAGATTCCAGCTACTGATCTTTCCCCACTGTCCTTTAGGAATGGCAACAGCTGAGCTAGCACTGGGCCATCTGCACTGTGTCTCATGGTTTCTCCATGCTCATGCCATTCTAAATACTTCACTCACAAACAAACTTTCTGAATTCTCCCAGTGGGAAAGAGACCTCTGTCTCATATCAAGAAATCATCGATACAATGGACCCCCTCTGCTAAAGGTATACAATTTACCTTTAAAACACACTGCCCCAGCCCCATCCTCCTCCCTCACTTACCAGAGGAAATCACGATCCTCAATTTATTGTCTGTTCACTCCTTACATTTCAGTATGAAATTAATATTGTGATATTGCTATGGAATCTTTTTTCATGTTTTTAACTGTTCATAAGTAGATTCATACTATATGTATTCTTCGGAAATGACTTTTTCCACTGGAGTTTATATTCCAGAGTTTCCTGCCTATCGGACATTTTCACTACTGCATTTCTTCAGTTTCATGCTATACACCATAAATCATGTGTCCTTTATACTGTGGATGAACATCTGTATTGCTTCCATCATTTTGCTGTTACCCATTTTTCAGCTATGGTGATGCTTGCACAGGTCCTCTGGCTCTCGTGTCTCTCTAAGCTGTGAGGTATTGCATGGGAAAACCTTCAGTTTTACCAGACAATGACAGTTTTTTTTTTTCCTAGTGACTAAACTATTTTTTTAAGCCACCAGAAGTATATAACAATCCAAGAATCTGAAATCCTTGCCAATACCTGATACTGTCCAGCTTTTAAATCTTTATAAATTTGGTCCATGTTTTTAGTGCAGATTTAATTGACAGTTCCCTAGATAACTAATTAGGTTGCAAATCTTTTCATGTGATTTTTCTTCAGGCCTTCTGCCCATTTTTTTCTAGTGGATTGTTGACATTCTCACTGATTTGTAAGACTTTTCTTTTTAATATCATACATATAAACCATTTTTAAATCATGTTTGATGGGGAAGTCTCCCTGTATGTGACTTTACTTTTTACTCTCTTTATGGAAGTTTTTGATGAAAAGAAGTTCTTAATTTTAATGTGGTTGAATTTACAACTCTTGACCATCCATAGTTTTGAATTTTTATGCCTGACTTAAAAATATATTTTCCAATCACGATATCATAAATATATTCTATTTTGTATTCTAAAATTTTAAAATTTTGCTTTTCTTTAACCTTGAAAATTTAATTGAGCCCACAGTAACTGCTTTATATGTTGTGTAGGAAGAATCCAATTTCTGTTATTTTCTTTCCAAATGGATCACTCTTTGTGATGAGATAAGATATTAAATAATGCCTTCTCTTCTCACTGCTAGGCAAAATATACCCTTGTCCATCCAGGTTACCTATATTCATTGTCTATTTGAGGGTTATCTATTGCTTTCACTGGTCTATTTTTCTTTTTCTATAATATAGACATGCAGTTATAAGAAGACATTTTTATTACAAGTCTTTTTTTTAAGATTTTATTTATTTATTTGACAGAGAGAGACACAGAGAGAGAGGGATCACAAGCAGGGGGAGTGGGAGAGGGAGAAGCAGGCTTCCCCCTGAGCAGGGATCCCAATGTGGGGCTCGATCCCAGGGTCCTGGGACCATGACCTGAGCCGAAGGCAGACGCTTAACAACTGAGCCACCCAGGCGCCCCTTATTACAAGTCTTGATATGTGGCAAGGCAAGTCCCTTCAACATGATCCTAGTGTCTTGTCTATTATTGGAACTTTGAGCAACCATGTAAATTTTAGAGTCAGTGTGGATAGTTAAACACACACACACACAATATTGGCATTTTAATTGGAAATTTACTAAATCTAAAAATCAATATGGAAGTAATTATAATCTATATTTGTTTCCTAGGGCTTCCATAACAACATACCACAAACTGGGTGGCTTAAAACAATGGAAATGTATTCCTCTCACATTTCTGGAGGCCAGAAGTCTGAAATTAAGGTGTCAGTAGGGCCATGCTCCCTTTGATGGCTCTAGAGGAGGATCCTTTCTTCCCTCATTCTAGGCTCAGTTATTTGCCATCAATCTTTGGTGATCCTTGGCTTACAGATGCCAACATTTTTTCTATATGCTTATTTGCCATCTGCATATCTTCATTGGTGAGGTATCTGTTAAGGCCTTTGGTCCATTTTTTAATTTTTTTATTGTAGAGTTTTAAGAATTCTTTGTGTATTTTGAATAGTAGTCCTTTATCAGATGTGTCTTTTGCAAATAGTTTCTCCCATTCTCTGGTTTACCTTCTTATTCTCTTGACACTGTCTTTTGTGTAGCAGAAATCTTTAATTTTAGTTAAGTCCAGCTTATCTGCTATTTCTTTCAAGGATTATGTCTTTGGTGTTGTATCTAAAAGTCATCACCATATTCAAGGTCATCTAGATTTTCTCCTATGTCCTCTCCTAAGTGTTTCATAGTTTTGTGTTTTACTTTTAGGTCTGTGATTCATTTTGAGTTAAGTTTTGTAAAGTCTTCAAGGTCTACATCTTCGTTCTTTTCTTTTCTTTTCTTTTCTTTTCTTTTCTTTTCTTTTCTTTTATTCTTTTTCTCTCTCTCTTTCTCTTCCTCCTTTCTTTTTCTTTCTTTCTTTCTTTCTTTCTTTCTTTCTTTCTTTCTTTCTTTCTTTCTTTCTT
>NW_027397079.1:5436392-5456151 GCF_003265705.2 Callorhinus ursinus
CTTCCTTCCTTCCTTCCTTCCTTCCTTCCTTCCTTCCTTCCTTCCTTTCTTTGCATGTGGATGCCAGTTGTTTTAACACCACTGGTTGAAGAAAATCTGTGCTTCATTGTGCTACTTGGTCAATGATCAGTGGACTATATTTATGGAGGTCTATTCTGTTTCACTGATCTATTTGCCTGTTCTTTTACCAATGCCTCATGGTTTTGATTACTGTAGCCTTACAGTAAGTCTTGAAGTCAAGTAGTGTCCATCCTCTAACTTTGTTCTCCTTCAATATTGTGTTGCTTATTCTGGATCTCTTTTTTAAAAGATTTTATTTATTTATTTGAGAGAGAGAGAGAGAAAGGGACCAGCTCTGAGGGGCAGAGGGAGAAGCAGACTCCCTGCTGAGCAGGGAGCTCAATGCAGGGCTCAATCCCAGGACCCCTGGATCATGACTTGAGTCGAAGGCAGACACTTAACCAACTGAGCCATCCAGGCGAGCCTGGGCCTTTTGTTATTAGTTTTTGTTGTTGCTTTGTTGTTATTGTTTCTGTCAGCACAGTGAAGGCATTATTTTCAACACAATTATAATATAATTGGACATTAAAAATATAATTTTCATGTAAATATAATTATATTTGAAAAGCCATCTATCGGTTTAATTATTTTTTCTTTATAGAAATTGTTCATTCTATATGTTTTCAGTCTTCCCCTTGGCATTCTTGAGTTTTACTACTATGTGTCTACATGTGGAACTTCTTTGCCTTCCTCTATGTTGATATTCACTGGGCTTGTCAGATCATTTAATTGGTTTTCAATCAGTTTCAAAATTCTTAGCCAAAATGCCTTTCAATATTGCTTATCTCTATTCTCTCTCCTTTTGAAAATTCAGATATTATCTATGACAATATTTCACGTTATCTATCAGAAATCTACTTCTCTTTCATATGTTTCCACTCTTTGGCTTTCAATGCTTATACACTGAGATGCTTTCTCCAGATATCTCTCCAGTCTGCACATTCTCTCTCATGGTGTCTAATCATCTCTTTAACCCACCCCCATGTTTTAATTTAGGGCATTCTACTGTTTAATCCTAGAAGTTTTATTTACTCATTTAAAATACTATTGTTAATTTTTATAAACTTATCTTTATCTTTTCAAAGTATTTATTTCAGATGTATGACAAAAATTTAAGCATTTAATATCCCTGTAAATTTAATCTGCTATCTGTACTTTGGGTGATTCTTGGCATGCGCTGTGTTTTATTTTTTTGTTGTTGTTTGTTTTGTATTTATTACTGTGAACTAGTGTTTTTTGAAACTTTATCTCTAGGGATTATTTGAGGAAAGAGTTGAAAGAAACCTAGTTTAAACATCCACACCATAACCAACAAAGGTTACCTGAACATAAATCTGGGCTTTAGCCTCTCAGGTAACACAGGTTATACAAATGAGGAATGAAAATCCATGTGAA
Source organism: Callorhinus ursinus (assembly GCF_003265705.2). Taxonomy (NCBI): domain Eukaryota; kingdom Metazoa; phylum Chordata; class Mammalia; order Carnivora; family Otariidae; genus Callorhinus; species Callorhinus ursinus. Next base: position 5,437,848 of record NW_027397079.1, read on the forward strand.
GGTTGGCTGTGGTGACAAATTCCTAGGGGGCATATTTTCCCCCTTCACTCAATGGATGAAACAGTCAGATATCCTCATCGACACGTTATGGTGAATGGGCTATATGGCAACTTAGTAAACCTTTGATTTGTTTTCTAATCCAGTTTTTGAATGAGTATCACATTTAGATGGGTCAGAATTCATCAAGGTGCAGAACTACATGCTCTGGAAAGCTATTTCCCATTCCTGTACTTCAGCCTCCCAACAACCCCTCCTTGCAGGCAAACCCTGGATTCAATTTGTGTGTGTCCTTTTGTAGACATTTTCTGCACATGTAAGCAAATACTTTAAAAGATTATCCACCTAATGCCTTTTACACAAATTCCACCATACATGATCCATCTTTTTCACTCACCATAACTTGGATATCTTCAATTGTAAAAAAAGAATTTCCTTGTTCATTTCATACAGCTGTATAGTATTCTACTGTATGGATACACCAAATTCATTGATCTAGTCCCTACTGATGGGTATCTAGGGGGTTCTCAGTGTTTTGCCATTACCCAAATACTTCATTGAATAACCTAATACATCTTTCTGGATATTTGTGTCTGTGTTCATTTGTTTGATTAGTTAATCATATGCATAAGGGTGCAGCTCCTTGGGGTCTTTATTGTGGGGATCTCATGTGAGGCTCCTACCATAGGGAGACACCTGTCTAAGTAAAAAAAAAAAAAATATATATATATATATATATATATATATATATAAGCTTTAATTCCCTTAGCTTTAGCAGATGTGGATGTTTCAGTGTGAAAGTAGCTCCAGGCTTTCCTGAACACTCTGGATTTCCACTTTAGCTTCTACTTCTTCCCCCACCCAAAGACTTTCCATTTGCTTTCCAGTTAAATGGAACCCTGAAAAGATTTTTAAAGACTTTTGTCATATTGTTTTAAAGCGGGGAATTTTTTTAGCTATTGAATCAATCATACTGTTGGAAACATATGTCTAAACCTTTATTTCAAACTACAAACCAAACCATGTAATCTAACAGTCAGATTCAAAGAATGTATATGAAATTAATATTTAAAGAAAATAAATGACACATATCTAACATTCTAAACACACTTGCAGTATTAATTAGAAACTGATTCTTTCATAAATCTATGTAACAAATATGTTTCTATCAATTTCTTTCTTTTCATAAGCTCAGGAGAGGGTTTTTGTTGGTTGGTTAAGTGGTTTGCTTAATCATGGGTTTTAACAGTCAACTTGGAATATGGGAACTGTGAAATAAGTTTTATTATTTAGAGAACTACTATCATACAGGATTTTGCCAAGAATTTATCATAATACACACTCAGTTATTGGGATATTGGTATTTTAGAAAGCTTAAATATTTCATTGGACTGATATAAAAGGAAAATTGATAACTATTATTATTAAACAGAAAAGAAACATGAATGATCAAGACTCTCTGAAATTAAAAAAACACTAAAACAGTTATTTTTCAAAATGCACAAGTCTGTCTTATATCTCTGCATATAATAAACATGTAAATCTTAGAAATGAAAGGAACTTGGAAATTGAATAATCTAACTCTCTCTTAATTAGTGAGTACTGTTTTTAGGGTGGTAGTTGATCATGAGGCCATATTAACCCTCCTGCATTCTATGTGACAATATCTGTGACAGGATCAGAGATAAATAAGCTTGGGTAGGATGTACAGGTAGATTGAAAAAAAATGCATCCTTTACTACAGTCAACAACCAGGTTCTCAAGTATTTATTGAGAGTCTAGTGTGTGCATGTCACTTTACCAGACAGGGCTATCATGGTGATAACCCCCAAGAGTTAACAATGAGGTTGGAATATAGTTTTATTTTCTACCTAGTCATGTCCTCATGGTGCACACACATCTCAAAATAGGCACTGAAAAGAAGGTTTGCAGGCAGGAACATTCAGGAAAGCTTAAAGACAGGCGGGGTTAGAGCATGTAGATGCTGGACAGATGGGAAGAACGGGCATGAAAAGTAGTAGAAATAGCAGACACAAGGCTTCAGAGCTGGAACAGTCCTGGGGAAATCTACCCCATTTCTGCTGGATTCCCCCTCCCCAGAGTAACTGGTCACATTTCACGGAGATTTTTTATTCCTTGCCTCCACCTACCTTTCCATGCACCCCATTCTTCAGCCATGAATTACCCTCATCTCCCCTCATTCTTATTTTCTGTATTTTAGCAAACATAATTATTTCGTCTGTCATGGATAAAACCCTTCCTATTTTTCAACAACTTACTCCATGCCCTGACCAAATACCAGCTCATTTATGAAGTTATCCCTGACCCCTCACTGTGATATTTTCCCTCCAAAAAATCTGCATGTCATATGTCTAACATTTTCCATGTAGCTTAGAGCAATTCCCATTTATGGAAATAGATGTGGCAGAAAACAGCTCTCCATTTTGTTTTGTTCCCTAGAGTAACTTGCAGAGTATCTCAAATATAATTAAAAAATTCTAAAGGAAAAAGATGATAGGTGCTAAAATGTGTTTTTCTCCTTTTTTCCTGTATGTCTCATGATTTGACACTTCATGTATATTACCTTATTTACATATAGTATTATTGCATTTATGCTCTAACTAGGTGGTATTATTATTATTTTCTTCCACATGAGGGTCAGACACATGTCACTTACCCAAGGTCAAAACCATAATAAGGCAGCAGAGCTGGGATTAAGATTCAAATTAAGATTCAGATTCAGACCAGCCAAGTCTGTTCGCTCCCTGCAGTAGCATAAACCACAAATAACTGACAGAGCTTGACCCTTGCATGAGGTCCCTTGCCTTGACCAAGAAGGGAGAAAATCTAGAACAGTGTATTCTTAGGGAAGACATCTCAGATAAGGACAACACAAGAAACAGAAACAGGATGTCTTTCTGTTGTGTCAGCTTGATTCCCAAGCAGATTTGAGGGCTACTGAATAGATTTGGCTACAACCATCAAGGGAAAAGTTGAATCACTAATGATGAATCGTAGAATATTAGGCATTGTATGTGTAGGCAATATTTGCTCAAGCAAAGAAACAACTTAGCAATAAAATGCTGTTTGAAATTGAAGGCTAGACTAATTAGATGACAAATAATCAGAAAATTAATGTTTCTTTGTTGGAAATTAGTATATATTGTAATGTCCATATTAGGAAACGAATAGGTTAATTTAACAAAGTACAACAAAAACTTACAGATGCCTGATTTGGAGGTCATTTAGTAAATAGGAAAAAATTTAAAAACTATATAGAAATCCTCATGTCACTCAATTTTCCTGCCACCTCAGCCCTCCTTACCTGTTGATTAATTCCACACTTTAGCTGTCATGCCACTCCAAGAGTTGGTTCCCGTTTGCACAAAGTGTGACAGTTACCAGCAGACTAAATAAAATATCTTTTAAGCAACCTTAGTGATATTCAAGCCTTCTCATGTAAATGAAAGAGGCACAGAGCCTTCATAGGATGTCACTTTTCTTTGATGCTGACATCTAAGTGCAATCTACAAAAATTCCAAGTAATTCTTAATTCTCTAATGAAGCAGAGGACCTCAGGCTTCGTTTACTTAAAAGTTATACCACAATTTTCAAGTATGATTAAAATTTTCTGAAGATTTATAATCTTTTATTGATCAATAAATAGCACTTTGAACATAAAGTCCCATTTAATGGGTGAAACTGACCATTTTAATTCTCAATCAAAAGTTAACCAAAACAACACCATAAAAAAAATGGGACTGACATAGGAAAGGAGAAAATGTTATGAAATTATATATAGTGGTCACCAAATACTACACTTTGAGACTTTTTTCCCCATTACTTATACTATTTGTCCTTCACATTAACCTTGGCAACACCACTGTGCTATTTTGGTTTTGTTCTCATATTGCAGAAGAGAAGAATGAATGTAAAAGATATAATAAAATGCAATGTCTCCTCAATAATGAGAGTTAGTAGAAGGGAGTTCTGGGATCTTTTTTGAATCTATCACTCCTGATATTGCCAGTATTTCCTTGTTATACATATGACACAATAAAATGCAAACACAATATTATGAATGCATTTTTAAGAAGTGGGAAAAATTAATCAGGCTAAATTTCCTAATGATTCACACTTTAGAAAACTGGAAGTGTTCATAGCTACTTATTCAGCTTTGTGATTCTGCAGTTACCTGGAACCAACTCCCAGGATTCAAATCCATTTCCCCCTATGCCATGCTAAATGCTATATGCATAGACTATTTATACTTAAACAAAACAAAACAAAAAATTACTCATCTATTTAAAAGGAAAAGGCTACTGGAGTAGTAACCAAGGTATGCAAAAACCCCAGGGCTAAATTTGGGGCTTAGAGAGAGAAGCTCTTGGTATTGGTACTTCTTACAACACTGAAGAGGCTTTTGGGTAGAATGTAAATATTAGGAGATGTGGAAATATCTGCCCCCAGAAGCACTCTCCTCCTGTCTCCTTCCACCGGTGTAGTTACTTTCAGCACCTAGGAGAGCTCATCCCTGCCATACCCTTCCCCTTCTTTCTGATGATTGTTGCAGTAACACTTCATTCCCCTGCCCCACTTCTTATCACTGCCCCTATTGCTGGCCTACTCTGTCCTGTCTCTTCACACACTATGCCCTCTACCCCAACACTGTGACATGGCCCCCTAATATATACTCCTTGGTGGGTCAATTCACTTTTCATCCCATCTAAGAAAGTGCTGCCAAGTCCCATTTCACATGAGTTACAACTAGACTCAGCCTCTACTATGAAAATTACCATTTTCTATTTTATTTTATGCTGTGTGTGATAGGGACTTCAGAAGGTGCTTGTATTTTCCAAACTAAAATTCCGGATTCAATGTTCAAGCAAAAAAAAAACCAAAGTGTGGGTTCAATTGTATGAGTTTATAAAGTTATTAAATGCAAACCACATTTTCCTATATACATAATATATTCTCTATTTTTAAGCTTACAGAATAGAATATAATTAGGTATCACTAAACAAATATTGGGTATTCTGATTCTGGGATGATTCTTTACACTTATTTTTATATATTTAATAACTTTTCCAAGATTTGCAAAGGTGTACTCTACCTAAGTTCCAGTATTCTTGGTGGAAAATGAGTATAATAATAGAGATCTACATTATATAGTTATTTCAATGATTAAATTGAGATTATGCATACAAAACCATGAGTATATTTATGAACTCAAGGAATGCTAGCTCTTATCAATATTAGCAGGTGTTGCAATAATGAAGAATATAGATATACTACAAACTACATGTAGGACTTTATTTTTTTAAGATTTTATTTATTTTTTAAGTAAACTCTATACCCAATGTGGGGCTCGAACTTATGGCCCTGAGATCGAGTCCCATGCTCTACTGACTGAGCCAGCCAGGTGCCACCACAGGTAGAACTTTAAATGTGTACCTCAAGAAAACTGTAAGTTTGGCTGATACATGTTTCAAATATATGTCTTTCAAACCCATTCAAGCACTCTGACTATGAAATGTATGTTAATATAGGTTAAAAAAACATAATTTGTTTTGTCTGTGTATCAATGAGCTACAAGAAGAGAATGGGTATAGAAACAAAACAGTGAGATTTTATATAAATAGTCCCCTCTCTCATTTTAAAGATCTGTTTTAGTAAAAAAAAAATGAAATAAGGATCTGTTAATTTAGTTTCTATAGAGGTGAAATGCCATGTTTAAGGTCACTCAGCTAGTTCATAACAGAATTGTAATGGTAACCTATGTGTCATGATTCTCAAATTAGTGGTATATTTTGGTATCAACATTTATAATGATTCTAATAAATATGGGCTATATTGAAACATATCTGAGTTTTTTTTTAAGGACCAAGAACTTAGGAAGTTTTGTAAAAGTCTTTTAAAAAGTCTTCTAACTAGTGTAAAACAAATAACTCACAGCACATACTGCTTTTGTATTCATCAGGGGCTGCTTTGTAATCCATCATAATATTTAGAATGGATTTGTTTCCATAAATTATGTTTTGGTGTGATTCATTTTACCTTTGTGTATTATTTTCTGCACAGAGAAATAAAACTTTGTGTCACCCAAGATTCTCAGAATAGTATTAGATTCATGAAAATCCAAAATCCTGGAAACGTTTTCCAAAACACTCACTCAGTTAAGATTCTCCATTATTGAAAACACTGAGCCAAATCCTCTCCTTTTGTAATTTTTAATTTAATTACTAGCATACATAATTTATACACTCAAACCACTTACAACTAGTTCTTCATATAGTTTTATAGCCTCTAACAGAACAGCTTCCTCCCAGCCTGACAGTCTCACTACCTTGTGGGAGGATTAACTGGACAACACAATAAAATATGGCCAGGCACTACAGAATCCAGAGAATTATAGTGGCGCTAATAGCCTGCCTATTGCGAAGACTGCCGTGGTGTTTTCATGATAAACTCTGATTAGCAGAGCTGTACATTTAAACTATTCTAAATTGCACTGTCTGAACCCTGGCATCATGGCAGCAAATCTTTCTGTGAGGCTCTTTGAAGGGCTGCACAGGTTGTTCTGAGGTTTAGATCTTGGAAACACAGTCACCGAGTTATTGTCTTGGTACTCCAGAAACAACTATGCACTATGTGGATTGATGAGAGTCAGCTCTGTGGTTCTTCTCCTCAGGTAAGGCTCCCTGTTGGAATCAGGCTATTTGGAGTAGAACCCAAAGCCTTCAGGCAGACAGACTGAGATGCCACAACTGTCCATATCCACAGAAAGTAAAGAAGAATTGAACCCTAGCCCCCTAGGCTGAATAAGACATGGATATGCCAGTTCATATCTCACCGGCATAGACTTTTCACTGTCAGTATCTCAAAAAGATGGATCTTTTTCAGGATTATTGTCATTTATATTTATTTTGCAATAAGATATCCTTTTCCTTTTGGTAGAGCACCTGAATCCAATAGATTCAGTGGTCCCAATCCCCATCATTTTCTGAAGTATCTGGTTAAATACTGTCCCATAGGGCAACAATTACAAACATTATACTGTATTAATCTTCAATGACTGATATCTTTGTTACTCAGTAAAGACCTCCAAACTGGTTAAATTCTTTATGTTCACTAGTTAACCCCTGAAGGGAGGAGAAAGGACACAGTCTTATCTTCCCAACAAATCTCTAAATTAAATATAAGTAAATAATTGTGAAACAGTATATAAGGAGGAAAGACAAAAAAACAAGGAAAATGAGTTAGCCATAGGCTAAAAGAAAATGTGAATGATAAAAATAAAAAATAAAAAGCCAGTAGCTACCAAGCACGCAAAAGTCATACACCATTTTGACCATTACAGACTTTAATTTGACTTACTATTTAGAGTTGATTTTGTATGTGCATGTGCATACACTGAATTCTTATATTTTGGCTTCAGGTACTCATGATGGGTGATGACAGCAATAATTTAGAGGAACACAGGCTTGCTGATGGCCCTCATATCTGAACAGGTACATATCACATATCACCATAAGTATGCTATACCCCTGGCTAATGTGTACATGTCAAAGCTGTTATAAAATAACTGTCTTGTATTTAATGAACTGAGCTGAATTACTTTGAGGTTGGAAGTATCTCTAGTTTAAATGTAATCCTGAAGTTAATTTTAGAAATGTAAAGGATCACAGAGATCATATAATCAAATGATCTCATTTTATGGGAGAAGATGGAATGTCTGTGAAATTGCCTTGCCTGAAACAGTGCCAGTAAAATAATAACTATAAGTGCAGATCTTCCTTGACTTCAATGGGGTTATGTCCTGATAAACCAATGCTAAGATTAAAGTCCTCATTGTACTTGATTCTTCAGCAGTATCCTAGGCTTCCTCAATATAGAAATCACTCTCGCAAATTTTTCAAGAGTCACCATCAATTGAACCCATCTCATCCATCTGTCACCCTATTTCACTATTCCCTTTTTGAGCAAAAGCTCTTGAAATGTTATCTATGCTTACGGACCAAATGGTTCTTTACCTACTATGCTTCCATCCAGTATAATCTAAATTCTGCCTCTACCATCTTCTGCAAGCTACTCTTCCTTAGTCAATAGTGATATCCATCTTACAATCCTTAAGAAACATATAGAAGGGCACAGTACTAGAATAACTCATTCAACTTTATATTTTAAAAATTAGCTTTGGACGGGGTGTAAAATGAGATTACTTGGCATTGAAGCTTTGTGTCATCTTGATCCAGATGATGAAGGTGGTTATTGTAGTTGATCAGTCAAGGAGTAATGGTGTCCTCTCAGTCTGAATGGTGGTGGTGGAATGAATGTGGTGGTATAGGTATGAGAGGTGTATGGGAGAGAGAGAATGAGAAGGGTGTGATTAGGTGTTGCCAGCCAGAGAGACAATGGAGTCAAGATCCTATACCAGATATTTAGACTGAACAACTTGGCAAATGGTAGTGGTCCTTAATAAGATACTGCACCATGGAAGAAAAGTAGGTTTTATAGGGATGAAGCTTTAGGCATGTAGTTTTTCACCACTGGAATGGCAAATATCTAGTTGGATATATGTGATTGGAGATCAAAACAGAAAGCTGAAAGGGAACTATATCTAGGTGTCCTTTGGCACCCATTCACTCATTCAAAAACTATTTGTTGAGTATCTACTACCTACTTACTGTATAGCAGGCAAATTTGTAGGCTCTAGAGGTATACATTTGTGGGGGGAAATTACAGATTTTACGTCTGACTTGGTGAAATAACAATTGGACGTATTAAATAAGTAAACTATATGGTGTGCTAGAAGATGATATGCATTATGTCATAAAAGTAGGTTGGTGTAAGGGAGACAGGGAGTATCCGATCAGGGGTGATGCCTTTTATAGACACATAAACATGGAGATGAAAACTACAGCTATGACAAGGCACAAACTGAATTTTTTCAGCATTCTGTAGAGAAGAGGAACTAGGGGAACAGTCATGAAATTTCCCAAAGAGGAGGAAGGGATCATCAGGGTCTGGTGGCCAAGATAAAAATGCGGCTAAAAAGGAAAATAGTTTTCAGCTATACAAAAGCTAGAGGCATCACAGTTAAACTGAAGACTAAAGAATAATAGGCTTCCAAAATTATCATATAATGAAGCCCAATTTTCTTAATGTGCAAGTTCTTGATTAGCAAGATTGAGCTTCTGACCCCCCTTCAGATTTATTCCATTCTGCTCTCTTCTTCATTCCATTCACTGCGGCAATAATACACCTCACTCCGTATTTTGAATACAATTGTTTACTGTGTTTATAGCCTTAGAGCCTGTGCACTTGTTCTCCGTATGCCTGTGACAAACATGCCTAGCCACTGTTTGACCAGTTGATAGTCACAACTCCTCCATTAGCTTAGAATATCTTCTCCACAGCAGCCCTGTCTGACTTTCCTAGGCTGACTTAAGTTACTAGACATAAGTCTCTATAGTGACATAGAGATCTCCTCCCCCACATTCATTGCTCTTCTGGGATTTTTATTTTCTGTATTTCCCTTAGTACCGTAGCACTTTAAGGTTGAAAGTATGCAGCCATTTCTTTTGGCTCAATATACTTAATTATCTCTTTTTTTTTTCCTTCCCGAGATCACAGACTGTTCCATCAACCCCTAATATTTTTGTGTGTCTTTCCTATGAAATGAATACGTGCCTTGCTCTGTTCCATCTAATGGTTTCTGACTGAATTGTTCAGGAGAAGACAGAAGAGAGGAAGAGAGGGAAGGGGGGAAACAGGAGATGAACAGGAGGGGAGAGGGTGGAAGGGGAAGGGAAGGAGCAGAGAGAGAAAGACAAAGACTAAGAGGAAGAATAAGAGCAAGAGGTAAAGGCATTCTTTACAGTTAAATTTTTCATAGAAAATGTCTCTACTTTTATTTTTTTTAAGATTTTATTTATTTATTTGAGAGAGAGAGAAAGAGAGAAACAGCATGAGAGGGAGGAAGGTCAGAGGGAGAAGCAGGCTCCCCGCTGAGCAGGGAGCCCGATGCGGGACTCGATCCTGGGACTCCAGGATCATGACCTGAGCCGAAGGCAGTCGCTTAACCAACTGAGCCACCCAGGCGCCCCGAAAATGTCTCTACTTTTAAAAAGTATATATTAAATAGAAATTTTACAAACTCTACTTTTTATTATTTTCTTTTTCTTGAAATGCAGGAATCAAGGAAAGCATGATCACAAGATCAATTAACGAAACCTGAGATTCATATTACAATAGGAGAGATCCGCGTTACAACAGGGTAAATAAGAGCTCCCACCTGTTTGAAGCGTCTGTATTTATGCTGATGGGGACTGACATCAGAGGGGAAAAGTAATCAACTAACTCCATCTTTAAAATAATTTGACTCAAAAGATCAACTACAAAGACTGAGAAAAAAAAAGTTGAATGTTTTGCTCTTGGAAAGTTACAAAAGTAGAAAGAATCAAATGTACTTCCTTTTTGTTTGTGCCACCAAAGTTTTGAGCTGTTTAATAAGATAGGCCCTACCCCCAGCTGACCCATACTAAGTCCTGAGGACGTGGTCACCTTCCTGGTGCCGCCATCTCTAACACCTCAAAGAAAACTTGTAAACCTACTCATCCATGGTCCCATCACATACTCCTAGGTAATTTTGGAGAACTGAGCTTGACATATAAATTTTGTTCTTCCATTGGCGCTTCTGGAGGTCAAGAAGCATACCTTTCATGTTTGCATTCGGAGAAGCCAGCTCAGGGCTTGTCCCAGAATGTCCCTCCTGCCCCCAAGCACAGAGTCACATGTATACTCATACATCTAAATACCCACAGAGAAGATGATGGGATATCTCATGACTTTTAGAGTAGATGAGAAAATGCATGCTGAAATTCAAAGTCAGAGATCATGACGCCACATTTTACCATGGGGCAGTGGAGGAAAACACTGTGGGAGCTGCACTCATGCTCTCATCTCTTGGCTCTGTGGCTTCCTGCTTATACAACTTTTGAAGGATTGACATTCTCTTCTGATTTCAGCAGCAATTAGGAGACATCCTTTTTATACCTTGCTTTTCCCCCTCCTCCTCCAGTGCTCACATACACTCTCAGGGAAAAGAGTCTACTTCTCAAGCAACAGTCACCTACTTCCCACTTCTACTATTCTCTCTAATTACCTGAAGGCTTTGCCGACATCACCTGCCTGTGTTGGCTGCCTTGTTGTCCACTGGATGCCAGTGGTTGGGAAATGTGAGTCATAGGTTTTTCTCAGCCCCTGAGATCCTCAGACTAAGAATTTCCTCTCAACTATAAAAAGATTATGTGAAGGCTTCCAAAAAATGATATGTTATATTAAGCATTGAGTGCCAGCTCAAGCATCACCTGTAATGTAGCCAAAATAAGCACTGTAATCCCATTGCCTAAACCACTATCTAGACTCACCATTAATTTACATAGGAAAGGGAGGCTGTGCTGAGTAGAAGCACACTTCAGTCCTGCTTTAACTGATAGATACAGTATGTTTAAACAATGATGTAACTCCTGGAAAATTAAAGGGCTGTTCTTTTCTGCAGTGGTTGAAATTTTTGGAGAAACAGACGGCTTCCTCCTTAGACATGGGACGGCCCAGGAAGCAGAGCTTAGCCTCAGCATGCATGTGCACTGTGGCTCGGGGGCAGGCCTTTCTCTAGTTGTTACATAACATTTCTGAAGCTGCGGACACAATTGTGCATGTCCCTACCAACTGCACAGAGCTATGTGAATGAGCATGTCAGGAGACTATAATTTTTTCTACCGTACTGAAATTCTGGTTCAAAGGCAAACAAATAGCATAATAGGGAGTCATTTATGTCACAAAGGCATAACAACAGCAACAAAAACCCCTGGAAAACCACTTAAATTTACCCTCTGTGTGCTCCTCAGGGCATTTTATGGCTTTCATACTAAACATGAATGTCCTACAATAGTGGTGAAGGGAAGGACAATGCACAGGCAACATACTAGCCCTCTTTCTCCATTGGAGAACATCGAAACCAGGTATTCTATTTAAATGAGGGTACAGTGAGATAGAAAATACCAGGTACAAAAAGAGTCCAGATAAGACGATTTCACAACACAATAAAAGACTGAGTGCCTAGGATGAACTCTCCTCGTGTCCTTGAGCTGAGCTTTTTTGACTGTATTCACTTCTAGGTCTTACACATGAGTTCTACATAAGGCTGTTTCTTTCTCTTCAGACATGCATGGTATAAAAGGTGCTAGAGAAACTTCAGTGTCCCTACCCTGTGATACTTATTACCCACTCCACCCCCCCAAGTTTAGTGCCTCATACTTTCAGCCTAAAGACTTGATTTCAAATAAAGTGAAAATCCTTTCCATTAGAAAAAAATGTTTTGTGTTATTATCATTTGCAAATGAATGCTGATAACTCATATTTCTTTTTTATTTTTTATTTTATTGTTATGTTAATCACCATGCATTACATCATTAGTTTTTGATGTAGTGTTCCATGATTCATTGCTTGCATATAACTCATATTTTTATAGCACTATCACAGTATTTGTTGCAATTAATCCCTACAGAAACTAAGAATGCATGACGATATATTTATTTTACTGATAAGGCATTCAGAGAAATTGTGATTCTCCAGAGTCACTAATTGGCCACTAACTGGCAGAGGCAGGATGAGAATCGATCTGCCCAGGTAATCTAGCTCCGATCCCATGGTGCTTTCAGAATAGAATGTGCCGCCCACGTAGGCTTGAAAAGGCTCTCAGGAAGGTCTTGGCTAGAAGAAGAAACATGCGTGGGGTGGAAGAGAAGTCAAAGGAGATGGTGGAGATCATTTAATACCATCTCTAGAGCTAGCTCTGTTGTTTTTCTTGCAGGACAAAGAGGATGCTGATGCATCTGAGAAATGGTATTACAATAAGCAAGAAAGACTGAGTAGAATCTACCTCCAAGTATTTTAAAAATAATATTTGGTATTTAGTTCGGGGACGTGCTGTCTCTCAGATAACGTTCTATTATAAAGCTAACCCTTACCCAGGGTCATTGCCTATCTAGCAGACAGGGGAGGGCAGTATGTAGATATGCATCAGCCAACACCAAACAAGTCAGCCACCAGTCACATGGCACATTGCGCTGCCCATCATATGGCTTCTGCTTGGAAGTCCCACGACTCACTGAACACAATCAGGCTGTCAGCGACAGCACACACTGCACTTACTGAAACATGTGAATGCGAACACATTTTTAAAAAAAAAAAAATTTGCTTCCCTGAATTCTGTTCTTGTGACAGCACCTAGGCTCTATCATCTGTGGTTATAGAAATGGGGCTGTCCATTCACTTTGCACCTAAGAAAATGAAAACATTAGGGACGATTATACTATAGTATTGGCTGTTAATTCTCAAAGCTTGTCACATAAATTTTACTCGTCCAACATCACAAAATTCACTTGTTCATTTCAAGTGGCTCATTTAAGGGTACTGCAAGCCAGTGTCTCAAATGGGACTATGTTAGTCACAGAGTAAGCACTTACTGTGTGCTCTCTATGAAGGATAATGTGATAAAATTGAAAACTGTCTCTGCAGCACATTAGAGAATGTCAGATCTGTGATTAAATAATGAGATAAAACCTATGTAGACTGAAAACCTGGCTTTAAAAAAATCATAAAGTAAACTATTTTACATGAATTTCTAAAGATTCAATGTATTGGTTTATTTTTTAAAGATTTTATTTATTTATTTGACAGAGAGAGAGAGAAAGCAAGAGAAGAAACACAAGCAAAGGGAGTGGGAGAGGGAGAAGCAGACTTCCCGCTGAGCAGGGAGCCCGATGTGGGGCTCGATCCCAGGACCCTAGGATCATGACCTGAGCCAAAGGCAGACGCTTAATGACTGAGCCACACAGGAGCCCCCAAGTGGACTGGTTTAAAACCAACTTATACAACACATATGATAATCTAGTAAGTGTTAATAATAATGATATGTAATAGTTGCATGGTATTTACTGTGTGCCAGGCACTATTCTGAGCACTTCGCATCCATTCGTTTATGTAGATTCCATAACAAATTTTGGGGGGGTTTCACTGGAGGAACAGAGAGTTCCTGTGTCCTGCCCAATGTTGTCCCCATAGTAAATGGCAGGCCAGGGTCTGGCCAAGGAGGCAAGGCTCCAGGCTGCACTTATGAAATTTTATCCTCACTACAACTCTGCAAAGCAGACTGGTAACGTCTTTCATTAACGTATGAGGAACTGGGATCCTAAGATGGCCAGCAAGTAGCAGAGCAGGATTTCAGACACAGATATTATGAGGTTGTTCTCAGAGTCTTCCACCACCTAAGTGTGGCATCCCTTAAACGACAAATTTCACAATTCCATTATGGAACGCCTAAGAAAAAGCAATACTAATGAACCACGACAGAGTCAAAGGGCTCCGTCTGCAGTCATACCTTACAACACATAACCCTCCAAAGGTGCACTGCCTCTCAGCACTGCTGATCATTCTCCGCAACAGTATTTCTCATTTTTATAGGATTCTTCCAATCATGATCTTCCTTGAAACTCCTCCCAACACAGATTCTTGAAATTTTTTATAAAATTAAAATTAAAGGCATGTATTTTTCTCAAGGGAATAAACAGTGAAAATTCAAAGAATTTCTTTATAGGTGAATGTTACAACTCTTGGATTTGAATTTCTCCAGCAGTGAGTTAAACAAGGATGTGAGGAGAGATAGAGTTGGAAGGGAGAGGGTATTTAGAAATCATGTTGCACATTTTCCCTTGCTTTCATCTTCTCATTCCATGGAAATATATATAATTATAAAGTTGATTTCTAACTAGAATTAGACCTGTAGAATAAACTCTCATATTTGTGTTACATGGACATAGTACAGAGTGCTCTTTCATCCCGTTCTCTCATTTGAACTTGGCAATGCTTTTACAAGGTACGCAGAATAAGGATTGTCATCCTCACTCTGTAGATGATGAAGTTGAGTTGGAAGATGTTCAATAACTTATCACCTGTAAAGCAAAGTGGTCAGGTACCAGTGTTCTTTCTGCTGCCCCAATTCACCTGCCTCTTGGGTAAATAAGAAAAAGGTAAATATTTTCCAGAAAGTATTTAATTAAGAAGACATTTATTTTCTTCCTTCCTTCCTTCCTTCCTTCCTTCCTTCTTTCCTTCCTTCCTTCCTTCCTTCCTTCCTTCCTTCCTTCCTTCCCTCCTTCCTTCCCTCCTTCCTTCCTTTCTTTTTTTTTTTTTTGGTTACATGGGCCTATGACATAAAAATAACAATATTTACGGGGCACATGAATTGTAGGCAAAGTCGATTCATAGTTTGAAAAGCAATCATTCACTTAATATATTCAAGCAACTCCTATCTCCCTTGGGGGTGAAAATAAGTTCATTGACACATTCTGTAACTGCACACAAGATGCACCAGTGGATGTAACAGACCAACAGATGCTGTTCTCATGGTGCTAATGTTCAAGTCTGTGACAGAGTATAAACAGAACCTACATACTAAGTTCAATAGAAATAAAGCAGAGAGGATCGGGAACAAGTTACAATTTTAAACAGGATGGTCAGGGAAAGTCCCACTGAAAGTGTTAGATGTGAGCCAAGAGTGGGACTGTGGACCCAAGGGAAAGAGGCACTGGGGGATTTAAGCAGAGGAGTGACATTATCTGATGTATGTTATGAAAAGAACACACTGACTTCTGTTTTGGGGATGGTATGATGGCACCAAGAGCAGAAGTAGAAAGTTCTACAGGGAAATCTGGGGGACAGAAGGCAGGAGTTGAGAGTGGCTTGGACTAGGGTTGCAGGAGGATAGATCATGAGGAAGTTAAACAAGAAAATAGAGTCCTCAGGATTCCCCAATAGATTGGAACTGGGTATGAGAGAAACATTAAATCCAAGATTACCCCAAGGCTTTTCCCCTGTGTATCTAGTTAAGACTGAGTTACTACTTCCTTTAAGACAATGGATGAGAGAGGGGTAAACTGGGGGCAGGGGGAAGGGCACAATTTGTGTCATGCCAAGTTTGAGATTTTTATTAGGCTTCCAAGTAGAGATATCACCTATAAAAATCTGGAATTTAGGGGGGAAATTTTCACTGATGTTTAAGACAAAGTGGTGGTAGGGAGTGTCCTGGTGATGTTTCAAGACCTGAGAGAGGAAGACCTAGGGAGTGAAAAGAGAGAAGAGGAGATGCCAGGGACAGCCCTGGCATGTGCCATCACTTAGAGCCTCCCTGTCCAACATGCTAGCCCTTAAGCTTGGGGCTCTTTAAATTTAAATTAAGTAAAATTAGATACAATTAAAAATTTAGTTCCTCAGTCACAATGGCTACTTTTCAACTGCTCACTAGTCATGCATGGCTACTGAATGGGGCCGCACAGGATATGAGCAATTCCAATATTGTAACATTTATTTTGGTTAATGTCACTTTGGAGAATAAAGAGATAAAGAGAAATAGCAAAGGAGACAAAGGAAGATAAGTCAGTCCAGGAAAGGAGAATGAAGTCCCAGATAATGTGGGCATCTCAGAAGGCAAGTGAAAAACTTGTTTAAAGAAAAAAATAAATAAATAAATGTATCAAACTCTGCTATTAGGTCAATGAAGATGAGAACTAACAACTGACTATTGGATTTAGTCACATGGAAATTATTTTTGACTCAGCACACATACCAGTTTGCTGGAATAGATCTGGTCTGTGCTTGTAGAAGATCTATTAAAGGCGATTAATCACTTTAGCACCTCATATATTTTAAGTGTCAAGATTTAAATGATGTTTTCTAGTTCTCTTAGAATGGTGATCTTTACAAGATCAATTTAACTAAAGGAGAAGGAGAATATGTTGATTTAGATTCAAGAGGGAATAAAAGGAGATAAATTAAAACCAGAAAGAATACGACTTTCCAAGTAGTAGGGAAATGGCACAGTAGGTGGAGAAAGATGTAGAACCTAGAGAGAGACTATTGTTTTGCTTTTGGTTTTGTTTTAAGATGGTAGAAAGAGGAATATGTTTATATGCCGAAGTGAATCACTCCATCAGGAACAGAGCAAGATGGCCTTAGCCTTCCCCTCATCATGAGTTAACCTTACACAGGTTTCTTCCTGCCTCTATGACCTGATGTCCTTTTTCTTGTAGCATTTACTTTAGAAAACCTATAATTATAAATTGTTTACCTGCCTCTGCTCCCTTGAGATTTATGTAAATCTTTTTAATAGACATTTGCCAGATTTACAACCCAGTAATATACCTCTCAAGTACCTAAGGGCCACTCTTTGAAATGTAATCATTAAGGAACACAGCACCCCTATCACCCAGTTTCTGTGGGGGAATAGGAGCCTAAACTCAGGGTCCACCTGCTCCAAGTTTCAAAACTATCTCCAGTCACAAAGTTTACTTTTCCTATAAATAAAGCCAGTAAGTAAACATAGCCTATGATCTCCCAACACCAGCTCTTAAAAACCCTCCTCACAAAACAATAATCACAAGAGAGCCAATAGAAACTTTTGAGATGATAGGTTTATGGCATGGATAGAGGTAATGGTTTCATGGGTGTTGTCTTAGTTTGGGTGGCTTAAACAACATTATTTTTCACAATTCTGGAAGCTGTGAAATCCCAAATCAAGGCTCCAGCAGATCCAATGACTGGTGAGGGCCCACTTTATGGTTCCCTGTGTCCTCACGTGACATAGCAGGGAGGGAGCTCTCTAGGGGTCTCTCTGATAAGGGCACTAATCCCACTCATGGGATCTCTACCCTCAAGACTTCATCACCTCCCAAATGCCCCAGTTTCAAATACCATCACACTGACAGGTTCAACATATGAATTTTGGGTGGAAACATTCAGTCAACAGCAGGTATATACTTATCTCTAAACTCATGAAGTTGTATACACTAATTATACACACAGCAAATTGTATATCAATAATATCAAATGGAATAAATAAAACCGTTCCACCCTTGTTTAGGTAGAGTTGAGTTCAGGCTGAGTTCTGGTCTCTTTCCCCTATTGCAATAGTTGGGAATAAACACTTCTTTGCCCATCTAAGTTTGTCTGGAGCAACTTTTGCTTTGACAGAAGGGAAAAAATGATAAAAAGGAGTTAGCGCTGTGTGAATTGTGCAAGACTGGTGAATCACAGATCTGTCCTTCTGAAACAAATAATGCAACATATGTTAAGAAAAAAGAAAAAGAAGAAGATAGCAGGAGGGGAAGAATGAAGGGGAGTAAGTCGGAGGGGGAGACGAACCATGAGAGACGATGGACTCTGAAAAACAAACTGAGGGTTCTAG